>NW_027187301.1:3338705-3389944 GCF_028583685.1 Petaurus breviceps papuanus
AGTATTCTAAGGAGTTAAGAAATGATGACTTTGTCACATACTCAATGACAGTCATAGTGTGATCACCCCTTCTTAGCCCTTCCCTTTCTTTCAGGCAGGTCTGAGGGGCAGGCAGGACCCCCTGACTGTTCTGGGTCTGGGAGGAAGAAAAGTGGTACCCTGTGCAGGCTGGGGGAGGCCAGTGCTGTGGCAAGGGGAAACAGATGGTATAGGCACTTCTGCTGAACTATTTAGGGGAATCAGAAGGTAGGTAGAGGGCAGGTGGGTGTGTGTGGAAACTTGCCAGTAATTGATAGTAAGAGAGCATTTTGTAAAATTCTATGGACACGGTGGAGAGAGAATGTGTGACAAGAGGGAGCGGAGTGTGTACTGCCAAGGGGACGATGAGGTAGGCTGGGAGGCATGGTACAGTAGCAATGACATTCATGTTGGATGGTATGGTTGGGTAGTCCTGAGATTGGGAGGATCATGCAGCAATCCTAACCAGTATTGGACAGACACTACACTATGCCCTACAAACCTTTTACTGTGAAAACCTATCACTTTGGTTGGTCCTGGCTCTGCTCATTGTTATATGTGGGAGTGGACAGACGTGTTTGTTTGAGTAAAGGGTTTGTGACTTGTACTATTCCACAGGCCATAATCATAATTAAGGAAGTGGAACAATATTGAGAGCTCTAGCCTAATGCCTTTCTGAATTGTATTAGTAGGGCTCATTCCCAATCTCTCATCTCATGGGATCATAGATTTAAATCTAGAAGAAACCTTAGAGATAATTGAATCCAATCTTCTCATTTTATAGATTTGGGAAACTGAGGCCCAGAGGAAGTAGCTAGTGCAAGGCTTCTGTTTCTTTATGCTTAAAATGAGGGGTGATGGTGGTGTTAGGTGACCTCTGAAGTCCCTTCCAGATATAAAACTATAATCCTATCATTGTATTGGGTGGGAGAGTCAAAACTAGGTCTTCTTGATCCCAAGTCTAATGCTTAGACTATACCATTGTCTCAAAAGAAGGGGACTCAGTGGATAACACATTGAATAAAATTAGTATGTTTCTGTCTCATATCTGATTTTAAAAAATAATTGTATTGATTTATTTTATATTACCTTCATTTTTTAATTTATCCCTCCTCACTTTCCTACTTGGTAAGTGATCCTTTGTAAAAAGAAAGAAATAAAGAAACTAAAAAGAAAGACAAGAAGAAAAAGAGCAGGTCTCTAAAACTAACCAATACATCAAACAAGTTGAATACTACAGGCAATGTACCATGCCCATAATCCTTTGCTTCTGCAAGAAATTGAAAGAAGCTGCATCTTTTCATCTCTTCTTTGGGGACAAGCTTGGTCAATATAACTACAAAGTGTTCGGTTTTGTTTCTTTGGGAACCTTTTATGTGAAAGAAGCTAGATTTTGTGAATTTAATGAGCATAGGTTAAATATAATTAGGCTAGTGAACATGATAATTATAAATTAAATAAGAACAGATTTCTTCATAGGGCAGGCATTCAATTCAATTTAGAAATATTTCTGAGCACTTACTTGATAGAACACACTGTTCTAGAGAGGCAGGCAGTGTGAATGAAACAAAGGCGAGCAAGACAGTCCTTGCTCTTATGGAATTTACATCTGGCCATCTAACCAGTCAGGTGATACAAGTTCACAAAATAACTCCAGTGAAAAGTAAAGTACTTTAAGAGAGGCATTAAATATTGACTGGTTCCAAGGATGGGAGAGATCACATCTAATTAAGGGAGATAAGGAATGGCTTCAAGGAGGTGATATTTAAGGTGTCCTTTGAAGGTAAGATTTAAATAATAGATATGGGGGAAGGGTAACCTTGGTAGTGGGGACAGCACAAGCAAAAGTGAGGAGGTAGGAAACCCAAGAGTATTCAAAGGATATCATGTAACCCATTTGGGTTAGTTTGTAGAGTACATGCAGGGGAGTTGTGGGCAATATGATCTCACTGATATGGGACTCCCTTCAATGATAAAGTTCAGAACCTACCCATGCCTTCTAATATTGTATTACTTTTGTCCAAGCTGCCCAACAAATCCTCTACAAGGGTTTGATGCAAAGACCAGTGACTCTTTCTAGGTCTCTAACACAACATGAACACCAAGGCAACATATTTAAAGACTGCACAACTAGTAAATGTCAGTGCCGAAGTTCAAAACCAAGCTGTCCAGACTTTCTAGTATTATACATTCCCTCCTGAAATACAGATGGTAAGGTGCTTTGGAGTTCTATTGTACTGAGCCTTGAATGTCAGTCTAAAGAATTTTGGCTCCATTTGGTAGGCAGAAGGGAACTATGAAAGGGTTTTTAAGTGAATAATTTAGTTTAGGAAGATTTTTTTTTTGCTTTTTTGGAGGGGGGAGGTCAGGGGAATTGGGGTTAAGTGACTTGCCTGAGGTCACACAGCTAGTAAGTGTTAAGTGTCTGAGGCTGAATTTGAACTCTGGTCCTCCTGACTCCAGGGCTGGTGCTCTATTCACTGCTGCCACCTAGCCGTCCTGAGTTAAGGAAGATAAACATAGTAGTGGTGTGTATAATAAATTTGACTGTCTTTTTGCCTCTTTTTTTTGTATCCCCAGTGCTTAGCACAATGCCTGGCACATTTTGTTGTTGTTTAGTCGATAAGTTGTATTTGTCTCTTCTTGACCCTATTTGGGGTTTTCTTGGCAAAGATACTGGAGTGGTTTGCCATTTCCCTCTCCAGCTTATTTTAAAGTTGAGGAAACCAAGGCAAATAGGCTTAAGTGATTTTTCCTTCCTTACTAAAGGGTCAGTAAATGTAATAGTAATGAAATTTGAAGATCCCTTTGTATTGCCAAGCTAACAGGTACTTAGCACCTAGTTTCAAATTAAGCCTCTGTGAAGAAACAGGAGGTGTAAACTCCTGTTGTTGACATTACTGGAAGGGGCTGAACAGGGAGGAGCTAATACCACATATAAGGAAAAGCCCCTGCTGGGAGAGTCAGAACTTCTTGGGACAAGCATTGTGGAGGCAGAGCAGCTACTGACAGAGAGAGAGAATTTCTCTTAGTGAGCATCTGGCTGGGCTGCTACTGCTGGACTGAAGACTGAACTGAGAATAGAAATGAGAACTGAGAACTGACATAGAACTCGGTCTTGTAGTGGTAGAACTTGGACTTTTGAGGGCAAAACTCAAACTTGTGGTGGCAGAACTTCTAAGGGCCAGATGGAGCTACCAAAGACTGAGGAAGCATGACTGTGGTGCTGGTACTTTGTACAAATGTTGTTGTGACTTTGTTAATGTGAATGAATGTTATTGTGGCTTTGTTAAGCCTTGTCTTCTCAGGAACAGAGACTGTGAGCGATTTGGGGTGGACTGGACACTGTGAGATTCAATATGGAATAGGAACTGCAAAGAAAGATGTACAGGGAACTGGGAGCTGTCAGCCTTTGAACTCAGGTGGCAGTTGGTTAGATTCGGGCAGGAGCTGGAACCATAGAAGAGAAACCATGGAAGTTGATAGCCTGCCTTGAGTCAAGATGAAAAAACCTCTCCATGGGTACTGAGTAGTGACTGATGAAATTGTCTGAGTAGTGACTGATGAAATAGGGTACTGAGTAGTGACTGATGAAATTATAACTTACTTGTGATCTAGGGGTGGATGGTTTTTGTATTTTGCACTACCCTTAAGAGGGTACTGAGTAGTGACTGATGAAATTGTAACTTAATTGCACCCCATGAGTGGAGGACTTTAACTTTTGTATTTTGTGTCCCTTAAGGAAGCAGGCCTCCTTAAGGATGACTGAATGATCGAGTTACTAAATGATTGAGTTACTAAATGGTTGAGTTACTAAATGAATGTACTTTGTTTAAAACTATGTGACCACTTTGGTGAAAACTATGTGGCCATTTTAGTGATAAGTTGTTGAATTGTGACATGGTGAATGCTGTATTTTGATTTTCTGTAAATGTTTTGCTCTGATTTGTTATTGAATAAATAGAGAGTTCACTATACTATGTAATCAGAATCTTGAAAGCTGTTCATAGCAGCAACTTCTGGAAAGCTGCTTGTGCTTGGATTTATAGTAAGTGTCTAAGGATGTATTTGAACTCAGGGCTTCCTGAGTTAACTGTACCATGCTGCTTCTCCAAGGTCAGGGAAATTGAAAAGTCTTCATTAGCTGAGATTGGCCTGATATGGTGACAGTCAGAGCTATAGTGGCTTGAAGTTCCCCTCCCCCTTGTTCCAGCTGGTATGAGTGATCTGCCCTCCTTCTCTCCCCACAGTGAGGACGTGTGCAAACGTGGCTTCACTGTTATCATCGACATGAGGGGCTCCAAGTGGGACCTCATCAAACCCCTACTGAAGACTCTGCAGGAAGCCTTCCCTGCTGAGATCCATGTGGCCCTTATCATCAAACCTGACAACTTCTGGCAGAAGCAGAAAACCAACTTTGGCAGCTCCAAATTCATTTTTGAGGTGAGAAGTTGTTTCTCAGTATTTTTGACTTTTCTTGTCCTCTCCATAGCACCTCACCCCAACTCTACTTTTCTTCTTTCCTTCTCTTCAGTCCTTTAAATCTTTCTTTTTCTTCCTTCCTTCTGTCATTCTCTCCTTCTATCTTTCTTTCTTTTTCTTTCTTCCTTTTTCCCTTCCTTCCTTCTTTCCTTTTTTCCTTCCTTCCTTCCTTTCTTCCTTTTTATTTATCCACATAACTTTCTCCACACACCCCTTGCCCCTTTAACAAAGAAGTACAGTCATAATAACCAAACCAATACCCTGGTTCTGTCTGATGATGCACACCATATCCTAAACCCAAAATCTACCACTTCTCTGCTGAGAAGAGGGTGATAAATTTCACTTTGATGCCTCTGGATTCTAGATTGGTTGCCACCGTGATCTCAATTCTGATGCCTTCCAATGTTGTTTTGCTTCACAATTTTGTGGCCATTGTGTTCATTTTTCCCCCTTTCGTGCTCTTGCGTGAATTACAATGTACAAAGGTTTTGTAGAAAGATCCCCTTAACTTGGTGGGGAGGAGCCAGGCACAATAATAATAGGCCACATCTACATAGAACTTTTAAGGTTTGAAAATGACTTATCATATTATCTCATTAGACTTTCAACAACAACCCTGTGAGGGTAGATGCTATACTCCATTTTCAAGTGAGGAAACTGAGTCTTAGAAACTGAGGCAAGCAGTGACTTGCCCAGGATCACTCAACTAGTTAAGAGTCAGAGGTGGGATTTGAAAACAGGTCTTCCAGTAATACTCTATGTACTACAGACAGTGTTGGGAGGAGTTCAAGAGTCAAAATTTTTCCAAAGTTAACCATCCCCAGAGGGCTCATGAATCCCTTGCTGTTGGCCCTGAGGGTTCTGAATAAATGCCACACCGACTTAAATCAATTTATCAAGCATTTATTCCACCTCTAAATTTGGGACTTTCCCCTCCCTCAGAATTCTGGGTCTTAGACCCCTCTTGACCTTCCTCTCTCACCAGTGGGTAGAGGAGCTTTGACGTGTTTTTTCTTTTTCAAAGACTCTGAGAACTGCTATTAATCTGTCAGCAGCTTTCCATCCTCTAAGGGCAGGAAGAAAATGTGAATCGTGCTCTCAGCTGCTGAGGCTGACTCTGGGCAGCATGATGGCTGTTGTCTCTAGGTGTAACTAAAGTAAGGGGTTATGTGACTTCATGCAGAAATCATGGAGCCCCCTTCCCAGAGCCCCCAATCAATCACGTTAGGTAAAACATGGGAGCCCTGAAGGAGGCTTCTCTCCTAACCTCCCCCCTCCTTTCAGCTTGTACAAACAAGATCTATGGCAATAGACTGAAATTTATGAGCTCAAAACACTGGAGATGACCTTTCTGGTAAATCATGAAACCTAATGAAAAGGTTTAACTACCTGGCCTTTCCTCAGGGCAAGCCTGTCCCAGCCTCTAAAGGAAGACTATCTTGCAACGTCCAGCGTCCTGCTCAGGAAAGGAGAAAGTGCTATAGCAGGGAAAAACAAATCAATCAATCAACAAGCCTTGACCAAGTCCTGTGGGCAGGTGCTGGGCATTGTTGCTGTTGTCATTTTTTCTCTGTTGCTTCATTTGTGTCCAACTCTTTATGACCCCATTTGGGGGTTTTCTTAACATACCAAGACAAAAATGAAACAGTGCTTGCTCTCAAGGAGTTGACATTCCACTGGGGGAAACAAATCCTTAGAAAACAAGTTAGCACATGTTGAAAAATCCAGGACAAGCAGAATCTTTACGTGTTGAAGGTATATGAAGCAAAGTGATATTTAATATTTTTATATGTCAAGGATCTATGATTTCCTTAGCAAGGACAGTCCTTCTACTGATGCAGATAGCAACCCTTCTGTGCTTTAGTGGTTGGTTTAGTCTAGTGCAGAGGTGGGGAATCTGTGGTCTTGAGGCCAGACGTGGCTCTTTAGGTCCTCAGGCGTGGCCCACTTTGATTCAGTCGAAGGGTCACACTTGAAGACCACATGTGGCCTCAAGGCCACAGGTTCCCCACCCCTGGTCTAATGCCTTGGACTGGCAGAATGTTTCATCGTCTAGTAGTCAACCCTTTGAGTATTCTTCCCTTTGATTCCTAGATCCATGCTCATGGGGGCAGACATATGGTCCATTTGTTTGGAACCTTTTGAGCTTGATAAGACCTACCAGAATTTGTATTCCACCATCCTCCTTCAGGAAACCAAAATTATGTCTGTGCCCCAATGAGTTATTAGAGAAGTCTATGGTAGATGTATTTTATATGGAGTTGTCTGTTGATATAGATTTAGCTATCGAAGGCAGTCTTGAAAAGGTGTGATGTGAGTTAGGCTAACAGATCATAGTAACTGGTGACAGGTTTTTGCTGTGCTCCTATTTGAAAAAAAACAGCCAAAAGTTATATAAAGCTTTAAAAGTTTTCAATGATGCTTTGTATACACTCTCTCCTTTGAACAAAATTAAACAAGAATGTATGTAAAGCACTTTGTATACTTTAAAGAACCATACACTTTAAAAATACTTTTTTATTTAATTAAATATTTTCCAATCACATTTTAAAACATTCTTAGTATTCATATTTAAAAATTTTGTGTTCCAAATTCTCTCCCTCTCTCCTGCCCCTCCCTCACCCCTGGAGAAGGCAAGTAATATGATATTGATTATACATGTGAAGTCATGCTAAACATATTTCTATATTAGCCATGTTGTAAAAGAAAACACACACAAGAAAAATAAAGACAAGAAAAAAAGAAACAAGAAAAATAAAGAAAATGGGAAAAATGCTTCTATCTGCACTCAGAGTTCATCAGTTCTCTCTCTGGAGGTGAATCATGAATCCTTTGGAATTATCTTGGATCATTGTCTTGATCAGAGTAGCTAAAGTCTTTCACAGTTGATCATCATTGTATGATCTTCTCCTGAGAACCATCTACTTTCACACATAATATTAAGTATTATAGAAGGAAACCTAGAGAGAGCCATATCAAGATTAGTAAGATCTGGGTGGAATTCCTGCCTCTAACATATACTAGCTGTATGACCCTGGCTGTGTCACTTAATCTCCTAGCTCCCCAGGCAACTCTGTGAAAGACTATGAGTTTCAGAACCTTATTCAACTACCCTGGTTAGTCAATGAGTAAGCTGGAAACATGATGAGGTGAAAATGTGGCCCCTGACCTCAAAGAGTTTACATTCCAATGGAGTAGAAGGGTCTGCTTGCCCAAACCTTCCCTATTCCTAGAATATATATATATATAATATACTATATATTAATTATATTATATTATGTTATGTTATATTATATATTATATACTATTTATAACATATAGTTATATAACATTATATATAGTATATTATATATGTATATGTATGTATATATATATATATATACATACAATCTAAAAGACCCAACCCTACTATATGTATTAACATTCTTGTTTTATGTATTAGGAAACTGAGGCATAGAGTTTAGTTGACATTCCCCTGTGATACAGCTAAGAAATTTTAGAGGTAGGGTCAAATGTAGCACTCTATCTCTCAGCAAAGCATGTGCTGGGTAGGAGGAGGTTTATAACAGTGATTAAGACAATGCTGCTGACCTCAATTAAAAAATGTATATATTGAGTACTTACTGAGTGGCAGGCACGGTGCTGATAATGAAGACAGACAAAGACCAAAACAATCCAAACTCTGAAGAAGTTCACAGTTGATCAGAGAAAACATAAGTATGTACAGAATAAAAAGAAAACACACACAGAGTACATAAATACAAGGCAGTTAGGGAAGGGAATGCTTTGGGGTCAAGAAAGTCTTCATGTTAAAAGAAAGACACTAGCTGTGTGACCTTGGCTGTTTTCTCATAAGGAGATAATACAGGTATACACGGGCATAATACGAAATGGAAAATGGTAGGTGTCTAGGAGACCAGTGAGCAAAGTGTTCTGGGAAGGCAGAGATCATTTCTGATCCTCTGATGATCATTCTCTATTGTTGTTCAGTCATTTACAACATGTCTAACTCTTTGTGACTCTATCTGGGGTTTTCTTGGCAAAGATTCTGGAGTGGTTTGCCACTTCCTTTACCAATTCATCTTACAGACGAGGAAACTGAAGCAAACAGGGTTAAGTGACTTGCCCACGGTCATACAGCTAAGCTAGTAAATGTTTGCAACTGGATTTGAACTCAGATCTTCCTGACATCAGGCCCAGAGCTCCATCCAATGCCTATGGCATAGTAAACAGCAGGAGAACTGCAATGTTAAGAATTCAAGCTACTGATGCAATCTTCAGGAGTATCTTTAGTAACTATTTCTTCCCTTTTTTTGTGGGGGGGAAGAGGAGCAGCCTGGAGCTTCACCAAAGAAGGAAAGAAAGGAGTTGGAGTACAGCCACTGACTCAGCATATAGGGGATTGATTACAGGGCTGTTTGGAACTTTCTGTCTCAGGACTTCTCTGAGGTTCTCATGGGGAGAGGATGATCTCCAGTCTCCACCCAGAGAACCTGAGACCTGCAGACAGGTTCTCTAAGAAAAACAGGAAAACAGGCCTTTGTGGATTCCAGTCACTTGTTCTAGTCACAGTATCACTTTGCCTCTTTCAAATAGAAAAAAAAAAGGACATTGAGGCCAGTGGACTCTCAATTCCTAAGGTAAGGATCTCATAGATTAGGAGAGATTTGGAGAAGGTATTCCCTGAGGCAGAGGGATGGATGATTTGATTTCTGGAATCATCTAATTCAAATAGCTATGAATCTCTTGAATTCACTTTACTTTATTTAGATGTTCCTACTAAATTGGGTCAGTAAATCTGGAGTTTAATAAAAATCAGCAAGGAAGAATCAGATTTAGAGATGGAAAGGATGTTTGAGGTTATATAGTTCAGCCTTCAGGGGCAGCTAGGTGGTGCAGTGGGTGGAGCCCCAGGCCGCAAGTCAGGAAGATTCGTCTTCCCAAGTTCACATCTAGTCTCACACTTACTTGCTGTATGACCCTGAGCAAGTCACTTAACCCTGGTTGCCTCAGTTCCTCATCTATAAAATGAGCTGGCACAGGGAATGGCAAACCACTCTAGTATCTTTGCCAAGAAAAACCAAAATATGGGATCACGAGGAATTGGACATGACTATCTATGACTGGGAGACAGTCCTACCTTATTTCATAGTTGAAGAAACTGAGGCACCAATCAGTTAAGTGATTTGTCCAAGATGACATAGGTATTGAGTGGCAGAGTCAGGATTTGAATCTACTTCTGAGGAACTTCAAATCCAGCTTTCTTTCTTCCTTGGCCCTGGAGCTAGGTTTATCCACATTTCTTTTCTTCCCAATGGAAGCCCCACTGTTTTGGCCTGATGGGGGGAGGGGAGAAGGATCTTGTTAAGACATAGTTAGATTGGGAATTTTGGAATTCGTTTGCTAGTCTCTCTGAACATCCTGAGGGACATTTCAGATAACTTTCTGTCTACTCTGTATATCTCCTCTACCTATCTGGTTATGTACATATTGTCTTCGCCCTTAGAACACAGGCTCCTTGAAGGCAGAGATGATTTTCTTTTTGTTTTCCTTTCTTTGTCTTCCTAGTTCTTAGCACAGAGCCTGGCATATATTTAGCACTTAATAAAATGCTTGTTGATTGACTGACCTAAACAGCATTGATTGTATTTGACTTTTGGGATCAATGAGTCCCTGTGATCCCCTGGTGGAATTTTCCTTTCTAGTCAAAAGATAGTATGAGAACCTCTTGGCCCTATTTGTTTCTTTCTTCTTCTTCTTTATATATATATATATCCCATTTTATTTTTAATAGTATTTTTCCTGATTACATGTCAAGACAATTTTTAACATTCATTTTTGCAAGATTTTGAGTTCCAAATTTTTCTCTCTCCCCTTGCTTCTTTAGAAAATGGTGGGCAATTTAAGATAGATTATACATGTCTCAGATATTTACTAGTATACTGAGATACTTGTAAAACATTTTTCCATACTAGTCACAGTTGTGAAAGAAAAAAAAACAGATCAAAAGGGGAAAAAACCACAAAAAAGAATGAAGTGAGAGAAAAGTGTGTGCTTCAATCTGTTTTCAGGGGCCATCAGCTCTTTATCTGGATATGGATAGGTATCCTGTTTTAGAGGTAACAGTGTAAACCAATGGACTTGGTGTCTTAAAGGACCTGGGTATAATGCCATTCTAGACACTTCCTAGCTGTGTGACCCCAGGCAATCAATTTAACCTTTTTGGACCTCAGTTTTCTCATCTCTAAAATTAGTATTATAATTACACCCACTTTGTGGGATTGCTGTGAGGACCAATCACTAAAAATGAAATTCTTATGATTTGCCAAGAACTGTGCTGGAGATTCAAAGAAACAGACATCCATGCACAATACATGTACACATATACACCATATAGGCTCAATACACAAACATGTACACACTCATGTCCATATACATCCACACCACACTACACACACACACACACGCACAAGCTTACGCATGTGTGCACACCACACAGATCCACACCACACACACATACAAACTCACATCCAAATCCACACACAATACACGTATATTTATGTGCACCATACACATGTACGCCATACACACAATACACTCACATACACATCCACACACATATGTATAACACACATCCATACACACGGAGTCCTTATTCTCAAGGAACACACAAGTAAGATGGTATACCCATAGCCCTTTGCAAACCTCATGGTGCTACATAAATGTGAGTTATTCTGAAGATTGTCTTTGCCATGTCTCTCCTCCCCTTGGCTCTTACATCTACCTGTCTATGTCATTCTACCTCTCTCTCCACATGTCTCCAGACAAGCATGGTGTCAGTGGAAGGTCTGGCTAAGCTGGTGGACCCCTCCCAGCTGACCGAGGAATTTGAAGGCTCCCTAGACTATCACCATGACGAGTGGATAGACCTCCGGGTCTCTCTGGAGGAGTTCTTCAACAGCGCTGTTCATCTGCTCTCCCGCCTTGAGGACCTTCAGGAGATGCTGGCCCGCAAGGAGTTCCCGGTGGACGTGGAAGGCTCTCGGCGGCTCATTGATGAACACACGCAGCTCAAGAAGAAGGTGCTGAAGGCCCCCGTGGAGGAGTTGGACAGGGAAGGGCAGCGGCTGCTTCAGTGCATCCGCTGCAGTGATGGCTTCTCTGGACGCAACTGCATCCCAGGCAGCGCTGACTTCCAGAGCCTCGTCCCCAAGATCACCAGCCTCCTGGACAAATTGCACTCGACCCGGCAACACCTGCACCAGATGTGGCACGTGCGCAAACTCAAGCTGGACCAGTGCTTCCAGCTGCGGCTCTTTGAGCAGGATGCTGAGAAGGTAAGGAGAGAGATGGGGAGAAGGGCCTGTGGCAGAGTGGCCATGTGCATCCGTGATAGCTTTGTTGCTAAGGAAGCTAGTCTGCATTGATGAGTCTTACATTTCTGTGGTGCTCTTAATCTTTAAGATATCTCCTTTCACCAGATCCCTGTGATGCAGTAATAATTCTTTCCATTTTACAGATGAGAAAATTAAAACCTAGAGAGGCTAGAACTGGACTTGGGAGTCAGGAAGACCTGAGTTCAAATCTTGCCTCAGACACTTAGTCCTGTGTTACTCTGGGAAAGTAACTTAGCCTCTCTACCACAATAATAATAATAATAATAATAGCACCTAAAATATCACAGGATTCTGTTGCTCAAATGAGGTGTGTGTATGTGTGTATATATGTATGTATATACACACACACACGTGTGTGTAATGCTATTATTAGTTTTAATTATTACAACATTCTCCTGGTTCTGAAAAGCAGTTTTTCAACCCAAATCATATTATAGACCACTTGTTCTCAAAGTGTCATTAAGGGAGTGGGGGGAGTTTTCTAAGATCCTTTCAGGGGGTCTGTAAGGTCAACATTCTTCTCATAATTATGCTAATATATTTTAATTTCTAATACAGTAAATATTGGAAGATAGAATCCAAGTAAACAAAAAGTCCTTGGAGGGTGCTCAAAGAATTTTTAGGAGTGTAAAGGAGTCTTCAGATCAAAAAATTTCAGAACCCTTGTGATAGATTAAGTATCTAAAATTTATCTGCCATAGGGAATGGAAACTAGGAGCTAGGGAGGAGGAGGAGGAGGAAGACGTTAAGGATGGGGTAAACAGGATACAGAGAGAGAGAAGGAGGATAAATTTTTTGAGCTTATAAGTTTTTAAGAGTTAAGGACTTTATGTTAATAAAAGTTTTACAAACTGGTAAAAATGTGCTTTGGGTCCGTGGTAGCTTGAAAATTGGTAATTGGAAGACTGCTTTGTAGCACCATGGATGAATGATGACTCACTCCTTCCCTTCATCTTCTCTTCTGCTCGCCTTTGATGTAATCTTATTACTTTTTGGTTTGTAGATTCAGCCTTTGAAAGGGAGTTTTGCCCCCTTCCTCACCCCTTTACATACTTTTCCTAAATTGTAATATACTGCTTCCAGTTGGCAGCAGATCTAAATCATGGTCATTTTCTCATTACTTTTTAAAAATCAAAACTAAAACAAACATTAAATAGCATGCAATTCTTATAAAACTAAGCTTGAAAAAACTGAAATGCATAGGTACTTTTTCATTAATTCTACAATGGTGAGTGAATTACTAAGATTTACAATAAGTCTTTCAACTTTTTACAATAAAGGAAAAACTTTTTAATCTATGTTCCCCTTTTGCTGAAATCACTTGTTTTCTGTGATTTGACATTTTCCTTGCAAGATTTAATGTATATTCTTTAATTTTTCATCATGAAACTACTCATTATTGGATATTACATCTACCTTTGATGAAAGTCTATTTTTCCAAGTGTAGAAACTATATCCCATAGGCTTTCAATACATTTTAAATCAGGTAAGTTAATTAAAGACTATTGGTGTAAACTTATCTCCATTTCTTGTATAAATTTCTCAACCTTTGGTTATATATGTGATGGTACAAGGCTGTTAGTTGAAACATTACACCTTCATTTGTGGATTTCTATAATTCCAGAATAATTCTGCTTTTAGGTATGTCAATATATTTCTTAGAGTTTATTATTTCCTCAATGGGATAAGATTAACAGGTTGGTTTGAAGTTTAAAAAAATCCTCAAAACAATTTTTGTGTGGATGTTTTTTAATCTAATGGAGAGGAAACACAGATTGTATAGGCTCACAAGGACTTCTAACAGTGGCTTTGCCATAGCCTTGAATGAAAATCTGAGTTTCATTGGCAAAACTTACCTTTCTCTAATCTTCAGTCCTCCAGTCTTTATATCCTCTCACCCAGGAAAAGCATTTTTCTTTATAGCAACAGTTGGCAACTTAAAAAAAAAAATGACCTCACTCTTACCGTAACACCAAGACATCTATTCTGCTTTATAGAGGAATCAATGGCACTGTCCAGCTGTGAGATCCCTCTGAAGGTCTTTGCTTTTTTTCCCCCAAGGATTAATTAGGTTATTTAGTGGTTAAGAGTTTGCAAGTTCTTTCCACTGTTTTTCATTTTCAACTGCACTTCCTTTGTGCTTTGGAGAAACTGATCTTGTCTCACTTTGGTCTTGAATGATCTTTGAAATACTTGACTTCCCTACCCCAACAAGCCCTGCAACAACTCTAATAGTCCTTGAAGTGTGCTCTTAAGTAGCTTCAATTTTTGCACATTACCTTGAAGAAATATTTTTTTCTCAAAATGTACAGCATTAAAAATACAACTAAAGAGAGTTCTGAAATCTGTGGGCAAGGCACAAAATTCCATCCCTCTAATAACAGAGAACTAACTAAACATGGGAAAACCAGTTCAATCTAGTTTCATCTGGTCAAAGTCAGATTTCCCAGTCAGTTGAAGGACACACACACACACACACACACACACACACACTCATTGTCAAAATAAAACATCATAAAATTATCTTATCTCAAGTAATTTTTACATGACTGTTACTGATATCTACTTCCTCCTATTTAAATACTGTGCTTAGGCTTTAAAAAAATAATTCATCAGGAATTCTTAGCTTATACTTAAAAATGTATATGTATGGAATAGAATCATTGCCTTGGATTGCTTTCATCAACTGGTGGTGACTTTGCTTTCACAAATGAAAGGGGATCCTTTCTAGGAGTTTGTTTCCCCTCCCTAATTAGAGAGAGAAGTGCAATTTTTTTTCTCTTTTCTAACATTCCATTCCTTGAGTTCTTCTCCACACATTCTGATGCCTCCTGCTGGGAACCTTTTCTCTAGGGAAAGAGGATTGAGCTTGGTTTTCAAAGAGCAGATATATGTCTTGGAGTCAGATTCCTGGGGCATGGCCTTGTTTCCTAGATCCCTTCTTTTGATGTCCTCCGTGTCCAGGCTGCAGAGTGGGGAGAGGGCAGAACCTTGCCACAAACCTACACAGAGACACCCATGGGATATATGGACTTTCCAGATGAGCTCCTGACTGCCTCTCTCTGAGGCTCAGCAGCCTCACAGAACAGATGGAGTTAAGAAGCACCGTACCACCAAAGTGAATGGTTTACAAGCTGCTCAGAGCACCATGGTATAATAGAAAGAACACTGACTCTAGAGTCAGACAACCTGCTTGTAATGCTTATTTCTTGTGTGGGGCTGGGCAAATACCTTCATCTCCATGGACCTCAGTTTTTTTATCTGTTAAAGAGGGTATTGGACTAGAATCAGGGGTGGGGAACCTGCAGCCTCGAGGCCATATATGGCCCCCTAGGTCCTCAAGTGTGGCCCTTTGACTGAATCCAAACTTCATACAACCAATCCCTTCAATAAAAGGATTTGTTCTGTAAAACTTGGACTCAGTCAAAAGGCCGCACCCAAGGACCTAGAAGGTCACATGTGGCCTCATGTTCGAAGGTTCCCCACTCCTAGACTGCTTAGTCTAGGGTCTACTAGATCTCAGGGGTCCATGAACTTGGATGGGAAAATTTTTATCTCTAATTTTGCTAGTCTCCAATGGAAATTCATTATCTCTTTAAAGTATTTAACAACATTTTCCTGAGTAGGGGTCCATAGGTTCTGTCATACTGACAAAGGGGCCCGTGACATAGCACAGGTTAGGAACCCCTGGAATGGATGCACCCTTCCAGCTCCTGATGAAAGACTGTTTACTGTCACATTCCTCAGAACTCATTGCACCATGAATCTGACAAAAGACAGCCTGACTTTGACATGCATGTGTTGCTCTGCAGACATTAATAATAATAAGCCAGCGTTTATATGGTGGTTTGAGGTTTACAGAGCACTTTCCATGTCATCTCATTTGAGCCTCACAACAACCCTGTGGGCTAGGGACTATTATTATCCCCATTTTATAGATGAGGAAACTGAGGCTCAGGGCAATTAAGAACCTTCCCCAGGGTCACACACCTAGGACTTGATTGAGGCAGGATTCAAACTCAAGGCTTTCTGACTCCAAATCCAGCACTTCACCAACCACCTAGTTAACTGATGCCACCATCACTAATTATTATGTAGACCTCACCTACATATTTTCTCTTTTTCAGTCAGGTGCTTTGTGAAGCTTCAGGAGCTCAGCTCTGGTACACCGCCCTATCTGTCTTCTTTCACCTCCTTCCCCCATGTATATTTTGTGAAAATTCACCCTTTCTCTAACCAAGAGAGAAAATAAGAAAGAATAGCTATGTATGGCATCAATAATGAAAGTGTAAAACTCCCTTGTACTAGGTTCCCTCCAGTCTGAAGGAGGTGATTTGACTCTTTATTCTTAAAGAACAGTCTCCCTCACCACTCCTCCCCTCTCCCCAACTTCCCATCAACTTTCTAGCTAGGAGCTGCTAACCATGGGTAACTTATAATTTACATACAATACTTTTCTTAATACCCTAGCAACACAAAACTACATAGTAACTTGAAAATTGTACAGTCTGTCCTTTGTATGAGCCCCTTCTAAGTCTATTTTCTCAAAATGATCCATTCCCTTTTACAGAAGATAATTTCATCTATCTATCCTACGTATCCATCTAAAGTTCTAAACACATTTAAAGTGGTCTTGTTGGTGTTTTTTAATAGCACTCTCCCCACCCTTAGAATTACTGAGATTCATTCTGATGTTCTCCAGAAGATGCTTGAAGTTGATTTGAGCTCCCCAAATTTGTCAAAAACCTCAGCCCTCTGAGGATTTTCAAAATAGGGATGGATTTTCAGACTCTCCCTTCTCTTTTTCTCCCCATCCCTCCCAGCACTGTGACAAACAAGACCAGATCGAGATTTTCCCTCAGTGTCTGCTTCCTGGGGTACAGAGCAGAGAGAACATTCCTTCGATTCTTCTTCCCCTGTTTAAAAGACTAAGATCATGAGGTTTGGAGCTGGAAGGGACCTTTGGTATCATCTAGTCCAGAAGTGGGGAACCTTCGACCTCAAAGCCACATGTGCAGTTCTTTGTCCTTGAATCCTTGTCAAAGGGCCCCAGTCAAAGGGCTGCCCTTGAGGACCAAGAAGGTCACATGTGGCTTCAAGGATGAAGGTTCCCCACCCCTGATACAGTCCCACCCTCATTTTACATTTGAGTAAATTGAGACTCAGATAATTTAAGTTACTTGGCCAAAATTACATATGTAGGATAGAGCTGAGATAGCAATAATAATAATAAATAATGATAGCTAACATTTATACATTGGCTACTATGTGCCAGGCACTGTGCTTCCAAGTCTTCTGACTCCAGGTCCGGTGTCTCTCTTCCTTTTATTGTCACCTTTCAGATAAAAATGGTTAGTCCTGATGGGAGGCAAAGGAGGAGGGCACAACCCACTGACCCACACTTGGTATGGTGGAAAGAACAATGGACTAAGTCCAAAAACCCAAGTTTGAAATGTAGCTCTTCTACCCACTAGCTGTGTAACCACTGGCAATGGAGTAAACCTTTCTAGGACTCAGTTTCCTCCTCTGTAAAATAAGAGTTGGACTAGAAAACATTTATGATCACTTCCAACTCTATATCTATGGTCCTATAATCTTGTGCCCATTTAGTGCTTGAGCTATGATTTTCTCTGCTTACAAAGTGGTTTCCAAAACCTATAGGTTTTCCCATCCCTCTTCAACCAGTCTTGGTGAGTCACAGAACAATCACTGATTAGCCTTATAACCTGGGGCAGGTCCTTCCCCAAGCCTCAGTTTCCTCCCCTGTAAAATAAAGGGATTGGACTAGATGACACCCCGCCCAGCTCCAAAATGCTGTGATGAGCATTCTTGTTTGATGTCTGGGGTTCTCGAGGGCTGTGTTGTTGGGTTTATAGACTGGGTTTTCTTCATAAATGTGGGGTACTTTCTAGAGAGGGTCTCTGTCCTGCTGCTCTCTCTTACTGTTTTCCTCCCCCCTGTCCACATTCCCACTGTCACAGATCTGAGTGAGGGCTTGGTGCCAGTCTCTTGAGCAGTGCCCCTTCCCTGACTCGGCAGCGTGACACTCTCTCTTGTTTTCCTGGGTTTGTTTTTGAGTCTTTGAAGAATGTGAATGGGGTTTGAGAAGAAAGGTGTGGTTTCTGGGGGAAGAAATACAAACAAAAGACCAAGGATCTTGAAGAAACTGGGCAAAGGTCCTAAAGGAAATGAAACAGTGGGCCTAAGTTCAGTTTTGCTCAACGGACTCGAATGAAGTCTTACTGTGGTATGATTGAGAAAGGACCAGATTTGGAGCCAGAAGCTCTGGGTTCAAATCCCCCTTTTGTCACCTACTCTTTGCAGGATGTTGGGTGACTCATTTAACTTACCAGGTCTACCGCTTCCTTATCTCTAAAATGAGAAGATTAGACTAAATGATCCATTCCAGCTCTGAATCTATGCTCCTAGGTTTTATTCTTGTTCAGTCCTTTCAGTTGTGTCTGACTCTCTGTGACCCCATTTGGGGTTTTCTTAGCAAAGATACTGGAGCTTGCCATTTCCTTCTCCAGCTCATTTTACAGATGAGGAAACTGAAGCAAATGAAGTTAAGTGACTTGCCCAAGGTTGCACAGCAAGTAGGTGTCTGAAGTTAGATTTGAACTCAGGTCTTCCAGACTCCAGGTCCAGTACTCTACTGCACCACCTAGCTACTCCTTGTTCCTAGGTGCAAGGTACTATATAATAGTACAGTCATGCCTAGAATCCATGTTAGAGGCAAAGGGAAGCATCAAGCCTGACTCTGGGTTTCCGTAGCATGCCTCAACACAATCTATTAAGTTCTCCCTTTCTCCTTTATTTCCTCTATGGTTTTTCTGGGACTCTGTATCCTTGGGAAGTGGGGGAAAGAGGAAAGTGGATTCAGAGAATTGCTCTAAGTTTGCTCTAATGAGTCATTGGAGAGCTCTGTGTCTGGGGACCTGGGGTATGAGGGCAGAGCATGGGCACAACCAGAAAGTGAAAAGAAACAACAGTGAAATAAAAAAAAAAAACCTTTGTGTTTACAGCTGTAACATTACACAAACACTCGTGATGAGTCATTCTGAACTTAGTGATGCTGGTCCTGAGGTGAAGCCTTACAGTCAGTCACTGGGTTTGTGCTTAGACTTTTAGAGAACCTGCCTGATCTCTTGTTCCATTGGCATAGTCTTTGAAGATTCTGGAATTACTTACATAAAACAGTAACCTCAGTGGTGGTTTTTGGGTAAGGGAGAAGGAACCTTGGGGGATACCCTTCATATCTGAGCGGGTTTCTGGTGGGGAAAACCCACTGAGGCCCTAAGGACCTGGGCTAGGTAGGGCTCTCTCCCCCAAGCTACCCTGAACTATTTCTTTTTTAATTTTTTGCTTTTTTTTGGAGGGCACTTGGGGTTAAGTGACTTGCCCAAGGTCACATAGCTAATTTTTGTGTTAAGTGTCTGAGGTCAGATTTGAACTCAGGTCCTCCTGACTCCAGGACTGTTGCTCTATTCACTGCACCACCTAGCCACCCCTTACTCTGAAATATTTCAATGGTGAAATTCAGCAACTCGTGCCCTACATCCCCCAGGGGCACTCACCTATGGAGTATGTATACATTTGTTGTCTTTTTAGTTATGTCCAACTCTTTGTGACCCTACATTTGGGGTTTTCTTGGCAAAGATACTGGAGTGGTTTGCCATCTCCTTCTCCAGTTAAATTTTTTTTGGAGGGCAATTGGTGTTAAGTGACTTGCCCAGGGTCACCCAGCTACTAAGTGTCTTGAGGTCAGATTTGAACTCAGGAAGAGGAGACTTTCTGACTTCAGGTCCAGACCTCTATCCACTGGTGCAACCTAGATGCCTTACTATACTATTATAGCAAAATGCTAAGGGAGGTAGGAAATTAGATAAGACAGCACCCCTGCCCTCAAGCATCTTAACAGTGTAGTCTACGATGATGACTTCTATCTATAAAGATGCTTCAGCTTCTGAATAATTAGTAACATGAAGGGTACACCCCAAGAACCATCTGGGTTCATCTTCAGGATTTTGGGCCACGGAGCAGAGTATCTAGGGCCTCAGGAAGCACACGCAATGCCAATTATGCTACAGAGCTGCCGGAACATGCCCTGTTGTCCTTTGGTGTCAGTCCTAGCCTCCAATCTCTCTCTCATATAATTATTCCATATCTAATTATTTTTGTATTGATTCTTTTTTCTTCCTTCCTTCTCTCTTTCCTCTTTCACTTCCACTTTCTCTTCTTCTTCCTCCTCTTCCTCTACCTTCTTCTTACCTTCCTCCACCTTCTCCTCTTCCTACTTCTTCTCTTCCTCCTTTTTTCTTCCTTCCTCTTCTTCTCTTCCTTCTTCCCCTCCTTCTCTTTTTCCATATTCTCTTCCCTTTTCTCTGTGTCTTTTGCTCTTCATCCAAAAGCAGAGAGTGAGAAAAGAGAAGTAGTGGGGCTAGTTTGGAAATTGTTATAATTGCTGGTGAAGAAGTTCTTTAGGTCTTGACCTAAAATCTACAAGAAAAGGTATTGGGTGGGGGAACCGGGTAGGAAAAAGGAGAAAAAACTGTTTCTTCAGAGTTGCTTGAAGAATGATTCAAAATATGTGTGCAAGGCTCCGAGGTGACTTGTTTGGTGCCCTTGAAAGTGGAAGGGAGGGTTGACCATCCAGGGTGAGGGCTCAGCATGTGAATCTTTATCTAAGCAAGGAAATGTTCAATGACCTATGGGTAGGAGCAGCAGCACTTGCAGACACTTTCCAGCCTTCTAATGGGAGGCTGAACAGGCGTAGGCTCCAGCTTGTATATCTGGCCCATCCTTAGTGAATCTCGAGGGTCCTTATCAGGTCAACTTCCATTTCAACCCAATGGGTGGGCCAGCCACGACTCAGACTGAGAAGCAGGTTTTAAATCCTGGCACTGTTACCTTCTGCCTCACCTCTGCCAGAAAGGGAGCCTCCAAGCCCACCCATTAACCCTAGAACAAGATGAGACTCAAATAAGAAGTCCCTAGACCCTGTAGTTATTCCCCCTATTCTCAAATAGCACATGTGAAACTGTGGAGTCATCTTTCTCCCCCTCCAGTTAAGTCTAGTTATGGGTGTGCCTGTAGCTAGGAGTATTCTGCTCTATTCTCCAAGGCCATTTATTCTTTCTTTTCTTTCAAGACCTTAATGATTTAATGCCTGATGTTCCATCTTTGTTCTCCTAAAAGAATTTGGGAAAGAAAACACACTAAAGAAATAATCCAATTCTAAATTCAGAAGAAATAAAATGGTAGGGGCATAGGGAAGGGGGAGAGGACAAGGCAGGGATCTTTAGAGGGTAGGGTGAGAGAATAGGTAAATAGGGGCATAGAAGGGTGTTTAGGTTTATGGGAATGGGAGGATAGGGGAGGGACCCTTGGAGGGGGTAGGCAAGTCATAGGAGGTCAAGGTAGTGGGTAGAAGTAAAGCAGAAGAGGCAAGAGGGATAGGAAACAAGAGACATGCTTATACATAAAAACAAAGATCAGGAGTAAAATAGGTTTGGGGAAGTATATGTCTATATATATATGTATGTATATGTATGTATTTATAGTTATAGAGGAACATATGTAAATTCTATTGTAGCCTTGTTGGGGAGGGGAGGGAAAAAAAGAACAAAGTAAAAAAGTGCACAGGAGAGAGCAAAAGAAAACTCACAAGGAAGCAACGATGGTCAATTCTCAACACAACGTGTGTCATTTATTATACAGGCTCTCTTGAAATGAAAATTTGTTACATATTTTGGATCTTCTCTTATGTTCTGTGCACACGACATGCTTTTATTTCTTTCTAACTTTGTATTTAAGTTCCAATATTTAAGTTTATGATATGTTTTTGTTTCTTTTCTCTATTCTCTATTTGTGCTCTGGCGTTTGAGTCTAAAATAAAATTTTGAGAAAAAAAGAAAAGAATCCAACATGAGCAAGTATAAGTTGTTTCCAGATGGTATTTATAAAACACATAGCACAGCACTTGATACATAGTAGGCCTTAATAAATACTTGTGGGGTGGTTAAGTGGCACAATGGATAGTGCATCAGCCCTGGAGTCAGGAGGACTTGAGTTCAAATCCAACCTCAGACACTTAACACTTATTAGCTGTGTGACCCTGGGCAAATCACAATCCGACTCACAAAAAAATCAACCACAACAACAAAAATCATCAAATAAATAAATGTTTGTTCCTTTCCTTTACTCCACTTTATGTAAATTTGGATGTTAATTATATTTTGCTTCTAAAATATTATTCATATATAAAACTCTGCTATATATAAAAAATACTTTCTAAAATGTAAGAATAAGTATAATATGTTCCATTTTACTCCAAAATTTTCCCAGTCCCCTTTAATGCTGGTGCAGCAAAGGAGGAAGGGAAGAGCTATTCTATATCCCTAAGTCCCTAGCCCAGTGTTTGTGGGTTTAGTCAATATATTTTAACACAAAAAGTAGCCAAATAAGCTTGGGAAATGTTGCTGTACTTGCTATCCAAGGACAGTGCTTTTTTTTACCCCATTTAAGAATATTTTTCCTGGTATTCTAATAGGAAAAAAAAATAAGGGGAAGAAAAAAATCCTCAGCCATTTGGAAAATGTTGAAATAATTTATTTTAAATTACCTTAGGAGCCAAAGGAAGAGGGGAGAAAATATGGTATTTTACAGCTCATAATAGTTAACTACACATTACTGAGTAAAATGTAAAACTGAACTAAATCTCAAATGTAAAATGAATAACACATCATTTCATCAATGAACTTGAACTAACTACTGCCCTGTGTCCACTCATGGCTGAAAGGAATTAGTGGCAGAGAAGGGCACAGGAGAGACATTTTATGATAAGGTCAAGGCGAATAGTTTACATGCACGTCTAAATTTTTTAAGATGTGAATTTTTCCTGCTTTTTTTGCTTCAGGGGCAGATCATACAACCCAGTAGTATATGTGGACTCAAGTATAGAAGTATGTATCAATTGTTTACCTTTATGTAAAAGTAATCTAATAAGTGGATAGATTGTTTGGCCTGGAGTCAGGAAGACCTGAGTTCAAATCCAGCCTCAGGTACTTACTAGCTGTATGACTCTGGGTAAATCACTTAATCCTGTTTGCCTCAGTTTCCTCATCTGTAAAATGAGCTATTGAGGGAAATGACAAATCACTCCAGTATCTTTGTTAAGAAAACCCCAAATGGGGTCCCAAAGAGTCAGACATGACTGAACAACAACAAAAAATCCTTACATATAAAATGAAAAGGCATTAAATCAGATGTAGTCTCTTGTATCTCTAAATTCTATGGTCATCGCATCCTGAGTGATTCTTGTCCACATTTTACTCTCAATCTTCCATAGAGTACATACCTAGTATTCCGGAGGCCTTCTCATCTTGGGGCTACCAGCCACTATGATCACTGCTTGGGCCTCTCATCTGTTTTTTCCTTATGGAGGGGGAAGGCAGGGCAATTGGGGTTAAGTGACTTGCCCAAGGTCACATGGTTAGTAAGTGTTAAGTGTCTGAGGCTGGATTTGAACTCATGTCCTCCTGACTTCAGGGCCAGTGCTCTGACTGTGCCACCTAGTGGCCCCTGTTCCTTATTTTTTTTCTTTTTTTTTTAAGCAATCAGGGTTAAGTAACTTGCTCAAGGTTATTTTTATAACTTGCCAGTTATTTTTGGGTGTGGTGCTAAGTATCTGAGCCCGGATTTGATCCTCAGGTCATCCCGACACTGGAGCTGGTGTTCTTACTCGGTGAGCCACCTGGCCGCCCCTTCCTTATTCTTTTATCATTACTTATGGTCTTCTTCCTTTTCCAGTCATCCTATATTGACTGGGGGATGGCAGCAAGGGTGGGAGGATGGGGGTGGGGACTGGAAGAGTAATTAGAGAAAGCACTGTAGTCATTGGAATGCAGTTGGTTAGTTATGGAATGTTTCTTGGAGGTAGGGATGTCTCAAAGGAAGTGATATATTGGCTTAGGGTTTTCTCTTATAAAAACTGTAACTTTGGTATTATACCTTTTCCCCCAGATTCCTTTTCTGGACATTCAAGACCCTCAAGAGTCTGGTGCTACCCAATTTTTTTACTTTTATCTTATATTGCTCCTCTATGCTTTAGTTAGAAGCAGCACAGTATAATTGGAGAGAGTGTTGGACTTGTAATCAGGCAGACCCAGGTTCAAGTCTTGCCTCAGATGCTGACTGTGTGATCCTGGATAAATCATTTAACCTCTCTGGACTTTGTTTCTTTATATCTTAAGGGAACTCTAAGGTCCCTTCCAACTCTAACTCTGTGGCCCTATGACCCTTCCTTACATTCATCTCCCCCACTTAACCTCTTGGGGCCTCAGTTTCCTTGGGAGAAAAATGAAGAGATTGGAATTGATGACCTCTAAGGTCTCTCCTGGCTCCAAATCTATAATCCTATAGATTCTCCTTCCAAATATACCCTACACATTTCTACCTTCCTGCTCAACTCTCCCTGGAAATATTACAATTATCGATAGGTTCTGAGTTAGCTTCTAGCCGTTGGGAATGGGGACATGAGAACTGACCTCTGCTTCCTGGTTTCCATCCATGACAATAGATGGGTCCTGAGTCATATTGCCTAGATTGAGAAGGACGGAAACTTTCTGTTTGTACTGGGGAAGATGTTCCTTGATTTGGAACTTGAAAATTGGTTAAAGAGGAAGTGGAATGGAATGGAAGGGAAGGGAAAGGAAAGGAGAGAATGAGAGGGATTTTACCTCTTCTGGTCCTCATAATTTGAAATGCAGGAGGTACAAAGAGCCCATCTTTGTGATTTTGCATGGCTTTTCTCCTCACTTCTCTCTTCTCATCTCACTTCACTTCTGCTTCCTAGAATTCTCGACTTTCTTTGAGATTCGATCCAAATGCCATCCACTATGAGGCCTATACTGGTTTCTCCAGTTGGAAATGTTCTCCCCTATCACCAAATTACTTTGGATTTACTTAAGTGTGTTCATATTTTTCCAATTAAAGGTAAAGAAGACTGCTTAGTTCTTTTTTTTTACTTTGTTTTCTCAAGGCCCAGCATATAATTGCTAACTCTTATTTAGGACTTAAGATTCACAAAGCACTTTTTTTTTTCTTATTTTCCTCTCTTTTTTATTTTTTAGTTTACATCATTCATTTCCACAAGATTTTGAGTTACAAATTTTCTCTCCAATTTTCCCTTCCCACCACCCCAAAACAGCGATCCCACTGAATATCCCCTCCCCCAATCTGCTCTCTCCCATATCTTCCCCCATTCTCCCTCTGATTTTCCAGTAGAGCACCGTTGATCTCTCTGCCCCAGTGCCTGTATATCTCATTTCCCAGTTACATGTAAAATAATAATAATAATAATTTGTATATGTATATATTTAAACATTTTATTTTAAAACTTTGGATTCCAGATTTTTTCCTTTCCTCCCTCATCACCCACCCTCATTAGGAAGATAAGCAATTCAATATAGGTTGTACATGTGTATCTATGCAAAACATCTCCATAGTAGATATATTGTGAAACACTGATTATATTTCTCTCCCTCCTATCCCACCCCAACTTTTTCTATTCTCTACTTTGATCCTGTCCCTTTTCAAAAGTGGGTGCTTCCAACTTCCCTCCCCCCCAGGCTGCCTTCCCTTCCATCATCCCCCATCTCTTCCCCTTCCCCTCTACTCTCCTCTAGGGTGAGATACCCTATTTAGTGTGTATGTCATTCCCTCCCTAAGCCAAATTCAATAAGAATAAGGTTGACTCATTCCCTTTTGCCTTCCTATTCTTCCCCTCCATTGTAACAATTTTCCCTTACCTCTTCTATATGAGATAATTTACCCCATTCTGTCTCTCCCCATCTCCTCTCATTATATTCCTCTCTCACCTCTTAATTTCACCCACAAAGCACTTTCTAAACAATATTTCATTTGACCCTTACAACAACCCTGGACCCAGAAGGGTGAGTGTTATTCGTGTTTACAGATGGTTTACTTGAGGCAGGGGGAGGTTATGTAACTTGTCCAGAGAGTCACAACTGATAAGTGTCTGAGGCAGGACTCAAACTCAGGTCTTCCTGACACCAGATCCAATGCTCTGTGCACTACACTATATAACTCCCTTCCCAACTCAAAATAAAATTCTTGTTGAATAAATGAATGAATCTGGATTTGAACAGAGGAACTGAAGAGGAAATGGAGAACAGCATGGACAAAGGCATGGAGGTAGGAATTAGCCAAAGGCTCAAAGGACTGGATAATTGAATTGATTCCAGCACAGACTCAAAAAACTTTGAGCTGACAATGGAAATACACAGTGTTTCTCATTGGGAAAGCTGCCACTACCCTTTGCTTGGTGTTCTCTGGTTTATAACTAATGGGTTAGGCCTCCACTGTGTTAACAGGACCATGCAGCCGGGGCACTCCTCATTAGCCCGGATTGTCTGGCTTGTTCTGTCTCTTTGCAACCCTGGTTCACACTGAAATGCTTTTCTAGCTGCTCTCGAGCAGGCTGGATATAGGTGTCTGGCCTGTAATCAAACCCCATTACTGATGGAAAGGCATGATCTTTTTTTTCCATTAGGAGCCCATTTATTTTATTAGAAGTCATTAAATAGAGTCATCAAAGATGTGCTTTGGGAAGCTGTAATGGATACACACTTTACAAAGGAGGGACTCCTCTCCCTCCGCCAGTGTTTCCTAGTGGACTAGGGTTGATAGAAGCTGGGGTGTTCATTTCAGAGCTATGGAATCTAAACATTATGTTTCAAATGAACACCAATAGAATGTAAGCTTCCTGAAGGCTCTTTGTATTCCCAATACCCAGTGTAGTGACTGGTAAGTGGTGGGTGATTATACCATGCTTGTTGGTTGGCTGAATGACTGATGGAAGGGACCACATATGACATCTATTCCTACTTCCTTCCTAATGAAGTAATCCCTAAATCTTTGTTGGTTAGTTGACTTGTTCTAAGGCAGGGATTTCCCCTATTCCCCCATTTATTTATATTTATTAGTTTATTTTTTTAACATTCTTTTTTTAACGTTGAGTTTCAAATTTTCTTCCTCCCTCCAGACCCTTCCCCAACCATTGAGAAAGCAAACAATATAATATCAATTATACATGTGACATCACTCAAAATGTATTTCCATATTATACAGCAAGGATTCTTAACTGGTTTTGGGTCATGGACAACTTTGACTGTCAGATGAAGCCTAGGGACCCTTTTTTATCATAATCATAGTTTTATCATAATCAAAGAGAACCAAAATGACATCACTACGTTGGGGTCGAGGCCCAGTGTGTCCAACTATGGCTGATCAGGCAGCATGAGCTCAGAAGGCTCTACCGCAGGTCGGGCACAAATAGTTCATATGAACATTTGGAATGGAGACCTCTCTAAATCTGCACTTATCCAGTTTCCTTTGTGCTACTGAGATTCTGCCTTGCTCATAGAGCACAGCACCTTCTCTGATGTGGGCACACCATGCTGGGCAGTCCTGGGCCAGTGTATCCCATGTCTCACAACTGATTCTAACGTTCTTCAGAGAGACCTTGAGTATGATCTTGTTGTGTAAGCCCTTGCCTATTGTGAGTTCTTTGTAAAATAGTGTTTTAGTCTATTATTATCCCAGAATCACTATCCTTAAATTATTATATGGGAGAGCTAAAAGATGATTTGGAGACCATCTAGCCCGACTCACATATTTTATAAGTGAGAAACCTAAAGCACTTTGAGATCAAGTGACTTATCCAAGGTCATATCAGTCACAGAACTGGAACTCCAACACAGATCCTCTGAGTCTGAGCTCACTGCTCTCTCTGCCCTCATATCACATGCTGCCTCCTTTCCGGGGTAACCTTTAGAGGTGATCATCAGGATATCATAGTAGACATCTGCATGTGAAACACAGCACTTCCTGACTCCTATTACAACCCTAAAGTAAGCAAACCTTGTGTTTATACCTTAACATAGACATATGGTTGGTTCAGTGAGAGATTCTTGCATGACATGAGAGATTTGGGTTCATGCAAATGTGATTTTAGAGACAGTAATGTTATGGAAAGAATTTTGGATCTGGGGTCAATGTTTGTGGGTTCAAATCCCATCTCTGTCAGTACCTACCTTGTATGACTTTGGGTAGGTTCTCTCAGACTCAGTTTTGTTACCTGTAATATAAAGGGGTTGGATTAGATGGCCTTTTGGGTTCATTCCAGCTTGAAATTTATAATTCAAAGACTCTCAATTCTTTTCCTTGCTTTCATGTCCCTGGCCTCCTGTCAAGGAAGGAGGTTGTACCAGCTGATTGCTAAGGTCCATTCTAGCTCTGAATTTAAAATTCTGTGACTTTCTGTGTGAATTTATAATTCTGTGACTTTCTATGACTTCAGCTTTGAGGTTGGCTACCCAAATTCCAGTGCCTTTTGGGGAAGGAGTAATAGCATAGAAGCAAGAACAGTTAATTTTTCTTAATTGAATTGTAAACACTTTTTATCACATAGAAGAATTGGATTTCTTCTGCTTGGCCCCAAGGGGAAAAGCTAGGAATATTGGTGGGAGATGCCCAGAAACAGAGCTGTCCAAAAAGAGGGCTTCCTAGGGAAGTTCCCCTTCACAGGAAATCTTCAGCTGCATAATGACCTGTTAAAGAAGGGACTCCTGTTTGGGTCCAGATTTAACTGGATAGATTCTTTGCTCCTTCTGGTTCTGAATTTTCATAGCCTTAATTACCCTTTGGTTACTACACTTTCTAGGCTTGTTCTAAGGCAGGGATTTCCCCATCCCACCATCTATTTATTATTTATTAATGTATTTTTAACATTCATTTTTTAATGTTGAGTTCCAAATTCTCTACCTCCCTTCAGACTCTTCCCCAACCATTGAGAAAACAAACAATACAATATAAATTATACATGTGATGTTATGCAAAACATATTTCCATATTATACAGCAAAGATTCTTAACCGGTTTTGTATCATGGACGCCTTTGACTGTCTGGTGAAGCCTGGAGACTCCTTTTTTAGAATAAAATTTGTTGCCATTTTTCACAATTGAAGGAAATGCTGAATTTCAGCTAGAAGTTAGTGAAAATGAAGATATGATTTTTCCCATCTAAATTCACCTACCCCTTAAAGTTTATCCATGTACCCATTGGGGCTCTGTAGACCCCAGGATAAGAATCCTGGTTCTCAGGCAACCCTGAAAAGGATATGAGTTTTTCCTGCTTCCTGGAAATGGGTCTCCAGATAGAATAGTCAAGCTTCTTCTATGCCTGCTTTGAACTGTGTGTTGAAATAATGACTGACATTGTGTTTATGCAGCAAATTATGTCTATGTGATGTCAGTTATCGAAAACCAGACCTAGAGTCAGGCAGACCTGATTTCAGATCCTCCCTTTGATACCTACTAGCTGGGAGACCATGGACAATCACTTAACCATCCTAAGCTTCAGTTTTCCCATCTCTAAAAGGAGTATAATAATGCATTATCCTCCCCACCTCCACATACATGGACACACACACACACACACACACACACACACACCTCTCCCACTATTGCTGTGAGCCTCAAATATTACTGGAGACAATGTTGTGTAGTGGAAAGAATGTTAGATCTGGAGTCAGCGGTTATGGGTTCAAAACCTATCTCTATTACTACTACCTGTGTGACCTTGGCTAAGTCAACTGACGTCCTCTCTCAGTCTCAGTTTCCTCATCTACAAAATAAGGTTACATTGTGTAACATATGTAAGTAGATAATGCATATGAATTACACTGTAAAGCTTAAAGCGTATATTCATTGTCACATGGAAGAATTGGACCCATTCTGCTTGGCCTGGGGGGATAAGCTAGGAACAGTGGGAAGAGGCTGCCTGGAAGCAGAGCTGTGCTCAAGAGGGACAAGTATACTATTCCTTATCATCTTCCTTAGGAAAAGCTTAAGTGGGGCAGCTAGGTAGCACAGTGGATAGAGTACTGGCCCTGGAATCAGGAGGACCTGAGTTCAAATCTGGCCTTAGACACCTACTAGCTGTATGAACCTGGGCATTTCAGAGCAACCCCAATTGCCTCCACAAAAATAAATAAGTAAATAAACTTTTGAGTTTGGAATCATTGTCCCAAAAGCCTGAGAATTATCTAAAGGACTCTTCTAGTCTAGGCCCCTGCTTCCCTGCCACATTCAAATTCTCCCAAACAGATGAGAAAAACCTCAATTATTTAAAACTCTTGAGAGGAGACCACATACCATATACCTTCCTGGCTCATCGAAGCCTATATTTAACAAACCTTACTTTCAGGAAGTTTTTCCTTTGTAGATAGTCTAAATTTTTAATGTTCCCATGTAAGTTCATTTCCTCTTACTCATTATCCAATAAATATGTCTGTTCACATCCATTCATGCCCTTTACTTTTCATAATGGGATGCTATTAGGAAGGGGGAGAGCTGTTGTGTGGTTTGTCCTTCATTCTTGGAGAGGACCATGATATCAGGAAGATGATGCCATGACTTGCAGTTGAATTGGATTTGAGGGAAGGAGGACTATGCAAAGTCACCAGCCTCACTCTCTCCTCTGGAGCTATCTGGGACCAGTTATTGATCAGGATGACTAGCGATGACCCAGGATTCAGTGGGAGACCTTGACCCTCTTTAAGCTAGAGGGAGAAAGCATTGAGCTTGGAATCAGAAGACCCAGGTTCAAATCTAAGCTCTCATGCCTCACTAACTGTGGGTCCAAAAGTAAAATCACTCCACCTCCCTAATCTTCAGTTCCTTATCTATCAGTATACCATTTCACAAGGTTATTGTGAGGGATTTGCTTTGCAAACTGTATCATGTCCACTTGCACTATTGGCATAGTGGATAGAGAGTGAAATCTAGCTTTGAGTGGCCCAGACACCATTTTCCTGGATCATCTTGGATGACGCACTTTACATCCGGATTCAGGGGGCTCATCTATACAATGGTGGGTGGGGGTGGTAAGACTGTGATTTCTAAGTTCCTTTGCAACTCATCTAGTCCATGGGGCTTCAGTACATTCCAGAATGTCCAAAATGGAGCTGCTTTGCCTGCAGGAAGGCAGAACTCCACTCTTCTGTCTTGCTTTTACAGTGTCTCACATTGGTGTTTGCTGGAGAAAGTCCTAGGGGGAATTTCAAACCAGAGTCCTCATTCACCTCTCCTTCCCTGCCTGCCACACTCCCTAGTGGGGAGTGCTGGCCACAAGTCAGGATCTCTGAGGTCCCTTCCAGATGCAGTGTTCCATGGATCTATGATGATATGTTTATTCTCTCAGTTGTCCTTCAACAGAGAAGTCCCTCATTGGCGTTTCCTCTTCCCAGGATTATAGTCTGCTTTTTCTCTGGTAATTATGTGAAATTGTAGGAAACTTCTGTTGGTAATCCAAACCCATTTCAACAATGATTCTCTATTACTCTTTGGTCACGTTATGCCCCACTGAGACCATGTGGCGCTTCATCAATGCAATCTTTTTAATGAACTTGCTTAAAGTAATGATCATTTATCTTTAATGGGAGAAAATTAAGGATTGATCTTTGTTAAGAGTCAGAGATTACTATAGAGATGTATGGGGGAAAGAGAGCAGGTCTGAAGGACACCAGGTAATGCTTTACTCTAGGGGGAAGAATAGGAGTGGTTATGAATAAATCATGGCCAGACCAAGAGATGGGAAGACAAGTTCTTCTGTAACCTCTGCACTTTCAGGTTTCTCCTTATCAGAACAGATATGTAAATCTTTCTTTGCTTTAGAGGGGATCAGCCTTTGATTCTGTGATCTAGGGCCTGTTGACTTTGCTGGTCTTCTCAGCTGATTGGGATGCTGGTATAGTAGAAATATTTGATTTGAAGTTAGAGGACCTGAATAAATTCCGCCCCCCTTTTATTTCCTAGCCTTGGGCAAATCATTTATTCCTGTTAGTCCTCATCTTCTTTATTAATAAAATGAAAGGGTTGGCCTTGATAGGGTACAAGACTTAGGGTTAAGAAGACCAAAGTTCAAATTCTGACTCAGGTCAAGTTTCTCTGTGACTCAGTTTCCTCATATATAAAATGAATGGGTTATATTCAGTGGTCTCTAAGACTAAATCAAGATACCATCATTACCAAGAACCCTTCTAGTTCTAAAGCTTTTGGTTATCTGAATGCTCGTGGAATTTTGTACCTTGTTATGGTGTCTATTACCTCCTTCCTTGTTCAAATTCTATTACTTGTATATTTATCATACCTCTCATCATTAAGTTCCTTAGGAGCATGGACCTTGTCTTATTCATTTTTTTTTTTTATTTCCCAGTAGACTATAAGTACCCTCAGGACGAGGCCTCAGATTTTACTTTATCTTTGTATCCTGGTTGCCTTAAACACGTGCAGGCTTGTTTAATTCTTTCTTTCCTTCCCAACACCCAGAAGTACCTAACATAAGGCCTGCATGTAATAGTAGGTGTTCAATAGGATGTTTTATAAATAAATGAAGGAACAAATGGAGAGAAGCAATCATCAAGGACTAGGCCTCAAAGAAGAGATATGAAAATGTACCTCCCTCCCTTCTTTGCAAAGGATGTGGAATGCTGTATCCAACATAAGACTTGACCGATAAGTTAGTTTTTCTGAACATACATATATATGTATATTTTTCTGAATATATATGTGTTTTTATTTATATGAATATATACATTTATTTTTCATTCTTTGTTATAAAGGATGGTGATCTGGAAAGGTAAAGAGGGTGTATATACAGTGTTGAGAAATAAAGGGGATGTAAGAATGGAAGCTATATTGGGGTGGCCAGGTGGCTCAGTGAGTAAGAGCACCGGCCCCAGTGTCGGGATGACCTGGGGATCGAATCTGGGCTCAGATACTCAGCACCACACCCAGAAATAACTGGCCATGTAACCTTGAGCAAGTTACTTAACCCCATTGCTTAAAAAAAAGAAAAAGAATGGAAGCTATAGATAAAAATCAATAACTTTTCAAAGAACAGCAAAAAAAAAATCAAACATCCTGGGACGGGAACACCTGTGTCCTTCCACCAACCTTCTCTGATCCCCTCAGCCATTCGTTGTTACCCCAGATCCTTCTCTCTTTTATAGGTCTAGCTAGCCCTGTGCCAGTGAAATGAGTCAGATTCACGGGGAGCATTCGTTATCTATGGATATTTATGGAGTACTGCCTCCTTGGTGCAGGCTGCTGTGTTCCGTGCCACATCTCGACTGTCTGCATTTTTATTGTCATAATATACAATTATAATTTTATTATTATTCATCTGTGTCTGGTTTTCCCCATCAGCAGTTTCCAGGTCCCCCAGGATACCCGCACTCTGCACAGCTTGCTGTCCCTTCCCTAGCTGGTCACACATGCATACATACAAACTGCTTCCCCTGCCCTTAGGCTTGGGACCCACTCCCCTCTGGGAGCCCAGTCTTGGCTGGAGGTGTTCCGAGGCCTGTGGAGTCAACCTAGGAAGATTTCCCAGAAGCTCTCCTGCCCCCTCCTCCCTTGCTCAAAGATGGGGTCTCAGCCCCTCCTCTTCCCCTCATCTTCGTGAGGAGTCAGCAACAAACAACATCATAAAACCATTTGTCAAACTGAAGTGCTTTGTTAATGAGGCTGGGGGAGTGGAGGGAGGGCTACAGGCTTCTCACCTTTCAGGGGAGCATTATCCAGAGATGCACATCCGCCCCGGCCCCTCCCAGGCAGAAAGCGGGGAGGCTGCCAAAGGGGCCGGGGTCCTAGGAAGGGGAGGACACAGAGTCCCTCTCGTGTGAAACCTGAGCTCTCATTGTCCAGAAAGACAAACCCTGGGACTGCCTTCTAGGAGGGGACTTTACTCAGCTGGGCTGTCCCTTTAGTGCTGGAACTGAGCCGCCCAGGGACTGTGACCTTCAGGACTGAGGGGGGCAAGGTCTTCGCCTAGCAGTTAGTAATTTCCTGCTTTTTGGAGACTCCCCGCCTGCCCTTCCTCCTCCTTCCCCATCCCAGGAGCAGCCACCCCACCCTCCCACCTCCCATTGATCTGGTTCAATCACTAGGAAGCCCTTGTGTGCCAGACCTCTCCCAGGGCAGAACACCCTGTCCTGTCCTATTTCCAGCTCACTGGGGCTGGGGATCTCAACTTTTACCTCACTTCCTCCCCGTGAACATTAGGAACGTTAGATTCCCAAAAATAATCCAGGGCAGAATGTTCTGCTGGATGCATGTGTGCCTGTGTGTTTGTAAAATGTTCTCTCATCCTCCTTCTTCCAAAATCTCGTCTCTTCCCCTTTAGGCTGCCTTTTGTGATGGGCTTGAGTTCTGAACCCCTCCGGCCTGCAGGAGGGGAAGCTTGTGTTTGCAGAGGCCCGGGAGGAGGGAGAGGAGAGGAAGGACACATGGGGATGGCAGGTGTTTCAGCTCGCCACATCCCTCTCAAGGACAGGGTTGGGGGAGGGGAGAGAGGAGGCAGAGAGAGAGAAGATTGTGTTTGTGAGTGGTTTGGATTGTTTTGATTTTTGGTTTCTGTGGTAGAGCTCCATGTGAATGATATTTATAGAGGGATTTGGAATTTGCAAAGCACTTTACATACATCATCTCATTTGGGTCTTGAAATAACATTTTGAGGTAGGTACTTTCATTATCCATATTTTAGAGATGAGGGTCAAAGCCCACCTCGGAGACTTAATAACTGTGGAACCCTGTGCAAGGCATTTAATCTCTCTGGCCCTCAGTTTCTTCATCTGTAAAATGAGGGGGCTGAGCTCAATAATCGTTAAGGGTCCTCAGGGCTCTGTATCTATGTTCCTATGAATTGCCCAGGGTTTTACACAGAGAGCAAGTGTCAGAAGAAGGATTTCAACCAAGCTCTATGTGATTGAAGATCCTGACCTCCTATCTGCTACCTCCCACACCTCCTACACTATGCTTATAATTCTTTTTTTGCCTTTTTTTTGGAGGGCAGTTGGAGTTAAGTGACTTGCCTAAGGTCACATGGCTAGTTTTGTGTTAAGTGTCTGAGGAAGATTTGAACTTAGATCCTCCTTCCTCCAGGACCAGTGCTCTATTCACTGTGCCCACCTAGCCACCCCAATGCTCATAGTTCTTGATCTCATCTCTGGAGGGGGTCCACAGTTCCCAGAGCTCTAATGGATCTCCCCATAAAGCCAAGAATTTAGGTGAATCAGGTGGAAGAATTTCCCAAGTAGATCTTACTAGGTTCTGCACAGGGAAGTGAAGGAAACTGTGGCCTTTCTTCCCCTGGAGATGGTGGTCTGAGGTCTTGTACAACAGGGGACCAGGGAGGTGCCTTCTCTTCTCCTCCCCTACAAGGCAGGGCAGATGAATTCTGTGGAACCATTTCCTTTATTTCATGCCCCCCATTCCCTGGATGGTGGTCACCCAAGTCTTTGTCCCCCAACCTTCTTCCTCTCTCCCCTCTCCTTAGCTGTGTTATCCATGGCCTTGGCTTCAATGACTCCCAAATCTATAAAAATCTGCTCTATCTTCCCTCTGAGCTCCAGAATCACCCCCCTCCAATTGCTAATAATACATTGCCACTTGTATGTCTCACTGGTACCTCAGACTCAGTATGTCCAAAGTGGACCTTCTCTTCCCCTATAAACCCTCATTCCCTACCTCTGTTGATGGCACCACCAACCCCCAAAGCCATTTTTGAGTCTTCTTTCTTTCTAACTTTCATATTCAGTATATTGATGATTTTTACTGACTTTCACCTTAATGTTCTATCTCCCTACTATATCACTGATCCCTCCATAGCTCACACCCTCATCAGTACATGGTACCATTGCAAAAACACTGACTTTGGAGAAAGAGAGGTTGGGTTTGAATCCCCATGTCACCTCCTGCCTTTTTTTTAAACTATCTATACATTTATTACGCATGTAATCCTGGGAAAGTCACTTAACCAGCCTGGGCAGGTGGTTGGGCTAGATGGCCTCTGAGTTCCTTTCTAGCTTTAAATTGACTTTAATATTCCAAGTCTTACTTCTCTCCTGTGCTATTTTTGTTGTTGGAGGTAATTGGGTTAAGTGACTTGCCCAGGTCACACAGCTAGTAAGTGTTTGGGGTCGACTTTGAACTCAGGTCCTCCTGACTATAGGCCCCATACTCTATCCCTTGATCCACCTAGCTGCCCCTTTCTAGGCTGCCCTCTATCATGCATTCTTCACAAAACTGCCAGTTATCTGCCTAATGCACCTTTCATGGTTTCCTATTGCTTATAGGATATAATACAAACCCCTTAATGTGGCATTTAAGGCCTTCCAAAATCTAGTTGCAATGCAAGTGGTCTGATGTTGCTTTACTCCCCTTTGCACAGACTTCAGCCAAACTCGATGTTCCTAGATCTTATCATGCTGTTCTGTCCTGAGTGCACGTACTTGCACAGCATCCCATGCCTAGAATGGACTTCCCTCACATCTGCCTGTGGAAATGCTTCCCTTCTTTAAGCCCAAAGGTCTAGTCACCTGTTCTTCCGTGAAATTGTCTCTTATTTCCCCCAGCTTAAAGCAGTGTCCCCCCCTCCAATTTCCTCCAGCACTCTATCTGGATGTACCTTAATGCTCTCCTCTATATATCTTATTTGTGTCTTCCTGTTAGAATGTCAGCTCAGCGAGATTGGGGACTATTTTGTTTTCATCTTTGTATTCTCAGACCCAAACAGTCTTATACTCACGGAAAACACTTAATAAATGTTTGTTGAATTGAATTCAGTTGGAGTGGGGTGTTGCCTCTAGCCTGAAAAACAAAACAAAACAAAACACCACAGGTATGTTTCTGTATTCTTAAAAACCTCAACTACAATAACCTGCTGAGGTGTGATGCCCATGATTTTACTTGAGGCCCCATTTCTGTTTGGCCTGAGAGGGAGCAGTGAGATCAAACTACTGGGCTGAGGTCCCACAGCTAGCCTTTGGAGGCTGGCAGAAGGAAGGGAAATTCTCACTTGGAAACACTAAATGAGAGCATACATGTATCTTAGGCCCTAAGAGTAGCAATAACTATTTGACCATTTTCCCCAGAGCCTCTGACAGATCTCTTGAGGCCAAACTCCCAAGCCAGGGAGAGGGAGATCAAGGCCAAGAAGTATGGACGGAATATAATCCATTCATGCTTAAAGTACTTGGAGCACCATGGAAGAAAAGACATTCTATAAATATGAGTTATTGCTGGCCCATATTGAATAAGCATTCTCTGTCCTGTGCACCCCGTGCTAGGTATTGTTTTGGAGGCAGGGGTGGGTAGCCAGAAGGAGGAGGAGGAATCCAGAAGAAGACCAATACAGGATCCCTTGGGCAGCTTCCAGGCAGGACACAGGAAAATAACTCACCCCCTCCCCCAAGGTAGTATGACATATATTGGAACAAATTTTAAGAGTACAGACTAAGAATGAAAGGAGAGGAAGAGGGGGGATGACATTGGGTGACTTGGAATAGACTTTTCCTGGGTCCATTAGAGGGACAAACCTCTTTTTTTCACTCTTTGCCTCCTTCCACTAAGCCCCAACTCTGGGCTAAATCTGCCAAGTGGTCCAAGGGAAGAAGAGTCCAGTCTTAGGAGCTTCCTAATTGCCCCACAGAGCAGCCAGGTGGCACAGTGGATAGAGCAACCTGCCTGGATTCAGGAAGACCTGAGTTCAAATTTGGCCTCAGAGACTTGCTAGTTGTGTGACCCTAGGCAAGTCACTTAACCCCATTTGCCTCAGTTTCCTCTTCTTTAAAATGAGCTGGAGAAGGAAATGACAAACCACTCTAGTATCTTTGCCAAGAAAACCCCAAAAGGGGTCCCAAAGTGTTGGGCATGGCACTGAAATGATTCAACAATACTTGCTCCACCCCACCAACTTCTCTTTGGGAAAAGTTCTCCTCTCCCACATTAAGAAAAGTACTTCTTGGGTGGGAGTGTGTGTGTGTGTAACTGTGACACCCAAGTTCCTAAGGTCACAGACTTGGAGCTCGAAGGGGCCTTAGACATCCCCAAGTCTAATGTCTCTCATTTCACTGAGCAGGTAATTGAGGCCCAGAGAGTGGAGATTTGCCTAAGGTCACACTGGCAGGAAGAAGCAGAGCTGGGATTCAAATCTAGGTCATCTGACCAGAAATCCCAAACCCTTTCCACTACATTTTGCCACTTCCTTGGATTTTCTTTTTTTCTTTTTTTTTTGGATTTATAGGCATAGAGGAATATTTTTCCTCTTCAATTCATTCTTAACTAACTAATCATACCACCTTCACTATAGCTGGATTGCTAATGCAAATATCACCTCCTCTATGAAGCCTTTCGTGAGCCAGACCTCTCTCCTATGTTCTCAACACTAACTCCCCTGTGGAGTTTGAGTGGAAATAACACTGATTCATGTTTCTGCAGCTTTTAGATTTAAAAAGTGCTTTCCTTGCAATAATCCCTCAAGGCAGGTAGTCTAAGTATTATTTTTATTCCTGCCTTACAGAAGAGTAAACAAGAGTGAGAGGAGTTAAGTGACTTACCTAGCATCACACAAGCAGTGGGAGCAGATGGAGGTCCATTGGTGGGAGTGTTGGGACCCTAGGTATGCACAGTCAGCCTCAGGGTACTCATGCACATCTGGGCACAGCCCTACCAGTTCTCTCTGTGCCTGTGATTGCTACTCTGCCCCCTTCAAGCACTTTGTCTTTTGCTTTTCCAATTCACTTCTGTGATATTGCATATTATAATCATTTATACATGGGCATTTTCCCATTAGTGGGACTCTAAGTTAAACAAGGATGGAGACCAAGTTTCTCAGTGCTTAGAACAGTGTGCATAGTAAACCCTAATAATAATATATTCAGTGAATGAAGGAATATTTTCTATACTATTAAGACTATAAGCTACTGGAGGGCAGGAACCATATCTTTTACATTTTTCTATCACAGTGCCGAGGGCTTTGCACACAGTAGATATTGGAGATATTTATTGAGTGAACGAATGAATGAATGAATGAATGAATGGGTGCACTGTGCCTGGTCCTATGGATGTCTATGGAAAGAAAAAGCTTTCTAACAACTCTGAGATGGCACAAGAGCGCCACCTACTGAAATAGTTGCTAAGGATGGTGCATCTTTAGGCAAGAAGTTTACTGTCAAGTTTTTAGAGAATTTCTGTGTTTTGCTTAGAATATGGAGAGCATGAAGACTGGGGAATCAGCTGGGAGGGTGAGGTCATAAGGATCAGGAGTAGGGCAATGACACCATTTAGGATCATGGATAGAGAGGACTGAGCCCAAGAACCATAACAAAGGCAAAACAAAACCTAGGAATCTAGGGCAGAGGGGCCTCAGAAGATAGAGGGAAGGACAGAGTCAAAGGGAACTCCTTTGTTTTGGAATCAGAGTGATAGCAATAAGAAAAGAGAGGAAAGGCGGCATACAGAAGGACGGACATGGCCTGCTTAAATGAAGAATAGGATTTGGTTTTAAAGAGAACTCTGAATAATAAAATAAATGATGATGTCAGAAAGAATCCACAGGAATTCTGTTCAAAGTGCTAAAATGACTATGAGTATAACCCTGAGTTTTGGAATGGGGCTTTTCCTTCCCTATATTTCGGTATGATTGGTAACCAATCCCAGGAGTCTACCTTTCAAAGAACAAAGATAAAGGCCACCACGTCATCACCTCCCAAGCTCAGTAGAGTTCTTTGTCCAGGACTGGAAGTCTCAGACCTTCTGTATAACTTCCTATCTCTTCTCCACTGCCTGAGTGCCTACTATTCCCAGCAGTCCTCACAGCCTTTCTAGTTGAGTTCAATCTCTAGTGTTGCTGTGACTGCCATGAGTCCTACTTCTTTTCATATGATAGATTTAGAGATGACAAGGACCTTGGAGGTCACTGAGTCCCACTCCCTAATTTTACAGATGAGGCCTAGGGTCACATAAGCTAGCAAGTAAAAGTTTACCTGCCAGGAAATTCCTTGGACAGTTGACCTATCTCTTGTCCCATGGCAGTTCTGAAGGGAAATTGTAGGCCTTTGAGGACCCTTTCAGATCTGTACACAATCTAATTTGTTGATGCTAAGTGCAATGGGAAGGGGGAGATCAGGTCAGGGTGATTCATTTTAGGATCATAGATTTGAAACTGTAAGGGATTCTAGAGGAAATTGAGGCTGGGGGATTTTAAATGATTTGCTCAACGTCGGGTAGTGAAAAATGTCAGAGGTTCTCTTACATTTTTATTCGAGCCCAGGTCCTCTGACTCCAGAGCCAGTTTCTTTTCCCTGTACCATCCTGCCCCTTGGGGTCACTCAGGTAGTAAGTGGCAAAGTCACATATTCTGCTCCCAAAGGGCAGGACGGTTAGGTGGTGCAATGGATAAAGCACCAAGCCTAGAGTCAGGAAGATTCATTTTCCTCATCTGACTTTAGACACTTCTAGCTGTGTGACCCTGGGCAAGTTACTAAACCCTATTTGTCTCAGTTTCCCCATCTATAAAATGAGCTAGAGAAGGAAATGGAAAACCACTTCAGTATCTCTGCCAAGAAAATTTCAAATGAAGAGTCGGATGTGACTGAAAGGACTGAACAACGAAACAAATTCTGATCCTAAGTCCAATGCTTTTTCCAGCTGTTCCTTGCTATCAACCAATCAGCAAGTGTTTCTTAATCACCTCCTGTGAGTGAGGCACTGGGCTAAGATCTAAGGATCAAAAAGGGCAAAAATGGAACATTCTCTGCACTAAAAATATTGTTCTTCAGTTCTGTCTGACACTTTGTGACCCCATTTGGGGCTTTCTTGGCAAAAATACTGGAGTGATTTACCATCTCCTTCTCCTGCTAGTTTTACACATGAGGAAACTGAGGTAAACAGGGTTAAGTGACTTGCCCAGGATCACATAGCTAGGACGTATTTGGGGTCAGATTTGAACTCAGGATGATGAGTTTTCCTGACTCTAGGCCCAGCATTCTATCCACTGAGCCACCAACCTGCCCTAGAATAGTATGTACACATACCAAATAAATGTATACAAAACATATGTGGTCTCCTGAGATGTTTAATTTTAGAAAGCTTCCATTGGCTACATGCCACCGAGACAATCCGTGCCCCTGCCTTAATCTATAGTTTCATGAGCTTGTACCTAAGTTCAGCACAGGCTGGAAACTATGAAAGGATTCCTAGCATAGGCTAAGAGAGGTTTTCTCTTTCAGATAAGGGTCCTTTCAGCTCCAAGCCCCTCTGATCCTTTGCTATTTTATGCTAAGTGAGTAAAAGTACATTCTCTCACTGGGTTCCTGAAAATATTTTATCAGCCTTTATAATTAAGAAGGAAAGAATCTGGCCGATCAGCATAGACCTACCCAGGCCTCTGAGGGTGGCTGCCTTTCCCTTAGCTCCACTGGTCCTGTTTCTCATCTGTTTGACTTTGTCTCTTGGATGGCCAGGCTGGCTCTGGCTGGCTGGCGGTGTTTGTGTTTCCAGTACTTCGGGGAAGTCAACACATGCAAAGCCAAGCTGGACTGGAAACTTTAAAAAGCACAAAATCTTATTTAAAGTCTGAAAATACTTCTATTAATAATGGGTTGGGTGAAGCTGTTCATTTACAACCCTTGAAGGGAGGAGGGCCAGAGGAGCCGAGAGTGGCCTTTTAAGGCATAACTGAGGAGAAGGCAACTCTAGGCAAGTCTGCGTCTGTGCTCAGCATGGTTCATCTGTCAGGGACATGGCCACAGGGATCAGGTGATATTTCAGCATGAAATGTTGCAGCCCTTGTTCTTTGTACTCCCTTCAGAAAACAGCTGTTTTCCGTTACTATGAGATTCTGCTCTGAGTATGAACCCAGGCAAAGAATGGCAAGAAATGCTTTAGAAATAAAAAAAGAAAGAGGAGGAACTTGGTGAGAAGGCTGGGGTAGAGAGAAGTGATGATGAAAAGACTTCCCTTGCTCCAGCAGAGAGATCTTTAGGGTGGTGTTTGTTTTACTTAACCATTTGTCTTTGTTACGAGGAAAGGATTATGAAAATCATAGCTTTAGATCTAGAAGTGTCCATAGAAATCATCTCTTTCAACCCTTCATTGTACCAATGAACTGAAGTGACTTATCCAAGATAATACAAGTGACTGAGCCAGGATTTGAACCTAGGACTCCAAATCAGTGCTTTATCTATTCTGCCACCGAACCTCCCAGTTCATCAGGGAAGGGAGTGACAGAGATGGGGTGGGGAGTCAAGAAATGTCAACAGAACATTAAAAAAGGGCTATAGTCTGGTTGACAAGTTCCCTTTGCCCAGTAGAACGTGTGCCCAGCTACTTAGTCAATTTACACTATTTATACTTTTCTCTAAATGAGGAGAGCAGTAGTAACTTGAATTCCTGCACATTCTGCTCAGTGACTTGGAATCCTGGGCGTGTGTTGAGTCTTAGAAAGATCATCTACCCTAAAGGAAGCTTAACTGTTGTCCATTCAGTTAGCAAATATTTTTCAAGTGTGATTAGGTCCCTAGGCCTGGGCTAGGTACAAGACATAAAGGGCATATATAACACATAGTCTCTGTCCTCTGGGAGGACTAGACAGTTAAGGAGGCACGATATGTACAAGAAGACTTCCTTCCTTCAGTATTTCCAGAATTCAACATGTCATCGCTTGTGAGAACCACCAATACCAATCTAGATGGCATCTGCTATGTCTGCCTAAGAAAGCAGTTTTCATAAACTGCTCTGGTGACAAAAGTAGTCATTCTACTGCTACAGAATCTCTATTGGAAGGTTCCCCTTCTGCCTCTGGGTCAAGGGACCGAACTAGTTTGAATCAATTAGAAAAGTGCTTAAGATGCCCAAGGAATGGATCTTTAATGGTAAAGATTTAGACAGGCTAGTCACGAAGGTATTTTAGAGTAGGAGGGATGGTTCCTACGTCACTGAAACTGAGCTGTGTGTATTTTTAGGATGAGTTTGGCATTTTAGAACGAAGCATAACATTAAGAAGTTTGCTAAAGATCCTGAAAAATGTTCAGCTTCTTCAGTCTTTGACTGAGCCCTGCAACAGGGCCAGAAACTGAACCCAGGTCTGCTCTGTGAATGGTTTTATACTGCAGATAAGGCTGGTTTCTTTGGATGATGCTCTTGTAATAGAAAGTACACTGGAAATAGAGGTGAAAGACCTGAGTTCAAGTTCTGATTCTTCCTAATTTTATAATTACAGTCAGGTCACTAATTTCTCTCTCTCTCTCCCTCTCTGTCTTAAAGTTTGACAACATTTCCTATTTATTCTCTTGGACAGTCAACATAGTATATAGCAAAAAGAATGTTGGATTTGGAATCAGGACACCAGAATATAGTTGTCTACCTTTAAAATGAGGGCAATAAAAACAAAAAAACTCAAAACAAACAAAACTTTGGGCCGCTAGGTAGTGTGGTGGATAGAGCACCAGTCCCTGGAGTCAGGAGGACCTGAGTTCAAAACTGATCTCAGACTAGACACTTGACACTAGCTATGTGACCCTGGGCAAGTCACTTAACTCCAATTACCTTGTCCAAAAAAACAACAAAAAAGTGGGAGCAGTAATAATTATAGTATCCTACCTTTCTTATAGGGTTGCTTTGAGTAAAGAAAAGTGCTTTATATATCTTAAAGTGTCATAGAGATAAAAACTATTATTCTAACTCACAAGGCTGGCCAGGTCAATGTGGAGAAGTCTCGGGTTTGAGTGTATTGTGTGCACTCTGGGTAAGAGGTGAGGGGAAGAAGAGAGAGTTGATAAAAATAATGATGTTAGCTATATTAGCTAGCATTAAGTGTTTATAGTATCGCAAAGGGCTTTTACATATGTTATCTCATTTGATTCTAATGATAACGTTGTGAGATAGATGCTACCATCATCCCCTTATTACAAATGTAGAAATTGAGACAGAGGTTAAATGACTTGCCCAGGGTCACACAGCAAGTTTTAAAATCGGGTCTTCCTGACTCCAAGTTGCTAGTTAGTATGTTGATTGTATGCATCTGCGTCTGTACATATTGGCAATGTATGTCTTTGTGTGGGATGTGTGTGTGCGCATGTGTGTGCATGCATGTGCTTTCTGAAGTTCATATGGATTTGACCAGAGATTTTGCTAGTCTCAGATTTGACTGCAGATTTTACAAGTAGGGTGAAGCTACTTGTGACTTTCTGCTGCATAGGAACTTTTGAGCTCATATCACCACATTTCTCTGGCTCATTTTAGCAGGGTTTTGAATACAACATAGGACAAATCACACCCCATAACATCTGCAGAGCAAAAAACAACCATTAAAAAACCTTTTGTTAAGACATTAATTCCACATTTTATGTCATTTTAAGGTTTACCAAGCATTTTACAACAACCCTGTGAGACAGCCAGTACAAGTGATATCCTTTTATAGCCGAGGAAACTGGGGAGGGAGAAAAAGACAGAGACAGACACCAAGAGAGACAGAGGGAAACAGACACACACACACACACACACACACACACAGACAGACAGATGGACACAGAAAGATATATATATATATATATATATATATATATATATATATATATATATAGAGAGAGAGAGAGAGAGAGAGAGAGAGAGAGAGAGAGAGAGAGAGAGAAAGAGACAGAGAAAAGAAGAGAGAGAGAGACAGAGAAGCGCTGTGCTAGACACTGGGACTGAAAAGACAAATGAAACCGGTCTTGTCCTCAAGGAGCTTAAAATCTACTAAGGGGAAGCAGTAAGTAGATAAGATAAAGTGAAATCCATACAGTAATTTCAGGAAAGAAATCAGTAACAATAAGGGGAATCAAGAAAGATTTATGTAAGAGGTGTTGCTTGAAATGGGCTTTGAAAACAGCTGAGCATTCATAGTGTCGTAGATTTAAATGAGAAGGGATCTCAGGGGACATTTAGTTCAAATCTCTCATTTTATAGGTGAAGAAATGGAAACCCAGAGAAGTTGTGATTTGCCCGTGATCGCACAGCTATTAATTGTCAAGGGCTGGATTTGAAGCCAGATTCTAGATTGCAGAAGCCACTGGTAGATGTGAGAACAGAATACATTGTAGGTTAGGGAGGGAGACCTGGCAGTTTATCCAAAGGCATGGAAGTGAGAGATGAGATATGGGATGCAGGGGGGAGGGGAATGAGTGGCTATGGCTAGGCCAGTTTGACTAGAATGCAGAGCAGTGGGAGAACTGTCTAGAAAGATCAGTTGGTCCCCGACTGTGAAGGGGTGCAATGCAAGAAGGGGTAAATGCAAGCAGAAACGTTTGACTTTTACAAGCCTAGGGGCAGTGATTATTGGTTGTTGTTCATCATTCTCGAAGAGGAACAAAATGGTGCCACTATGTTAGAACCAAGTTTCAATGTGTGCAGTTGTGGCTGATCAGACTAATATGGGCTTGGAATGCTCTACCACAGGTCAGGCACAAATAGTCTGTGTGAACATTTGGGGTGGAATCTCTCACTTTGCTCATTTCGCATTTCTTTTGAGCTGCTTCAATCCTGCTTCTCTCATAGAGTATAGCACCTTCTCTGCTGAGAACACGCCATGCTGGGTGGTCCTGTGCCACTGTCTCCCATGTCACACTATCATTTACAAAGTTAAGAGATCTTGAGAATTTCCTTGTATTACTTTCCTGTCCACCCTGTGAGCACTTACCACGTGTGGGTTCTCCATACAAAATACTCTTTTTGGAAAGCATACATTTGGCATTTGAACACCATGACCAGCCAATCAGAGTTGCACTCTCTGCAGTAGAATTTGAATGCTTGGCAGTTTCATTTGAGAGAGGACCTCTGTGTGGTATCTTATCCTGCCAGGTGATCTTCAGAATCTTCCTAAGATCATTGAAATGGAAGTGATGCAGCTTCCTGGCATGGTGCTGGTAGACTGTTCAGGTTTCACATGCTTACAAGAATGAGGTCAGCACAATGGCTCTGCAGACCTTCAGTTTGGTAGTCAATCTAATACCTCTTCTCTCCCACACCTTCCCTCAGAACCTCCCAAACATTGAGCTAGCTCTGGCAATGTGTGCACAAACCTCATTATCAATGTATCCATCCCTAGAAAGTATACTGCCAAGGTAAGCGAACTTATCCACAGCATTCAAAACTTCTCTGGGTTCACGTATGGATGTTGTCGTGCTGGCTGATGGAGCACCTGCGTTTTCTTGGTGTTAATTGTTAGGCCCAAATTAGCACGAGCAACCGAGAATTGATCCATACTTTGCTGCATCTCAGCTTCAAAGGCTGCACTGAGTGCACAATCATCTGCAAACAGAAAATCACTCTCCTCTTTGGTCTTGCCTTGTATCCTTTTCACGTTGAAGAATTTACCATCACTTCAGTAGCTGACCTTGATCCTCATTTGAAGGTGTTTGACAACATGGCTGAAAACATTATGCTAAAAAGCATGGGAACCTGCACACAGCCTTGTTTCCCACCATTGGTAACTGGGAAAGCCCCAGAGCATCTTCCATTATCCAGAACCCAGGTAAGCAAGCTTGCTGCCCTAAAATTGACTTACAGTACTGGAAAACTTCTCCAGACAACCAGATTTTCCATAAGCCCTCACAACTGACAGTATCAGAGACCTTGGTCAGACCTACAAACATTGTGTGCGGACCTCTGTTCTACTCCTGGCATTTCTGGGGAGTTGTCCGGCAGCAAACACCACATTGATCATTCCTCAACCCTTTCTGAAGTCAACACTAGAGGCAATAGGGAGCTGCTGAAGTTTCATGACCAAGGACTTGAGGAGAGTCAAAGAATGTTCTTTGATCTTTACCTCCCAATTTGAACTGTGTAGCATAGGTGTCTAGGAGAGTTCTGAACAATTTTTCCAACATTTGATCTGATGGAACTTCTGGATCTACGGATAATAACCTGTAATAAGAACTGGTTGAGGTATTTTGAAAGTTCAAATACTTAATCAACTATTCCTGGTAAGTTGGGGAAGAGATAAAACAAGCCCCACAGGTATAGGATCCTCTCTAAGATCTTTGTTTTGTGACAAAGTTTGGGGTTTCATTAAAAAGACATTCTGTTCCCTCTGCCTTCAAAGGACAAATACCAGGGGCTTCTGTGTGTTTCTCTCATTTACATCTAAGTCAATTTCTTTTACAAATGGATGTAACACCAGACTTCATGTTCATTTGTAATGGATTGTAGCCAGGTTTTTTTTTTCTCCCCAAATAGACAACTTGTTTAAAAACAAAACTAGAAAAACAGCTCTCCCCAAATCCTTGCATTTTAACATTGATCTCTTTAATGAGACCAAACTATGTTGGATTCCAAACAGAAAGATAAAGTTTTGCTGTTTGGACATGAACTTTGGTCTCTGAGGATTTTTTTTTTACTTGTATTACATTTTGTGAAGCCCACAGCTGCATCAAATTATTTTCTGCTCTGACTATAGATTCGTGCTCATGCCAAGAAGAAAAAGGAAGCCAAGCCAGCTCGAGGAGTTTGAAGTGGTAGCACAAAGTTGACATTTTCCCTGTCTTTAGGTCACACCCGTGCAAGTGTATTCCCTAAGAACCACATTCAAATACTGACATCATAGAATGTTTGAAGCTTGATCTAGTCCAATCTCCTTATTTTGAAGATAAGGGAAAGGTTAAGGGATTTTTCCAATATTACTCAGTTAAGGACAAAGCTGGGACTAGAGCCTAGGACCCCTGCCTCCCAACTCCATTCAGAGTTTTGTTTTTTCCCTGCAATCTATACAATATTACCTCCTTAAAAGGGGTCATGGGGTAGGGGGGTAGCTAGGTGGGGCAGTGAATAGACCACCGGCCCTGGAGTCAGGAAGACCTGAGTTCAAATCTGGCCTCAGACACTTAACACAAAAACTAGCCATGTGACCTTGGGCAAGTCACTTAACCCCAACTGCCCTACAAAAAGCGGAAAAAAGGGGGGGGTGTCACAGGTATACTTGAATCTCATTTGCATATAATTTTAATATGCCTAACTGAGCCATGTATTCTATTTTCAAACTGCTTTCAAATTAGATTTTGATAAATGCAATCCCCAAGATGATGATTTCTTAAGCTTTCCCCACCCCTGTGCTATCATTCATCAATATGCTATCTAAGTAGAACTAGTCTTAGAAGAATGGTTCTTCTTTATTGAGAATGTTCAGAGCCATTATAGACTCTGTCCACAATAAGCTCAGGATATTTTGTTTGCTTGATTTATTTGTTTTAAGTGGAGTCAGACTATGTGTGAGAGAGTAGACATAGGTATGCCACAGGATGTCCAAAACCATTGTATGAGCATCACTCCAGGATGTTCACTTCCCCAAACTTATCAAGAATAGTTCATTATTACAACTTTCAAAGTACAGTTTATTATCTCTAGTTCTAGAAGTCCTATCACTTCAAATGTTGGAAAAGTTGTTCAGAACTTTCCCAAACACCTGTCTTGCATAGCTCAAATTGGTGAGTAAAGATCAATGAACAGTCTTTGCCTTCCCCCCCTGCCCTCGAGTCCTTTCTCACAAAGTTTCAATAGCTTCCTATTACCTCGTGGGTAAAAGACAAACTCTTCTGATTTGCCATTTAAAGCCCTTCACAGTCTGGGGCCAACTGATCTTTCCAGACTGTTCTCACATTATTCCTCTTTGTGTGCTCTTATGGTCCAGTTAAATCCTGGGTGCTCAAGAGCATAGTACTTTCCCTTGTGTCCTGTACCCCACTTATAAGAGTAAGTTACAAAAAGCAAGATAACCTCAGGCTAGTGTAATGACAGCTACATGACCAGAGCCTTAGGATTGATGGGGATACAAGCTAAATAAAAGCAGGTGATTTCAGGTACCATAGAACTGAGTAGATGCTAAAGTTGAAATGTGGCTACTTCAAGAGGGTAGTTATGGACTCGTAGGATTTCAAGATGAAAGGGGCTTTAGAGAGTATTTCGGTGTATCTCTCACTTTAGCAGGTAAGGAAATCGAGATATCTTTGTAAAGGGCAAGAGAGCATGGGTTCATGGAATTAGAATTAGATTTGGAGTCAGAAGGTCAAGGTTCAAATTCCAATTCTGCCCCCTCAATGATGGATGCTGTTGTCCAGGTGGCTGAGTCCATCTATTTCTGACTGGAAGACCTTTCATCCTTGGCTATCTAAGCAATCTCTTTCCAGCCCTACCCTGCTTCTGCCTCCTCCTTCAAGCTGAGCACCCTGAAAGGAGTAGCCTAGGTCCCCCAGAGCCAAGGTAAGGTTGGATGGCATCCTAGGCCTTGTTACTTAGGTGTCTAAATAGTAGGTCTGACTTTGTCTCTTCTGCAGAAACCCCCCCGCCCCACACACACACATTTTATTCTCTCTCATCTCATCCCCTTCCTATTTCTCAAATCTTAGAAATTACAAATCTCTTTTTTACCATGAGTTTTATGGTTCAGCCACATGGGCCTGCCTGCTCTTTATCAAAGACAACACCTCTCCTAGCCTTTGCATTTACTGTCTGTCTCCTGTGTCCACTGTGCTCCTGCTCCTCACCTCTTTTTCATAGAATGCCAGGCTTCCTTCAAGATTCATCTTAAAACCAGAAGAACATTGTACACAGTAACAGCAATACTATATGCTGATCACCTGTGAATGACTTAGCTGTTCTAATCAATACAATGATCCAAGTCAGTCCTTATGATGGGAAGGTGTTTGTTGTGTTGTTCAGTTGTGTCTGACTCTTCTTGGCCCCATTTGGGGTTTTCTTGGCAGAGATACCAGAGTATTTCCATTTCCTTCTCCAGCTCATTTTACAGATGAAGAAATTAAGGTAAACAGGGTTAAGTGACTTGCCCAGGGTCAATCAGCTAGTAAGTGTTTTAGGCTAGATTTGAACTCAGGAAGTAGAGTCTCCTTGCCATCTAGCTAGCCTATATCCACCTCCAGAGGAGAACTGATGGTACATAAATGCAGATAGAAGCAAACTTTTAAAAATTTTCTTTTTCTTTGTTTTAGTCTGTGTTTTCTTTCGTTTTCAAGTATGGAAATATGTTTTGCAGGACTTCACATTTATAGTTGATATTAAATTGCTTGTCCTTTCAAGGAAGGGAGAGGGGAGGGGAGGGAGGGAGAGAACTTGGCACTCAAATTTTTTTTAATGACCTATTTTTTTTTACAAAATATTTAATGAAATAAATACATAAATTTCATTTTTTCTTCCAAATGTTTAATGAAATTAATAGAAATATATTTGGGGGAAAAGATTCATGTTAAAAACCATTTTCTGAAGGTGGCTTTTCCTATTCCCAATCCCTCTCCCCAAGCTGCTAGTGCCTTTCCCCCTAAGGTTACCTTCCATCTGTTCTGTAGTATCTTGGACATGCCTATTTATGTATGTGTTGGTGGGGTATGGAGGAGAAAAATCTCCTCCCCTCCCCCTTGCTGAAACACCTTTGTTCCAAATGAGAAAGAACACAAAACAAGGTGAGAAGATATTTGTCCTGATTCTTTTATAATCTGTTGAATCACAGGTCATTCCATTTACAACCTGTTGAAGCCCACTCTTCCAGACTGTCACTAATTCTACATTAAACAACCCCAAGTAACAGGGACCAATAGGGGATGGTCGCATCACCCCAAATTGTAGGTCTTTCAATTCAGCACTGAGTTAGGGCATGTGTAAATTCTCATGGAGTCAAAATGGGCATATCCAGCCCCGTGGAATCACCCTTATTACATTAAGTCAAGGCCTTCTCTTGATCTTTCTTCCCCATCTAGCTTCTGTTCCAATTTTCTCCTTTCTTTCACTTCTAAACTTCTTGACAAAACTGCCTATATCTGACGCCAGATACCTCTACTCACCTCAATTCTTTGAAGTCTGACCCTCATCCACTAAACTGGGGCCCCACTAAACTATATGGTAAAAATCCCTGCTGGTGGCATCTTGACCTTGTTTTAAAATCTAACTTTATTACTGTTTTATTGCATTTTTATTTATTTCATTAAATAATTCCCAATTACATTGGTTCTGGCCACACCAAAGCCCTAGGATAGTGCCCAGAACCTAGCTCAAAGGCTCTACACACTGTAGTTGCTTGACAATCATTTGTTGAATTGAATTGTTCCATTCCCTGCTGCTTGCCAGTCTGGTTCTGGTGCCAGCCTGAGTTTTGCTCTCCTTGATCTGTAGTTCAGCTGGGAGTCGGTGTCAATGGCTTTAATTATTCTAGTATTAACCCATCTCTCTAGCTGTTTCAAAATCTAATTAGTCATTTAACATAGAGTATTCAGAAGGTCATTTCTTGATTATAGAGTTATCCTGGAAAGCATGTATTGGTGGGGAGGGAAGGGTTTCTGTGTAATATAACAGAAGGTATTGTCAATTTCCTAAGTAAGCAAGTCAACCGAGAGAGAGAGAGAGAGAGAGAGAGAGAGAGAGAGAGAGAGAGAGA
>NW_027187301.1:3390044-3525561 GCF_028583685.1 Petaurus breviceps papuanus
AGAGAGAGAGAGAGACAGAGACACAGAGACAGAGACACAGAGACAGAGACAGAGACAGAGAGAGAGAGACAGAGAGAGACAGAGAGACAGAGAGAGAGACAGAGAGAGAGACAGAGAGAGAGACAGAGAGAGACAGAGAGACAGAGACAGAGACAGAGACAGAGAGACACACAGAGAGAGAGACAGACAGACAGAGAGAGAGACAGACAGACAGACAGACAGACAGAGACAGACAGAGAGACAGAGAGAGACAGACAGAGAGACAGAGAGAGAGAGACAGAGCCAGAGAGTGTAGGGGTACCATGCCATGACCTAGACAGTAGCGAAGACTTGTCTTCTCTCCAGCTTGCTCAGATTCCCATGATTGTTCAAGGTGCTTTCAGTGTAGAAAGAGACTAGATGAAGACATATTGAATAGCCAGGACAAGGGTTGGGGTGGGGGTAGCGGGGTGGATTAAGAGCATGAATGACGGAAACAACAAGTGTTGGTGAAAAGGTCCCTGCACTGGGAGTTGAGTAATTTGGATTTCAGTCCCAACTCTATCATTGAACAGCTGTTTGACCTTGGATAAAGGTCTATTTAAGCTGTTTGGGAGTTGTCAGTGAAAGGAGGGGTGTTAGATTAGAATCTAGGATTCTTAACTTGGAGTCCCTGTACTTTTTTTAAATTTATAACTGTATTTCAGTGGGATTGGTTTCCTTTGTAAATTCTGAGAAAAGGGGTCCATAGGCTTCCCTACACTGCCCAAGGGATCCATGACATACTCTGGAAAAAGGAAGAAGCTCTGACCTAGAAATACATTCTTTTTTCCCCCTTTTTTTCTTTTTAAGGATATTTTTATTTTGTTAAATATTTCCTAATTACATTACAAGATTATTAAGATTATAAAAGTTTTGAGTTCTGAATTCTCTCCTACCCCTTGAGAAGGAAAGCAATATGATATCAATTTCATATGTGAAGTCTTGCAGTACATTTTCCCATATTAGCCATGTTGCAAAAGAGAACACACTAACACACACACACCAAGAAAAAGAAAGAGTGAAAAAAGTGTACTTCAGTCTGCATTCAGAGGTCATCAGTCATCTCTCTGGAGGTGGAGAGCATGGGTCCTTTGGACTTGTCATCAATCATTGTATTACTGAGAATAGCTAAGTCATTCCAGTTGATCATTGTTCAATATTGCTGTTACTGTGTCCAATGTTCTCTTGGTTCTGCTCACTGCATTATGTATCAGTTCATTTAAGTCTTTCCAGGTTTTTCTGAAACCATCCTGCTCACCATTTCTTAGAGCACAGTAGTGTTCCATCATAATCATATACCACAACTTGTTCAGCCAATCCCCAGTTGATGGTCCTGCCCTCAATCTCCAATTCTTTGCTATCACAAAAAGAGCTATAAAGAAATGCATTTTTGATGGTATCTCTTGATTTCATTACTAAAGGGAATGTCTAAGTGAGAAAACCACCTCTACTAACATAGGCCAGCACCTTCTCTGCAACTTTGTAGTCTTAAAAATTACCTGGAGCAATGAGAAGTTAAGATTGCTATGAACAATCTAGGTGGCTCATTGCAGAGCACTGAGCCTGGAGGTAGGAAGACCTGAGTTCAAATCCAGCCTCAGACTCTGTGAGTCCCCGAGCAAGTCACTTAACTACTGTTTGCCTCCATTGTCTCAACTGTATAAGATAGGGGTCATAGTAGTACCTACCTACCTCCCAGAGCTTTTGTGAGGGTCAAATGAGATAATACTTGTAAAATGTTTAGAATGGTTCCATGGCATATGACCAGTGTTAACAAATTCTTGTTCCCTTTTCTTCTTCCTCTCCTTTCCCCCTGCTCCCCACCTCCCAACATGTTCAATCAACAGAGGTCAATGATAGGACCTGAGGATAGATTTTCCTACGTTCAAAGTCACTTGTCGAGCCCCTGTTTCATGCTGTCTATTATAATATTTCAAGATCGAATGAAGATTCTGTCTTGCACAATTCTGACTTTGGCAGGCCTGGACAGTTGTATAACTCTGTCATAGCTGTCAATTAGGAGTTATTAGCCATGGTGCAGATTTTGAGTTTAAAGGGAGTTCTAGCAGTCACAGGGAGATGCCCTTTTCATCTGAGGGCCTCGTTTCCCTTTCTCTTTATAAGGAAAGGTTTATACTGAGTGATCCATAGAGTTCTTTTCAGTAAATCCTTCTTATGATGTTCTCTCTCACTCAGAAATGGGGCGATGGGATATGGAATAAACAGTAGACATCACACATCTAAATCAAGTTACTCCAATGAGGTATGAAATGGGAATGACGTTTCCTGGTTAACAAAGACTTTTAAATATCTAATCACCAAACAAGGCTAGACCTAGGGATTTGAGAAACTGGGAAACTAAGCAAATAGGGAATACAGAAAACTAGGAATGTAGAATCTCAGAATAGAAGGGAAACTAGCCTTCCTCGTGCAGGAATCCTTTATATAACATCCCTTATTCAGATTATCCAGCCCCTACTTAAACATTACCAGTGATAAGAAAAGCAATGTGGTATGGAGAAAGCAGCACTGAAGAGGTACCAGAGGACCTGGGTTCAAATCCTATCCCTGCCTTCTTTGGGCCCTGGTTTCCTCTTCTCTAGGAGAAGGGGGTTGAATTTGGTGACTTCTGGGGTCCATTCCACTTCCTTTGAAGATCGTCATTTCTGGCACCTCTTCCAGTGTTAGCAGTGTCTAAGCATTAGAAAGTTCTTCCGTATATTGAGCCCAAATCTGCCTCCCTGGCCTTTATAGTTAGACTGTGTATTCCTTCTCAACAACAGCTATTCACATATTCATAGGATCATAGATTTAGATCTGGAAGAGAATTTAGAAATCATTAAGTCCAATGCTTCATTTAAGCCCAGAGAGGGGCAGTGAATCACCCAAGGCCACACAGATAGTAAATATCTAAGACAGGATTCAAACAAAGGCCTCTTAACTCTAAATTTAGTGTTCTTTCCACCAAACCCTGGCCCAAAGACTGAGTACCTCTGTCCCAAATGCCCTCCTCCTATCAAAATCCCATCTATCTGTCTAGGCTCAGCTCAAATACTTTATTTTTTTGTGAAGTCTTTCCTTTTCTCCCCAACCTGAAATTATCTACTCTTTCCATGAACTTCTAAGCTTCTGTAATCCCTTATGTCTCTCTTATGGAACCCATCACATTCCACTTTCTACCATAGTTATTTTCACTGTCCTTTTACCAGACAGACTTGTAGAGGACAGGTTCAAGTCTCATTCATAGCTCCTTCCTTCAGCATAAAGCCTTGCACATGGAAGGGACACGATAGATGTTTGTGGAATGAATGGGGTTGGAATCCGAAGTTAGCACAAGACCACTAAAAGGATGATTTATTAAAGGAGAGACAACAGGAAGAATCACTAGGACTTTGGACTTGGAGACAGGACGACTTATATTCAAATCTTGCCCCAGACATCAACTGTGTAGCCCTGGTCAAGTCACATAACTTCTCTGTATCTCAGTTTCCTCATCTGTAAAAGGAGGTGGTTGGATATGTAGCTTCTAAGGCCTCTTCTAATTTCAAATCTATGATCTTATGATCTTATCAGTGTACCAATAGTGGGCACTGTTTTCTTGTTCATTTGGCTCTAGTGTTGATAGCTTTAAATTGCCCATCCACAGCGGCAGCAAGGTAGCACAGTGAGTAAGAGTACCAGCCCCAGTGTCAGGATGACCTGGGGATCGAATCCGGGCTCAGACACTTAGTACCCACCCAGAAATAACTGGCCGTGTAACCTTGAGCAAGTTACTTAACCCCAATTGCTTAGGGGCAGCCAGGTGTCTCAGTGAGTAAGAGCACCGGCTCCATTGTCAGGATGACCTGGGGATCAAATCCGGGCTCAGATACTTAGCACCACACCCAGAAATAACTGGCCGTGTATCCTTGAGCAAGTTACTTAATCCCAATTGCTTTAGAAAATAAATAAATAAATAAATTGCCACCCACACCTTTTGATATTTTGGTGAGATCTTGGGAGCTTAGACACCCTCCATGAGGGGAAAACCCTTTCCATTCTGCCCCATTTTGTTCAACTCCTTTCTGTTCTACTCCCCATCTTGGCAGTGGCTTGTATAGCCTCTCAAACTTCTGAGCACCAGCCTACAGCAAAGCTGACCTCTTTCAGTGTTGGCTCACACCTTCCCTGGGACAAAGAAATGTTATTATTTTGGTTGTTTACCTTTGGATAGATTAAATCAATAGTATTCAGAGTCATGTGACTGGAGACACTTTTGCAAAGCCCATTAAGCATAGGTAAGTCACATAATTATCATATGTTCTGTAGAGAGTCTAGTATAAAATAATCTAACTAATAAAATAATACAAGATTTGAGGGGTGCAGGGTGTACATGGAAGAGTACATGGGACTTGAGAGACTGTCTGAATAACACTGGATCTAAACAAAGATCCTGTTTCAATTTTTAAAAAAATGCTTAAGCAGAGCAGGTAACATAAATAACAATTCTAACATAAGATTTACCAATTCTAACCACAAAGGAAAACTGACTAAATTATATAATGCCTAACCCTTTTTGTGGTGTGTACTCATATTTTAGGAGTAGGGGAACTCCTGGTATGAAAATCCCCTCCTCGATACAGATCAACAACTCATTTGTAGCTTATAGTCTTAGAGAGTGGTTCTGAGAGGTTAAAAGTGGTTAACCTAGCGCAGGGGTGGGGAACTTGAATGGCCCTCTAGGTCCTCAAGTGCAGCCCTTGGACTGAATCCAAACTTCATAGAATAAATCCTTTGGAATTCAGTAGAAGGGCCACACATGGCCTCAGAGACCCAAGGTTCCCCACCCCTGGCTTAGGGCCTCATATTCCTTATACAGCCTGTCCCAGAAATCTTAGTGCAGTTTTAAGCTCTGATAGCTAAAATTGCACTAAGACTTTTGGAACCTTGGATGTCAGAGGTAGGATAGTCAGTCAGTCAATAAACAATTAAGTACCTATTATGTATCAGGCACAGTGCTAATCATTAGGGATATAAATAAAAAAAGAAACCAGCCCTTGTCTTCAAGGAGCTTACAATCTTATGGGGGAACACAACCCCCAAAAGGAAACTGAAAAAGGGAGGGAGGAGAGAGATCATTCAAGGGAGAATGATGAAGTTAGTCCCAACCAAGAAGTTCAAGGGAGTAGAACTAAGCTTGGTGGGAAATGAAAAGCCTGGGCCCCCTCCTTACATGGAGCTTTGGGGGCTCATGGCTCCACCCTCCCATCAAAGGGGCTGCAGGTACTGATGAGGGAGGAGATATGAGTACCAGGACTGCTTGGATCTTGCAGACTGATGAAAGGAAACCAAGTCTTTCTATCCCCAAGGCCATTTCTGTGCACATTATTCCATAATGCTTTTAACTCATACTTTGCTTCAAATTAATTTTTAAAAAATCTTTTAATTTTCTATTCTATATAGGGCACCCTATTACAGATATAAAAATAAAAAAACATAGTTACTGCCTTCAAAGACCTTTCAGTTTATCAAAAGGGAGAAGAGGCTTGTAAGCAATGATTGCAATGTATGTTAGAATAATGAAGATCTCCTGGGCAGAGGGACATGTGAGATCTCACAGGAGCTACAGAGGATAGAGCTAGGAGCCACGGATAGAAGCAGCAAAGAGGCTTGTTAAAAGGGGAACGTCCTAATGGTTCAAGCCGACCAAAGGCAGAATGGGCTGCTTTGGAGATAGGAGTTTACTTCCTGCATTTGAGAGTTTCAGTTGGATGACATCTTGCCATTAAATCAATAAACATTTACTGAATGCCCACTATGGGTCTGGCAATGTGCTGAGTGCTGGGGAAACCAAGAAAGGTCAAAGACAAACCCTGCCTTCGAGGACCTCATAGTCTAATGGTATAATATAGAGAGAATCCTTTTTCCACCTATTGGCTGGTCTAGATAGTCTCTCCAACACTCCAATTTTGTGACTTAAGTCAGAGTGTCCAGTTTAGACATAAGTCCCCCAAAGACAGGGTTTGTGCTTAATCCCCTTTGTTGTTAACATCATTCAGATGTTTTTCGGTCCTTGTCCAACTCTTTGTGACCCCCTTTGGGGTTTACTTGGCAGAAATACTGGAGCGGTTTGCCATTTCCTTCTCCAGTTAATTTTACAGATGAGGAAACTGAGACAAACAGGGTTAAGTGACTTGCCCAGGGTCACACAGCTAGGAAGTATCTGAGGATGGATTTGAACTCAGGAAGATGAGTCTTCCTGACTCCAGGCCTGGTATTCCACCCCTTTTGCCATCTAGCTGCCCCAATTCCTTTTAGACTACACCACAAGTACCCTGTTTAAAAAGAGCAGGAGTGTGGAAGACAGAGGACTATTGGTTTGAATAATGACTTTGTCCCAGCTCTGAGGGAAAAAGTGCTGGGTTTTGAGCTAGAGTGTCTGAATTTGAATCATAGCTCTGCTCCTTACCACGTGATTGCCTTTAGCCAAGTTAACTGATCTGGGGTCCACCTGCCTCATTTGTAAAATGATTGGGTTAGACCAGATCAGCAGTATCAAACACACAGCCACAATAACGATACACTCCTTAGTGCTGCCTGGACCAGATTAAAATGTAATCAGGAAAAAATAATAAAATAAGCAAAAATATATTAAAACCTAGATAACATTAATAGTATCTGTGTTTCCTAAGTCAACATGAGGCAGCATGGATCCTCATGTATACTTTGGTGGCCCCCTTTTCTATTTGTTTGACGCCACTGGACTAGATGACCTTTGAGGTCCTTTCCTGCTCTAAACCTATATAAGCTTAAGCAAAACATTTAATCTCTGAGCCTCATTCTCCATAGATTTCAACCCTCAATATTAGCCCTGGTGGTTCTTATGAACAAATGAGATAATCACTGAGTAGATTTTTTTGAAAAAAAAAATTAAGCACTTTACAGATTGTAATCTGGATCTTAACCTAGGCTTTTGATGATAATAATGGATGAATAGCGAAAAGATGCAAGTTTGGGGCACTAAGACGTTAAATGAACAATCTGCCAGTTAATGAAAGATAGCATACAAAATCTCCAGGCTCTTTGGGGACCAGGACTGCAGCCCTGCCTGGCCCTGAGACAGGTGGTTGATGCCCAGATTTCTTACAGACCCTGATTATAGCTTTTGGAGTTTTTCATTTGGGCCCTAACAGTCTGGAGTTGTGCCCCAGTAGACCTCTGACCCTTATGGTTCCTCTATTTTTTTCTTGTTCTTTGCAGATGTTCGACTGGATCAGCCATAACAAAGAATTATTCCTCCAGAGTCACACGGAGATTGGAGTCAGCTACCAACATGCCTTGGACCTACAGACTCAGCACAATCACTTTGCTATGAACTCCATGGTGAGTTGAAGGGCTGAGCCTAGAAATCTGAGTTGTGAATTCCATATGTGGGAGGGAAGGGGCCAGCAACAGAGCAGAAGGAGAACCATAGGGTTGGAGGGAGTGGAGCTGTCCTTTTAAAGTGAATGATAATGGAGAATCCCCAAAGCATGGACAACTTAATGCATTAGCTTGTGGGAAAATTCATTTATTCATTTACTCATTCATTCATTCATTCGTTCATTCATTCATTTGTTCGTTCGTTCGTTCATTCGTTCGTTCGTTCATTCATTCGTTCGTTCGTTCATTCATTTATTCATTCGTTCATTCATTCATCATTCTTTCCATAAATCTGTATGAAGCACTTACCATGTGCATATATCACTGTATGGAGCATAAAGGTAAAGAAAGTGATTCTTGTCCTCAAGGAACTTACAGTCCATTAGAGGGTAATAATACAAGGGAGTACTGGACCCTGCTTGTATGGTCTTTCAGGAGCTTAGAGTTGATTTTCAGTGTGAAAATTTATACCATAGAAATTGGCAAATGCTGCAACTCAGGCTTGATTTATTGTCTTGACTCGAGAAAGTGATAGAGAAAATAATAATGCACATTAAACTGAAAAGTCTGTTATGCAAATATATGTGTGTATATATATATACATACACATATATACACAAATATGTATATATGTATGTGTTGTATGTGTATATTTTGTATGTATATATGTATTGTGTATTTGTGTGTATGCACACATGTGTGTGTATAATTTTCTGTTAAACATTTAAACAGCACCCTGCCTCATCCACTCCCCCTCCCACCCTCCATGGAAATACATGTACACCGAGAAATAGAGGACCATGTAAATAAAGGACAGCTAGGTAGCGCCATAGTTCACAGAGCATTAGGTCTGGACTCATCTTCCCAAGTTAAAATCTGGCCTCAAGACACTTATTAGCTGTGTGACCCTGGGCAAGTCACTTAACCCTGTTTGCCTCAGTTTCCTCATCTGTAAAATGAGCTGGAGAAGGAAATGACAAACCACTCCAGTATCTTGGCCAAGAAAATCCCCAAAGAGCTCACAAAGAGTCTGATACAACTGAAAACAGCTAAAGAATAACAACCAACTCTCTTGCTATTGAGACTCCAACAGACAGCTGTCACAAATGAATGCCACAGAATATAAGTGCATAAGAGAATTATAAAATGCTATGAGATCAAGAAAGGAGAGTTCATGACTAAATGGGAGTCTGGGGAGCTTTCAGACAGGAAGAAGCATTGGCACTGCTCCTGAAAGGATGGGGAGGATACCAATCAGAGGAGATGGGAAGCAGCGGTGAGTGCTAATGATAAGAGAAGGGTAGGAGCAGGGAACAGCATGAACAAGGGGGCACAGGCAGGAAGGTGTGGGAAGTGTTTGGTGGAAATGAGGAAATCTCCTGTCTGTCTTCACATTTGCATCAGCGGTTCCTATGAAAGAGACCATTCTGCCTTGTCAGTCCTCAGATGCTATTCTCAGCCAACAAAAGAAGCATGTCTAGAGATGTGGTGTCTGCTCTGTCTGTTACGTCAGGGCCTGGCTCTGTGGGTGAATTTACTCAGGTTCCTCTGATCTCTGGACTATCTCAGGGGTGAGGAACCTGCCTCCTTGGCCTCAAGGCCTACCTCTTACCTCCCTGACCATACCCCCCAACACCTCTAAGCCCTTACTAATAAATACTCCGTTGTATCAGCTAGCATTTATTAAGTGTGCATATGGGCCAGGAACACCATGCTAGGTGCTGTGCATGCCCCAAACTGACTTTATTATTCTTGCAGCAGTGCCGTTTGTTTTTTTTTTCCTTTTCTCCTGGTTAAACCATTAGTTCTGGAGCTTTCCTTAGAATGATTGTGGTGAAGCTTCAATGGCTTCTTTGTGTGGTGATTGCTTCATTTGGCTTCTCCACCAAGGAGAATAACAGGCAAACAAAACAGCCTGGAGAAGGAATCCCAATCCCTCCACAATGTGCATCTAGAAAACCCTGGATCCCGTAATGTTCAGGTCTTTAGGCCTAGATGAAATACCAAGGGTGCATTTGCATTTTAGCTTCTGTGGCTGGATGGGAATGATTTTCCCTCAGTTAAAAACACTGACATTTTTCTCCTCGGAGAGTTTGCATCGTCTGCACATCTGGGGAGCTGACTGAAGCTGTTCTACTGGGAGGATTGGACTCGGGGGCCTCATTCACATTGCCCACCTCTGTTCCACCCCCATAAAGGTGCCTCTGTGCTGAGGACGGGTTCTCCTCTCAAACTCTCTTTGTGCTGTTGATGTTTCTGTAATAATAGTAGAAACCTCATTATTTTCTCAAATAGAAAATACATTCAAAATGTCCACATAGGAACTTCTTGCATTTATTTAGGTATTGTTTTTACAAAAAAAGCTTATCCCTCTCCCTAGTCTGGGCAGTATGATAGAGTGGAAATTCAAGCAGGACAGAGACAGAATGTTGGACTCATAGTCAGGGAGATGCAGATTGCACCTCAGACACTTCCTAGCTGTGTAACCTCAGGTGGGTCACTTAACCCCCCCTAGGCCTCAGTTTTCTCTTCTTTAAAAAGATGGGGAGGCTAAGACTTGATGGGTCTCTAAGGTGCTTTCCTGTTCTAAATGTATGATCCTATAAACATTCATTTATTAAATACTTATCATCCTACGACATGCTTTGTTGTTCATTCATTTCAGTTGTGTCTGACCCTTTGTGACCCCATTTGGGGTTTTCTTGGCAGAGATACTGGAGTGGCTTGCCATTTTCTTCTCTAGCTCATTTTACAGGTGAGGAAACTGAGGCAAAGAGGGTTAAGTGACTTGCCCAGGGTCACACAGCTAGTAAGTATGTGAGGCTTGATTTGACTCAGGAACATGAGAGTCTTCCTGACTTTGGCCTGCTACTCTATCCCACTGTACCATCTAGTTGCTCAATGTTCCTATGAACATACATTTATTAAATACCTATCCTACTGCATGCTAGACATTGCATACAAAGCAAGCTTTCAAGTTGCTTACATTTTCCTGGGGGAAACAATGGGCATACAGATTAGTAAATATAAAATAGATAGAAGTAAACTTGGGGCCAGATAACCCTCTGAGGGTCTCAAGTCTCTGGTAGGAGGTGACATCTGAGCTTGAAGGGAGATGGAAGTAAGGAGGCAGAACATTCTGGGGCTAGAGGCCAGTCTGTACAGCAGCACAGAGTCAGAAGACAGAATAGATAAAGAGAACTGCACAGAGCAGATTTGGCAGGACCACAGAGTGCTTAAGGGAAAGTAATATCTAATTAATGCAGAAAGGGACTGGAACCAGGCTGGGAAGGACTTTAAATGCTGCACAGAGGAGCTGGCATTTTATGCTAAAGGCAATAGGGAGCTGCTAAAACTTTTTGAGGAAAGGAATAGTGTGGTCAGATCTATGCTGTAAGAAAGAGCACTGGACTTGGAGTCTGGTCACATCTGTGGTCAGATCCTGGTTCAGTCAAATCCTATCACTTTCCTGGGCCTCCACTTCCTTATCTGTAAAATGGGAGAGCTGGATTGAATAACAGGACCATAGATTTAGAGATGGAAGGGACTATCTAGTCTTACTACCTCACTTTACAGATGAGGAGCTTGAGGGAAACTGAGGCACCAGGACATTTTTAACTGGTTTTCCCAAAGTCACACAGGCAGTGTCAGATGTGGGATTTGAACCCAGGTTCTTTGATTCTAGAACCAGTCCTCTTTCCGCTGGGTCCAGATGATCTCTTTGGTCCTTCCCCACTCTGCTATTCTGATTCTCATTATGTGCCATCTTTACTATGGAATACCAAATTAGCCGAGACATGATTATTTCCTCCAGTTAAAAAAAAAAAACCAAACCTCAGGTGCATGAGGTTTAGTGGGTAGATAAAGGACATCCAGTAACTTAGTAGGGCAGCATGGCTTCCTAATGCCCAGCTGAGGGCATTATAATTCAATTTGATGCATAGTCTGGTTCATAGGATCAGAGTGTTGCCAGCATCCAGGCCAAGTGGGTGGGTGAGAATAAACTTCCCTCCTCCCACAAGACCCTATGACTTGGGTTAATTCTTCATTTCCCTCTCAAGGCTGCTGTTAGTTTTTAGCAACTTTTTGTCATTTTAACTTGACTTCATCAAGTCATAGAATGTTAGGGCTTTGAAATAATCTAGTCCATGCTTCTCATCTTATAGATGAGAACTAGCTTGTCGAAGGTCACATTGCTACTGTCTCAGAGTCAAGATTTGAACCCACCCAGTTCCTGACTCCAAACTCAGTGCCCTTTCTGACATGCTGTGATTCACATTAGTGCCTAACATCGTACAATCTTCTGTTAGATTTTGAGGGAAATATAAAGATTTTTGGTAGCATCCCTGCCCTCAAGAAGCTTATATTGTCACTGGGGAGTGAAGACATACTTGAAATAGATACAGGAATATATGTAATATGGTATAGGTAATAAGTTTCTCTTATTCAGAAAAAGACATCAGTGTAAGTTGGGGCAGTCAGGAAAGTGAGATTTCATGGGCAGAGATGAATATGAGCTGGCCCTTAAAGTATGGGAAGGTTTTGGCTGTGGGAAGCTGAAGGGTTTTCATTACAGGTGGCAGAAATACCATGTAAAAATGTCTCAAGGCAGGAATGAGTATATATGAGCGACCAGAAGAGAGAGGCTTAGCTTGGAAAAGAGGAACCAGTCTCATACTAATAGGAAATTAGCTATACAGTGTGTGGAAAAAAAACCTTGAATGCTAGACACAGGATTTGGATTTTCTTTGTTAATTAATGGAGAGTACTCAAAGGTGGGTTTGGGGGGCGCAAGAAGTTGTGTGTGACATAGTGAAAGCAGTATTTTAGGAAGATGACATCCCAGTATTATGCCGAATGACTTAGAGAAGGGAGAACCTGGAAGGAAATAGATCAATGGGCAGCTCTTGCAGTTATTCAGGATGCATCAAAGAAGACCTGCTCTAGGATGGTGAAGGCATCATCCCATGTAAAAAATATTCAAGGTTTTTAGCAGATTGGAAGCTCAATATAAGTCATCAGGAAGACAAAGGACAGAACATCATAGGGGTCAGAACAAGGAAGGGGATAGCCCCCTGGACCCTGCCTTGATCAGACCACATGTAGAATGTTATGTTCAACTCTGGGTGCCCCCTTTTAGGAACAACATTGACAAAATTGAGTGTTGAAAAGAAGTCATCGAGATGGTAAAAGGATGAGAGGTTAGGGCAAAGAAGATCAACTGAAGGAACTGGGGATTTTGGCCTCTAGGAGATGCGTCAGGAATCATTGTTTTGGGGTGGCTAGATGGCACAGTGAATAGAGCACCAGCCCTGGAGTCAGGAGGACCTGAGTTCAAATCCAGCATCAGACACTTATCACAAAACTAGCTATGTGACCTTGGGCAAGTCACTTAACCCCAGTTGCCCTACCTTCCCCCCACCAAAAAGAAAAAAAAAGAATGATTGTTTCAAGTATGGACTAGAACAGGAATTCTCCTAGGCTCCTAAAGGCAGAACTAGGAGCAGTAGGCAGAAGGGGTCCATGAAGTAAAGAAAAATTTCTTCACCATTAGGGTTGCCCCAAAGTAAAACAGGTATCCTTGGGATTGCTCCATTTTTGAGGGGGAGGGATGTTCAAGTGTAGATTATAAATGACAAGTCATCTGGGATGTTGTAGAGAGAATTTCTCAAACTGAGAAAGTTGGGGTACGTGGTAGATGTCTGAGGTCATAGGATCATAGATCAAAGACCTGAGAGCAAACATAACCATTGAGCCCAGCCCCCTTAATTTTACAGATGAGGAAACTGAGGCCCAGAGAAGTGTAGTGATTTTTTCAGTCTTTCAAGAAGTAAAAGGCAGAGCTCAACCTCCAATGAAGGCCCTTTAATACTAAATGCAGTACTCTTTTAACTCTACCTCATATTGTACTTGTCATCGATCAGATCTCATCACTTGGTCATTCAGGATTAAAGCATCTGTGATGAAATGCTTTGGTGTGTATTTAATTCATCAAAGAAAAGTGAGTATGGAATGGATCCAATTGGCCTCGATTATTTATGTATTTTGTGGATTGCTCCCAGAGAGTTGAGCTTTTTTGCTGTGTCCTCCCTTTATCTTCTCAGCCTTTATAGATTCATGCAAAAACAAACTCATTTACATCCATATGTGGAAATGTCCCCCCTTCCTAAGATGATAGTACCTATCCTGAGATCCACAGACACCCAAGGGGTAAAAGGACAGATTTCAGGGGGTTCACAAATCTGGATAAAAAATGTCTTTATTTTCACTAACCTTTGGATTCCTTTGAAATCTGTCGTATCTTATTTTACACATTTAAAAACATCATTCTGAGAAAGGTTTCCTAATATAAAAGAACCCCTGCTCTAAGCCAAGAATCATTAGACAGGTGACTCTATGTCCAAGTAAAAAAGGCTTCATGAAGCTAAAAAAAAGAAATGGTCTTTGGTTTTAGATTATCCCAACCACTACTTAACTCTGTAGCATGGATGAGTGAGAGTTGATGGTACTTTCTATCTAAAATTTACTTTTGAATTTCTCCTACTAAGGAGAATAAAAGGAAACAGGGAAATGTGCTGAATGGAAGAAGTTTCTGTTACTGGAGGAAGGGGGAGGCATAATTTAATATACTACAGCCAATTAGCTTCTTACAAGCCATCTCTTGGCCTCCCTGCTGCAATGGAATGTATGAAGGTTATTCGATGCCTACTTAGCCTAATTAAGTTGAATCTTGTATATTTGGCTTCAGGGTGAGGACAATGAAATCCCAGAGATTTTCTAATCAAACTGTTTGGCACCTGTGTTCCATAAACATGGCTCAGTGCTTTTATAAACCAGAAGGCTTACAGGTAAGAATTTCTACCATCCCTCCTAAGGGAGGGATAGTAGAATTACAAATACATCAATGAGGCGAGTTTCAGAATTTGCTTATGAAGGCTCTATGTGAAGCATGCTAATGGATGGGATGACTTGTCAAAACCTACTTTGTGCCCACCGAGTTAAAGATAATTAGTAACTCAAAGGAAAGAAAGAATGAGTTCAGGTGGATTCAAATTTTGTGAATCCATAGAGACATTTCTCTTTTCTTAGATTATAGAAGCATTTCCAATTTCCCCTCCCCAGTCAGTCCCCTACAAAGCCAACGAATTGACATTCTTGTGACACAAATCTGATCATGTCTCACCCTCTTCCCCTACTCAAGAGTCCTTAATAACTCAATTGACTCTAGCATAAAATGCAAAACACTTCGTTTGGCATTTCAAAACCATCCCTATATGGTCTCTCCTTTTTCAGTCATGTCTGACTCTTTGTGACCCTTTTGGGGTTTTCTTGTCAAAGACATTGGAGTGGTTTGTCATTTTCTTTCTCCTGCTCATTTTACAGATGAGGAAACTGAGGCAAAAAGTTAGCCCTTTTTTTAACCTGGATTTACCCAGGGTCACACAGCTAGTAAGTGTCTGGGGTCAAATTAGAGCTTGGGTCTTCCTGACTCTAGGCACACTCTGTCTGCTGTGCTACTTAAAGTTCTTATATTGTTTTACTTCATGTACTCTTCATTTGAGTCACACTAGCCTGTTAGCTATTCCCTATATCTGACATTCTGTCTCCCATCTTGGTACCTTTATACAAGCGCCCTCCCATGTCTATAATGTGCTCCTCCTCTCTTCCACCCAAGAACTTTTAGCTTCCTTCAAAGTACCACTAAGATGCTTCATGAGGTCTTTCCCAGCCCCCTCAGTTGCTAGAGCTTTCTCCCTCCTGAAACTGGTTTGCATATTCCTGCCTGTATTTTATGCTCTACCTAACACCAGAATGTGCATTACTTGAAAGAAAGTTTCTTCTTTATCTTTTCATTTCCATCACCTAGTGCCATCTTGTAGATACGTGCTTTAATGCTTGTCGAATTGAAGTGTACTTTGCTTTGAGCTATAGATGCTTTTCTGAAAATTTTCATTTAAATTGGATTTCATTTTCTCATTGGATTGAGCTACAATACAAAGGATGCTGTAGCTTTATTTTTTGATTGATCAATAGTGCATGATGATTCCTAACCCTTAAACTTTAAATTTCTTGCAGCTCCCCAATTCAATCAATTAATCATTAAACATTTTTAAGTGCCTACTGGTCTACTTTGAATCAGGCACCATGCTAAGCAGAGGGAGACAAAAAGAGGTAAAAAGCAGTCCCTGCTCTCAAGGACCTTACAGTCAAAAGGGGGGGGGGCAGCATGCAAACAAATATATACAAGGTAAGATATTCAGGATAAATAGGAAACAATCTGTAAACAAATAAATACTTTTACATGCCTACATAGTTTAAATAAACAAATAAATACTTTTGCATGCCTACATAGTTTAAAATTGAAAGAAACCTTGAATATAAAATTTTTAAAGTAAAAACAATTATCTCTCCATTAAATCATGTTTTTTTTCCAAGTTTGGATTCTTTTTTTACCTAGTTTTCTTAAAGTGGGTCATACCGCTTTGTGTGACTACTAAAGTTTAGCTTCAAGGTAAAACTAACATCATACAGAAAGAATGAGATGATGTTCCATCTGAGAAGACAAATACATTTGCAAATTTTTAAAATTAAAATTGACACCGTGACAGACCACAAATTCTTAATCCTTCAAGTGCTAGAGTGACAGTAAAAGAAGAAACCTCTGTTTCTCCAAAATAAAATTACAATTTGTCATCCTTTGCATTTTGAGCATAATATGGGTTAGGATTTTGGTTTTGTTATTAATTTTTTTTGAGTTTGTAACTCCCACTAGATATATCCTTTTCCTCCTATTCTTCATGAAGAGACTTACTAAGTTCATTGGAAAAAATATATCCAGCTTTCTGACAATGTCTAAAAAATGCTAGATGCCCTAGAGCCCACAAAATCTTCTTCATTCTTGTCATTGCTTCCTGCGGCAAAAGCTTTTTTCATAACCACTCCATGAACTGACTGCAGCCTTCTACTCTGGAAAAGCAGGTGCAAATAGATGGAAGAGAGGGTAATATTATTCAACATACAAAGGTCACAATTTAAAAAAAAGTAAATTTAAGAAAATCACATATCTATAGGCATGCATATACACATGTATGTGTATATGTGTGTATGTATGATTTGAAATAAATGAGCCTCTGAAGGAAAACCGAAAGCCACACACTAGCCATGTGATGGGTTTTGAATTGAGGTTAATTGAAGCATTGACTGTGGTCTGCCAAAAACACACGTTCTTTGCTCAAATTATTGACATTCGACATTTTAAAAAGCAGCACTGAATGCTTACTCTGTGCAAGGTCGCTAAACAAAATGTCCCTGGCCATGAGGAGCTTGCAATCTAGCGGGGGAGAGAAGATGTAGATAAAAGCAGACACAATGTAAATCAAAATGTGATCTCTGTAGGAGAGATGTAAGCAAAGTGCTATGAAAGCATAAAGAGGCAGCTAGGTGGTACAGTGAGTAGAGTGCCAGGCCTGGAATCAGGAAGACTCATCTTTATGAGTTCAAATCTGGCCTCAGACACTTACTAGCTGTGTGACCCTAGGCAAGTCACTTAACTCTGCTTCAGTTTCCTTAGCTATAAAATGAACTGTATATAAAATGAACTATAAAAAAATATAAAATGAAATTATCTCTGCCAAGAAAACCCCAAATAGGGTCACAAAGAGTCAGATACAACTGAAATGACTGAACAAAAATTGGAGCATGAAAGAGTTACTTCTGGTTGACAGAATCAGGGAAGGCTTCATGGGGGGAGGTGGGATATGAGGAAGACCTTGAAAGGCAGGTAGGATTTCACAGGTGGAGACCAATATGGGGAAATAGTGTGGAAAGTGATACAGAGATGGGAAAAGCACTTAAGGAGCTTAGGACAAAGTAGTTCATAGGATCATGGTTCTAGGGATTAAAGAGACCTCAGAGGACATCTAGTTGTACATTTTGCTCCCAACCATCCTTATTTTACAAATTAGGAGAATGAGGCCCAGGGATTTTAAGTGATTTGCCCAAGGTCACAAAGTATAAATAAGAATACAAGGCATGTGAAAGAATATAATGGAAAACAAGGCTGGAAAGTTACGCTGGACTAACATTATGGAGGACGTTGAATGAAAAAAAACCTAAGGAGTTTTTAGACAGCAGGTGGCCATTGGAGATTTTTGAACCAGGAGAGATGGCATTTTTTTCTTTTTCTTTTTGCAGCATTTATTCATCAGGAAATCTTTTAAGCCCAAGGTTTTAATAAAGACTGAAAAACTTGGCATATTTTATATAATCTAGTTGTGATGTGAAGATCAGGGTAACCATTTCCTTACTAAAGCTGTCTTCTAGCAAGATTACTCAACAGTGGCATATAGGGAAAATTTATGTGGGGGAGACAGGAAGCCACTGCAATATTCTAGGAGAAAGGTAATGAGAAACTGGAGTTAGGGCAGAACTAGAACAAAGGTAAGGTAGTGGCTAAGACATCGGGAGAAGAATCAAACATGATTTCTAGGTTATGAGTCTAGATGATTGACAGGTTAAGGGCACCATTAGTATAAATAAAATCAGGAAGAAAAAGAGTTGATTTATAGGAGAAGAAAATGAGTTTAGTTATATAACTGTTTAGTTGGAGCTGTTAGCAGGATCTGCCAGGTAGAGATGGTCAGTGGGTAATTTGAAATAAGAACTGGAAATCAAGAAATGATTTGGATGGAGATGATAGAATTGAAAAAATGGGGGTGGGAATCAGAAGTAGGGTCTTTTATAAACTTTGAGGATGAACTGATTATAATCTATTACAAATCTATTATCTCTTATATCTATTTATTATAAATCTATTACCTCTTTGGTGGAGGAAGAATAGTAATGAATTAGGCAATAACTAGACAGGAATGTACAAAAACACACCATTGATTAGGAGACTTGGTAATGGGCAAGAATGTACAGAGAATTATAAATTGAAGACATAGCTGAGGCAAGCTCAAGTTGGTAGGATGAATGCTAGAGAAGAGATCATTTTTATCTTAATTCCTGTGAGACTAAGAATCTTGCTGGGGAGGGGTTGCGGACTCATGATCTTTTAGTTAAGGACTTTGTACTAAGCTAGAAAGACCATATGGGGTAGAGGTGCAGTTTTCATTCATATATTCTTCCAATTACCTTCAACCTTATGAATCATATATGAATTTAATACTGTCCCTTACAAACACCTCAAAATATGTACTGGTCATTGATAGTATTTTGGCTCATGGAAAGAAGGGAAAGAAAGTATGGATGATAGAATCAAGCCTCCCAGATTCAGTGGTAGAGAGAGAATAGGAAGTGGTCTGGTTATGGCAGAGTTCTGAATTTAGAGAACTAAGCCATGTCATGAAGTAAGAGATTAGGGGCATGGTACTTTACACTATAATTTAGAGTTCATGTAGATTCAAATTACAATGAAAGTAAGGCCTGGGTCAGAGCTGGATTTTTCTAGGTGCGGTCTTTTACCTATGGTTTAAGGTATTTCCTTAGAGGGAATCATCCTCATTAGAGGTGTTGGGTATAGGTATAGGAATAGATAAATTTGCCAAAATATAGAGTGAATAAGGAGAAGAGACAAAGCTTGGAGATTAAGCCTTGGAAGAACAGAGCTAACTAGCTGTAACTGGTGTGGGACAATGAAGCTCTGCCTTGGGATGCCAAAATTTAGAGGCCAGAACTTGTAGTTCAGCAGGTAGGGAAAAAAAAAGCCTGAACTTAGTACCTAGACAGGGAAGATAATTACCTGAAACAGGAAGCTACCAGATGGCAGTTTCTTCCTCTTGCTTCTGCACCCCAGGTGAGAGCCTTCCCAACTATGCTTTGCCTGGACCTGCTCCTTCCCCTGGTTGAAACCACTTAAGCAATGACTCCATAGTGTTTCTTTAAAAAAATATATTTATTTTTAGTTGTCAACATATACTTCCATAAGATTTTGAGTTCCACATTTTCTCTCCATCTTTCCCTTCCCCCCACCCGGAGACACCCTAAATTGATATAGGCTCAATGTGTACATTCATACTAAGCCTATTTTCACATTAATCATGTTGTATATAAGAATTAGAACCAATGGGAAAAACCATGAGAAAGGAGAAACACACAAAAAAAGAAAAGAAAAAAGAGAGAGAAAGCAAATACATTTTGATCAGCATTCAGATTCCATAGTTTGTTTTTTTTTTCTGGATGTTGACAGCATTTTTTTTCTTTTTTTTTTTCAATTTATTTATTTATTTTTAGATTTCAACATTCATTTCCACCAGATTTTGAGTTACAAATTTTTCTCCTCATCTTTCCCCTACCCACCCCAAAATAGCAAGCCTACTGAATACCCCTTCCCCCAATCTGTTCTCTCTTTTATCCCCTGCCCCACTGTCTAGTAGGGCAAGCTGGATTTTTATACCCCAGTACCTGTATATCTCATTTCCCAGTTGCCTATAAAAAAACTATTTTTTTAAACATTTGTTTTTAAAATTTTGAGTTCCAGATTTTTCCCTTCTTCCCTTCTCAGCCATCCCCACGGTGAAGATAAGCAATTTAATATAGATTGTATGTGCATAGTTATGCAAAACATTTTCATAGTAGTTATATTGTGAAAAACTAATTCTTTTTCCTTCTACCCTAGCCTGCCCCCCCCAATTATTCTATTTACTCCTTTTACTTTATTTTTTCTATTTTAACTACCCTCTCTCCCAATCTGCCCTCCATTCTATCATCCCCATTCTTATCTCCTTCCCCCCTACTTTCCTGTAGGGCAGGATACCCAATTGAGTGTGTATGTTATTCCCTCCTTAAACCAAATTCAATGAGAATAAGGTTGTCCCATTCCCTTTCACCTTCCTGCTCTTCCTCTCCATTGTAACAGTTTTCTCTTGCCTCTTTTATATAAGATAATTTACCCTAATCTAACTCTCCCTTTCTCCCAGTATATTCCTGTCTCACCTCTTAATTTTATTTTTTAGATATCGTCCCTTCCTTTCAACTCATCCTGTGCACTCTACGTATACATGTACATACATATATCCACACTCACATATATTTTTATATACACATCTACCCTCCTATACATACATATATGTATACATACATGCATACATATATATATATATTCCCTTCAACTATCCTCATACTGAGAAAAGTCTTAAGAGTTATAATGATCATTTTTCCATGTAGGAATGTAAATAGTTCAACTTTAATAAGTTCCTTCTGATTTCTTTTTCCTGCTTACCTTCTCATGCATCTCTTGCTTCTTATAGTTGAAAGTCAAATTTTCTGTTCAGCTCTGGTTTTTTCATCAAGAATGCATGAAAATCCTCTATTTCATTGAATGACCATATTTTCCCCCGAAGCATTATACTCAGTTTTGCTGAGTAGGTGATTCTTGGTTTTAGTCCTATGTCCTTTAGCCTCTAGAATATCATATTCCAAGCCCTTTGATCTCTTAATATAGAAGCTGCTAGGTCTTGTGTTATCCTGATTGTGTTTCCACAATACTCAAATTGTTTCTTCCTGACTGCTTGCAGTATTTTCTCCTTGACCTGGGAACTCTGGAATTTGGTTATAATATTCCTAGGAGTTTTCTTTTGGGGATCTTTTTCAAGAGGCAATGGATGAATTCTTTCAATTTCTATTTTTCCCTCTGGTTCTAGAATATCAGAGCAATTTTTCTTGATAATTTCTTGCAAGATAGTGTCTAGGCTCTTTTCTTGGTCATGGCTTTCAGATAGTCCAATAATTTTAAAATTATCTCTCCTGGATCTATTTTCCAGGTCAGTGGTTTTTCCAATGAGATATTTCACATTGCCTTCTATTTGTTCATTTGTTTGGATCTGTTTTATAGTATGTTGATTTCTCATAAAGTCATTAGCTTCCATTTGCTTCAATCTGATTTTGAAGGAATTGTTCTCTTCAGTGAGTTTTTGAAATTCCTTTTCCATCTGGCAAATTTGGCTTTTTAAGGCATTTTTTCTCTTCATTGGCTTTTTGGGCCTCTTTTGCCATTTGAGTTAGTCTTTTTTAAGGTGGTATTTTCTTCGGTATATTTTTGGGTCTCCTTTAGCAAGCTGTTGATGTGCTTTTCATGATTTTCTTGCATCATTCTCATTTCTCTTCCCAGTTTTCCCTCCATTTCTCTTACTTGATTTTCAAAATCTTTCTTGAGCTCCTCCATTGCCTGTAATCAATTCATATTTTTCTTGGAAGCTTTTGATGTAGGAGTTCTGACTTCACTGTCTGCCTCCTGCTCCATGCCTTGATCCTTTTTGTCCCCAAAAAAAGATTTTATGGTTTGTTTGTGCTTCCTTTGCTTGCTCATATTTCCAGCCAGTTACTTGACATTTGAGCTCTTTTCCATGGTAGAACTCTGCTTCCAGAATGGAGAGTGCTTTGTACAAAATCACTGGGGTTTTTGCAGCTGCTGGAGCTATTAGGAGGTCACTCTCTTTGCAGCCCTCACAAGCTCTGGCACACTGGCCACACACCCCAGGACCACCACCCAAGCAGGCTAAAGCAAGAGTGATCACCCCCTGAATGGTCACTTGGTCCCCCTACAATCTGTAGGCCAGGAGCTCTGGAAGCAGCCACAAGACAGCAACTGCAGCTGCTGCTGTGCCTCTGTCACCTCTCACACTGGGGGCAGGGGCCGGACCATACTCTTCTGTCTCCCTGTTTCAATGGAATTCTACACTGACCTTTTACTTTATCTTTGGTGTTTATGGGTTGAGAAGTCTGAAAACTGCCACAGCTGCTGGTGATTCATACTCCTAAAGTCTGTTGGGGCTGCAGCTCCCCAGGACTGTACTGTGCTCCCAGGCCAGTGCAATAAACCCTTTCTGCTGGCTTACCAGGCTATCTTCAGTGGGAGATTTGTTTCTTTGTCACTTTTTGGGTTTTGTAGCTCTAAAATTTGTTTAGAGTCATTTTTTTTGCATGTATTGGAAGTGATTGGAGTGGAAGCTCAAACCAAGTTTGTGCTTCTCCTCTGCCATCTTGGCTCTGACCAAAAGGGATAGCATTTTCCATCATGAATCTTTTGGAGTTGTCTTAGATCCTTGCATTGCTAAGAAGAGATAAGTCTATCAAAGTTAGTCATCATATAATGTGGCTGTTACTCTATACAGCATTCTCCTGGTTCTGCTCACCTCACTCAACATCTGTTCATATAAGTATTTCCAGGTTTTTCTGAAGTCGGCCTGCCCATCGTTTCTTGTAGCACAATTAGTATTCAATTACATTCATATACCACGACTTGTTCAGCCATTCCCCAACTGATGGACATCCCTCCCATCGTGTTTCTGATCATGGGATCTGGTATCCCCATCACAGATTTTTGTTTCTGTAGCCATGGGACCATATCCCTGCTTTCTCCTCCTCCTCATAGAACCTTATGTTCCTAGGTTTTAAGCTTCCTTCCTAAGGACACTTCTCTATTCCTACCCCCCAAATGCTTGCCCTGGGCAAAATAATTCCTATTTAAACTTCTGTAAGGCAATGTTTACATTAAAGGTATCAAAAGGAAAAGAACTAATAAAAGGAAGAGAGAAAGGCAAGTCTGTTGGAAACAAGAACTAGGGTATTATAGTGTCTTGGAAGGTAGCCAGTGTTGAACATAGCAGAGAATCCAAGAAAGATGAGAAAAGAAAAAAAATGCCTTATGGTTTGGAGCTTAGGAGGTCACTGGTGACCTGCAAGGGAACAATTTTAGGTGACTGGGGGTATCAGAATCCAGACTGCAGGGGGTTGGAGAATGAGTGGGTAGGGAGTAGAGGTATAAACCATTTGGAGGAATTTGGCAGTGAAAAGGAGGTAGATGGTATGGTAGCTTGAAAGGGATATTAAAGCTGAAAGAAAGAGTTTTGTTTTTTAGGATAGTGGAAACTTCAAGAAAAGAGATCAGTTTAGAGGAAGAAATCAAAGATACCAAAGATCATTTGATCAGTGGAAATAAGGTCCTGGAGAAGATTGGAGTTCATGGGATCCAGAAACATAAAGGGAGAAGGCTTTCCTCTCTTGAACTGAAGAGGAGATGATAGGTGAATATACAGATAAATGTTGATGTTACAAGAAAGAGAAATTGATGGAAGGTTTCATATCACTGACAGCATGGAGAAATTAGATCTGGTTCAAGAAGAGAAGGATGGGTGGTTCTTCAAATTTGTTGTCACTCTACTGGATCTGACAGCAGTCTCCACAAAGTTGAGACCTGTTTATTCATACTCACACACATACATATGTGTGTATACATATACATGTGTATATACATACATATACAAAACCTTTTCTAATGCCCTCTAAAGGATCCACTAGAATACTGCCATTTTCCCTCCCCACCCACAAGGGTTCAACTTTAACTCTTGAAAATCTAACATTACCTGTTGAGACTAAAAGGATTACTGAGGAGCCCACATTAACCCCTTGTGACTTGGCATTTTTCCTGAGCCTCTGATTCAGTCTGAAGCTTCAATGCCTTCTGAAATATCCCCTGATTATTCTGTGACAGCCCAAGAATGTTCAGCATTACCCAAAGAACTTCCGGTTGTGCTACCTGAGCCAGAACCAGAGTTCCTGAGGAAGCTCATTCCATCTTTCTTAGTTCATGGAATTCTCAACTTGGAACTAGAAGAGACTTTAGAGATCATCTAGTCCAATGCCCACATGTTACTTTTGAGGAAACTGAGGCCCAAAAGGTAAATTTCAAAGTCATATATGTAGTAAATGACATAACTGGAATTTGAACCCAGAACCCTCAGTGATCTCCTGAGCCTTCTATAGGGCCAGCAGCAGCTGTTATTCCACCAGTGCTCTTGGCAGGGTCCAGATCTGCTATAGCTACAGGTTGGATATGAGAGCTTGGATATGAGAGCCCATTAGAGAAGGGACAGATTTCTTCTCATCTGGTGAGTTTGAGCCTGGTTGGAGACAAGCAGGCAGGAAATACCTCCTTACTCAAGTGAAGGGCCACAGATTGAAGGAAGATACCTGGAGAGGGGTTCTCGTGAAAGGGTTTACCATGGAAATAGTCTTGGCTACAAGTAGCCTCTCAGTTATTAAGGAGATTAAGCATGGCACAATGCTGGCTTCCTGCCATCTGGTCTAATCTCCTCACTCTACAGAAAGGAAATGGAGGCAAACAGAGCTTGGGTGACTTTCATGGGTGGGGTACACAACTGATCAGTGTCAGTTCAGTCATTTTCAGTCATGTCCAGCTCTTTGTGATCCCAGCTGGGATTTTCTTGGCAGAGATACTGGATGATGTGCCATTTTCTTTTCCAGCTAAGGAAAGTGAGGCAAAGGGTTGAGTGACTTGTCCACAATCCTATAGCTGCTAAGTATCTGAGGCCAGATTTGAACTCAGGAAGATGAGTCTTTCTGTCTCCAAGCCTGGCGCTCTCTATCCATCATACTGCACTCTCTATCCCATGTTCTAACTCTTAACCATCCATATCTGCTATCAAGGCATTCATTTCCCTGCAGTTCATCTAAGGCTGATTCAAACATTCTATCATCAAGACCTACCTGAGTAAGGAAGTCTTTGTCTAGAACTATTCTCTTCTCTCCCCCTAACTTCGCCACTGTAGCCACATGCCCCCGCTTAGCCCCACCTTCAGGCCCCAGAGGGGTCACCCTTGTGAATTAGCCCTTACTTTCTCTATGAAGTCATTAGGTTTGGTTCTGGTGCTCCATACCTATTACCCAAGCTCCGTCCCTATGTTTTGACCTTCCCTCTATTCCAGACCTATCGCATATTTTGACTTTTCATACTTGCCAGACTACTTAGGAGTCCCGATCTATGCCATTTCTAACTTACTTATGTATATGTCAGTCAGTAAATATTTTAAATATATAACTGTAGTTTAGAGGTATAGGGACCCCAAAAAACCCAGGTTCAGGGTGGAGTTGTGTGGAAAGAATTCACACACTCAAGCAGTCTTGCAGTCAAGTGGCAAAAGGCTTATTGTAACTCTACACAGTAGGCAAAGCTCTTTAAGGGAACTCACAACCTAATAGGAGTGATGCTAAAGCTTATATAGAAAAAGTTCAGTGAAATTGTGTGGCAAGTATGCTAATTAGGTGGTGAACATACAGTTTCTGTACATTGGGTGCAGGTGTCATTTATTATTGGAAAACCTGGGGGGAGGGGTTTCTAAGGAGTCTATACATCTGTACATCTATGTCTGTAGCAAGATAACCTTAGGAATTGATGTGTATAGCTTGACCTCTGGATTGTAGATGGTAACTATGGAAATCAGTACATAATAGTTCTGCTGGCAGAAGATAGTCCTATTCATTCAAGGGGAATTCTACAAAGGTCAGCTTGTTCTTTTAACAGGGAGAGATAGCTAATCTCACTGGGACCCACTCATGAGTTATTGCCAGAGATAGAATCTTTGGGCTCGGGAATGATATAGTCCTAGGGCTGGGGTCTAAGTATAAGCACTCCCATCATATATTTTATTTTCCCCCCAATTACATGTTAAAACAATTTTAAAAAACTTTTTAAAATTTTGAGTTCCAAATTTTATCCCTCCCTCCCTGAGATGGCAAGCAATTGAATATAGGTTATATATTTGCAATCATGTAAAACATTTCTGTATTAGTCATTTTTTACCAGAAGACTCAAATCAAAGAAAAAGAATGAAAGTGAAAAATAGCACACTTCAGTTTGCATTCAAACAATTTTAGTTCTTTCTCTGGAGGCAGATAGTATGCTTCATCATTAGTCCTTTGGGATTTTCTTGGATCATTGTATTTCTGAGAATAGCCATGTCACTCAGAGTTCTTCATTGTATAGTATTGCATAGTGTTCTCCTGGTTCTGCTCACTTCACTTTGCATCAGTTCATGTAAGTCTTTCAAGATTTTTCTGAAATCATCCTGCTTGTAATTTCTTATTGCACAATAATATTTCATCACAATCACATACCACAGCTTGTTTAGCCATTCCCTATTTGGTGCACATGCCTTTGATTTCCAATTCTTAGCCACCACAGAAAAGAGCTGCTATAAATTTAATAAACATTTATTAATGCTTACTATGTGCCAGATACTCTGCTAGGCACTAGGGATATGAATAGAGGAAAAAGACTGACCCTGCTCTCAAGCAGCTTACAATCTAATGAGAGAGACAATAAGCAAACAAATATGAAGAAACACACAATATACAGGAAAAACTGGGAATATTTAGAAGGAAAGTACTAGATTTAAGAGGAGTTGAGAAAGCCTTCCTATGGGAGATGGGGTTTTACTTGGAACTCAAAGAAAGGCAGCGAAGGCAGTAGGCAGAAAGAAGGGGATAGAGCATTCTAGGTATGACGGCCAGGAACAGAGAGACATGGAGTGTCTTGTTTGTGACCAGCCTGGAGGCCGGTGTCACTCCTGACTATGGCCCCAGCCCTGTCATATAACCACTACCCTGAGATCATTCGGTTGTTTCCCAGGCTAACCCCTTGAGTACTCTATTCCTCAGCCAACTTCAACCCACCCCCTACATAGGTAGATATACAAATACACAATTTGCCTACCCTCCTCCAGATCCACTGCTACACAAGGCGTTCAGTTCTTTGTAATTCATCTGAGGCTGATTCATACATCTTCTCTGGCAATTCCTGGTACTGAGTAAAAGGCATGAAAATGGGTTCAGTGAATATCCAGTGCTTGTAGCAGGAACACTGAGTATGTCACAGTGGGTGTGGGGGGCTGTAATTTGGCAATACCAGGTAGGGAATTGGACCTGGAGCTATGGAGGTTGTTAGGAATCAGAGCAGGTAAGGTAGGCAGCTTTGAGTTAGGGTGCAAGTAATGGATCAGAAGCCCAATAGTACTAGACTAGGACTAAAACACAAATTCCCCAAGACAGAGAAAACCTGGAGATTCCATGCAGACACTCCCTTTCTCCTTCACAGAGGTAGGAAATATGTGTCTAGAGCTCTAAATATAATACTGAACTTGACTAAAATATTGGTGAGTTTTGATGAACTGCTTCACCTCCCTCCTTTTTCCTCTTTATTATAAGGGATGGTTTTCTAGGTGGGCTTGGAGTAGGATATGTTTGGAAATGAAGGTGATATAAAAACAAAATTTGTTGTTGTTGAGTTGTTTTCAGTCATTTCCAACTCCCCATTTTGGGTTTTGTTGTGATCTGATATATTTTTCTCCAACTCATTTTATAGAAGAGGAAATGGAGGCAAACAAGATTAAGTGACTTATCCAGGGTCACACAGGTAGTGTCTGGGGCCAGATTTGAACTCAGGAAGATGAGTCTTCCTGAATCCAGACCTAGCAATTTATCCACTACACCAAAAACAAGATGTCCAAAATTAATAATTAAATTAAATCCATACCAATATTCAAGGGCCCAGCCTTGTACCAGAACTGAAGGAACAGGACAATTTGCCTGCTTCAGCGACCATAATGCCATGCTGGGCTCCCTCTTTTTTCCCTTTGTCCTCATGTGGCTGGAGCTGTTCCTTCTTTAGTTTCTACAGCTGCTGACTCTGTTCTTCCTCTCTGAGAGGGATTTTCTCTTCCCACCCAGTCCAGGGGAAGTGGAATTAAAAATGGTAAAGGCTCTGACTCAAATACCTCCCTCCTCCTCCTCCTGTCTGTGTCCCTCCCTCTTTTTCCTCTCCTGTTCTCCTTCTCTCTCCCTTTCTCTCTCCTTTTCTCTCCCTCCACTCCCCTTCTCCCTCTGTCTCTCCCTCTCTCTCACCAGAGGTAACTGGTGGCACAATGCACAGAGAGCTCAGCCTAGAATCAGGAAGACTTGAATTCAAGTCTGACCTCGGACAGTTACTAACTCTGTGACCCTGAGCAAGTCACCTAACATGTTCACATCAGTTTTTTCAATTGTAAAAAGGGGACAATAATAGCACCCACCTTACGGGGCTGTTGTGAGGGTCAGACATGAGATGATATTTGTAGAAGTGCTTAGCTGCATGCCAGCCATAGAGCAGATACTGTGTAAAGGCTTTTTTCCTTGCCTTCTGTCTTTCTGAGGTTTCTCCAATTGCCTTTCTCCACTGGGTCTGAGCAATGACATGCTTAGATTACCAATGCAGTGGTTAACTATGATTGACACAATTCCCAGCATAGGAGATGAAATAAATAGAAAGGTGTCTGTTTCTAAGAAGCAGAGCTGTCTTCCATCCGAAGACATAAGCCCTTTCTGAAGCTGGGGAGGGAAGAGGTGGAGAGGAGAATCAGCACCTTGGGCCCTGCCCTCTACATGGGTTTCAGCAAAGCAGGAAGGCCATGCCCAGACAGACTTTGGGCCCTGGAGTCCAGCACTGGCACCCTCCTTGTTCCTGGCTTACTTCCGTAGAGACTGTTCTCTGTAGCTTCCTATATATCCCCCACTGCTTATTCCTGACACACTCCAATGCTTCCCTTCCCCATCATCTGTTAGGTCGTGAGGGGTTAGTTTGCAGTAAGAGTCCTACCCTATTGAAAAGGGAGGTGATTTATACCCCAAACCTATGGCCTCAAGGCCACATATGGCCCTTTAGGTCCTCAAGTGCAACCTTTTGACTGAATCAAAACTTCACAGAACAAATAAGTTTGGATTCAGTCAAATGATCACACTTGAGGACCTAGAGGGCCACATGCAGCCTCAAGGGAGGAGGTTCCCCACCCCTGCTCCAAACTAAGAGACATCTATTCATCTTCAGTGTCATGATCAATGTTACATGTTAAAGTGGGATAATAATATTTGTACCACTTACCTCACAGAGTTGTTGTGAGGTTTAAAAGGGATAACGCATATGAAGCTTTTTTATTTTTTTATAAATCATACATTGCTCTATAAATGTGAGCTCTTATTATGTTTTGGCCATCCCCAAACTCCCAACTTAAGGACTTCACTATTTGTGCTTCCTGTAAGCTCAGTGTGCTTTCGTGTACAAGGTCTGGATGTCTAAGGCCAAACAGCCCACTTAGTTACTGGTAGTTACTAAGAATCCTCCAGTTCTGAGAAAGGAGGGGGAGACATTTCTTGGGAATAAGTTTCCCTGAAGCACTATAGGCATAGACCTCAACCTCAAAGAAAAGTTTTAAAAAGTTCTCCAAAGCCCAGATAAATCATAGACTAAATGTCAGAACTTCAAAGGCATCTCTGAGATTGAGTCCAAAGATTCTTAACCTTTTTCTGTGAGTGTCATGGACCCCTTTGGCAGGCTGATGAAGTCTATAGACATCTATATATTGTTACCTACATTAATAATAGAAGGAAATACTGAATTTCAGTTAGAGGTGACTGAGAGCTAAAATGACATTTTCCCCATCTAAGTTCCCGGAGCCCCTGAAATTAAGTTCAGTCTTGTCTAATCCTCTCTTTGTACTTCATAGAAGGTGAGGTCCAGGAAGGTCCAAGGTCACACAGGTAGTGACAAAGGCAGAGTTCAAATTCCAAACTCATCACTCTTTCTTCTGCACTTAAGATCACAAGCTAGTAAATTGTATTCTTGTTTAGTCATTTTTAAGTTGTGTTTGACTCTTTGTGATCCCTTTTTGGGGTTTTCTCGGCAAAGATACTGGAGTGGTTTGCCATTTCATTCTCCAGTTCATTTAACAAATCAGGAAACTGAGGCAAACAGGGTTAAGTGAGTAAATTGTATACCCCCCACTAATTTCTTGATTCTGCTTCTGACGATGCTTCCAGACATACCCATTACTGTTCTCAGTCCTTTCAGGTCTTTGGGCCCAGAGCTGATTGGCTTATCACAAACACACTCACAGCCCTATGGAAATGTAATTTGAAGAGAAAAAAGAAACTTTAAACATGCTAACATTCCTTTTAAGGCTATTCACAGATAGTTTTTTAGTTTCAGCATCCATGGACACGTACGGACAGTCATTTTCATGGCAGGTGTAATAATTTTCAGAGTAGTTTCCGGAAGGAGCCCCTTAGGCTGACTCCGGTAATAGAGACCAAGGCCCTCACCCATCTGAGCTTATCGCTACTATGCACTAGCCCTATACCTGCCCCTGCTTCCTCCATCCCCTGTATCCCTGGCAGGGACAGATTACTTTCACATTGTTTGACCTACTAGAGGATAAGATACAACCCAATTGTTGTAAATCAGCTGTCCCATTTGCCCCCCCCCCCCCCCAAGAGGGTGCCCTGTGGATTGTGGGAACAGAAGTTGGAAGTTTCATTTAATGCTTGTCTCATCTTCTAGCTTCTGTAGTAAATTTTTAAGCTCAAAAAAGTCTGGGCTCCAGATGTGACTCTCTCTGGGTCTGGATGCTTCCAGGTGAGATCAGCAGGTTTATGTGTAGATGTTAACCTAACTAAGGACTGACTGATTGTTTAACAATGACAAGGTGCTTTCTGACTTATGGGGCTCTTGCAGGGACGTAAATAGTATCTATAATAATGTCAGACTTCAGGTTTTAGCTTCCTGCTGCATCTATCACTTTTTTCCCCACTATGACAATATGATGTCTTTTCTTTTGAGTTGATTTTGAGCATCTTTCTCAAAACTTCAAAGATCTGTATGTGAATAAACCAAAATCCATCACCTGATGAAAAAAAATGGCCCAGCTAAAATTCATCATGAAAAAAATGTAGCATAGGTTGGGACTAGAAAAGAGGAGGCACTGAAGTGTATATAAGAGTCAGGAATCTGGGTTCTAGTTCCAACAATAACAACAATGATAAGCATTTATTAAGCATTTACTATGTACTAGGTGTTGTGGAAAAACTGGGAATGTAAATAGATGCAAAAAGAAAGACATTCTCTGCCCTCAAGAAGCTTACATTCTAAGCACTTTGACTCCCTAGCTGAGTGACTTGGGGCAAGTCATTTCACCTCTAGGGACCTCAGTTTCCCCATTTGTGAAATAAGAACATTAGACTAAATGACTTTTTAGCTCAGGAGTTCTTAACCTTTTTTGAGTCATGGGTCACTTTGGAAGTTTGGGAAAGCCTATGAACCCCTTCTCAAAGTATAAAATAAAGGATTTTATTTTTTTTAATTTATTTACATTTAGTTTACAACATTCAGTCCACAAGCTTTTGAATTCCAAATTTTCTCCCCCTTGCTCTCCATCCCCCTGCCCCACCATGGTGGCATGCAAGAAATAGCTTCTACAAATACCTTCACATTAAACATTAGTCAAGTTGTAAAGAAGAATTATAGCCAATGGAATGAACAACATGAAAGAAGAAACAAAACAAAAAAGACAGAGAAAGCAAATAGTTTGCTTCAATCTGCGTAGAGACTCCATAATTCTTTCTCTGGATGTGGATAGCCTTTTTCATCATGAGTCTTTTGGAATTGTCTAATAGCCTTGCATTGCTGAAAGGAGTACAGTCTATCAAAGTCATCACAGATACAATATGGCTGTAATTATGTACAGTATTATCCTGGTTCTACTCCCCTTACTCAACATCACTTCATGTAAGTCTTTTAAGGTTTTTCTAAAATCCACCTGCTCATCATTTCTTAAAGCACAATAGTATTCATTCATGTATCACAGCTTGTTTAGCCATTCCCCAATTGATGGGTATCTATTTGATTTCCAATTCTTTGCCACCACAAAAAGAGCTGCTGTAAATATTTTTGTATATATGGATCCTTTTCCCACTTGTATGATCTCTTTGGGATACAGCCCTAGAAGTGGTCTTGCTGGGTCAAAGGATTTTATATACATACATATACATATACCTATACATATACACACAGATACATTTATGTGTGTGTATCTCCTGTACAAAACACAGGATTATTAAAGAAACGGATTGTATTGAGATAAAGATAATTTTTTTCCCATCTAACTTTACAGTCTTCCTGAAGTCCATCTACTAGTCCCTTGTGGAGTCATAGACCCCAGGTTAAATATTCCTGTTTGAGCTCCTCTTCATTCCTAAAGTCCTTTGAGTCTGTGATTCTATAACCTGTGCAGTGGCACCCAGGGTATCTGTCCTGCTCTGGGATGAGCATGCCATACTTTTAAAAATATGTAGGTTAGGATGAACTTTGTTCTAGCCCCATCATGAAACAAATGTTTTGTTGAGTTCTAGACATAAAAGAGTGATGGAGAATATATTAATAAAGCAGATGAAATTTAAATGTCTGTCATCTGAACATTTCCCCCCAGAGAAGCAGCTGTTAGATATTTATCAGCACACCTCTTCATTTAGACTTTGCCCATGGCCACATAGCTAGTAAATGTGGCAGATAGAATTAAAGTTTTGTTCTTTCCAGACTTTGATTCCTGGACTTTGCCCCCCCCCTCCCCCCCGCCACCCAATACATCACACTATCTTTCAGGATGAAAGGGGTAATGTAGTATGGTTGAAAAGGATGGTTGGATTGGGAGGAGATTGCCTCTGAGGTCTCTTCTATCTTTAATATGACCTTTCTATGATTTGAAGATTTCTAATGCCCCTTACAACTCTAAATCCTGTGGTATCAGCAGACCCACATGTACTCTTGGAGTAAGAGAGTTTTTAATAGCATCAAAGATGCCAGTCATTCCATCAATCCCCTGCCTCTAAATACTTCTACTATCCCCTACTCCAGAATGATTATTATTCTATTTTCTTTTTTAAAATTTTTTACTTATTTTATTTTTAATTTATAGAAGAAAACAAACATTTCCCTATTTTTCAACATTTCCAGAGAGGATAATGGCACAATGTCTCTTCAAGCCTCTATCTTAGCTCCCTTCCAGACAGGAAATCCTTCCTTACTTCTTTTAATATGCTTTAAATCCTTCCTTTCTTATGTGTCATTTGATTTTATAGGAATTTTATTAGAAAGGCAGCATGCTGCCATGGAAAGAAGACTAGTCCAGGACTTGGATTCTCTTGGTTACAGTCTTAGACCCAGCCCTACCACTGTGACTTGGGAAAATTACTTCCCTTACTGGGTTTCCATCAATCAATAAGTATTTATTATGTGATAAGCACTGTATTATGTGCTTGGGTAGGGAAGGTGGACAAAGAAAGGGAAAAAAACCAGTGTGTGCTCTCAAAGAATTCCTATTCTAATGGAGGAAACATATAACTAGGTGTATAATACAAGATATATAGAGTAGATGGAAGGCTAATTTCAGAGAGGAAGTCACTAGCATTTGAGGGAACTGGGAAAAGCTTCCTGCAGAATGTGGTGTTTGAGCTGAGTGGTGAAGTATGCCAAAGCAACCAAGAGGCAGAGGGAAGGAAGAAAAGCATTTTGGGCATACAGGACAGCCAGTGCAAAGGATGGGAGATAAAATGTCATTTGTAAGGATCAGTAAGTAGACTAATGCAGCTGGATCACAGAGTGCATGGAGAAGGCCAAAGTGTAAGGAGACTAGAAGCTCAGGCAGGGGATGGGTTGTGAAGAACTTTAAATGCCAAACGGAGATTTCTCACCTATGAAATGAGGGGCTCAGAGCTTTCTTCCAGTTTGAACATTCTGAGATTGTTGTCTGGCTAGGAAAGGAGATGGGGTCAACTAGTTCCCTTTTATACCACACCCTCGGGTCTTAACTTACAGTTGTTATATCCATGATGGCTCCCAGCCCAAGTACTGTTCAGAAAGATGTATTCCTCCATGATGTAGTTAAAATGGTTTGCTGACTTTTCCCAAGAGGAGCAAAAAATCTAAGTTCCATACAAACGGCCAGCATTCAGAGTTACCCCAGTGCACTCTTTGAGAACCAATGACCTAATGAAATCATGTGTGGAAAGTCCTTTGCAAAACATAAAGCATTATATAAATGTGAACCGCTGTTATTATCTCTGTTCTTGGCTGGCAGGAGCAGAGCAGAAGGGCAATCTATGATTCTCTTCTTAAATCAGAGTGATTTCACTGGGATCCATTGTCACTCAGGTTCATTCCCTAGACTCAGTGAAAAGACTAGCACAGTCATGGTCCTAAGCTGGTCTTACAGGTTTGACAATTTAATATTCAAGAGAAAATTGGAAACTTGATTGAAATTGCCATGTGGTATACTACCAACACATAGCATTGGGGTCTGTTGTGGGGTCTCCAGTCCAAAGGGCAAAATCTTTGTTTTCATCTGAGAGGTCCAAATCAAAATCATTAGGTTTTGTCTTTTGAGAAAAAAAATTCAGGAATATAACTGTAGCCTAAAGGCAAGAACTGGCTTTCTGATAAAGTCCTTAAGTGTACTTTTATGTAGAATCCAGTTTCACTTTGGATAGGCAGGTGGCCCCATTTGAGGGTTTGGTTTTTTTTGTACTCCCAAATAATTTGCTAGTGTGTGCCTGGTGGCAAATGTGAGTCGAGGGAAAATACCAGGGGACTCTGTCAGATTTTGGGTACTTGGTATATAGGATCATGGGGAAGGGAGGATTAAAACCCTTCAATAATTCCAATGAAAAATGCCATCCACCTCTAGAGAAAGGGCTGGTGGAGTCTGAATGCAGATCAAAGCATACTGTTTTTCACTTTCTGCATTTCTTGTGTGTGTGTGTGTGTGTGTGTGTCCTTTGGGCTTGTCTTCTTTTACAACATGACTAATATGGTAATATGTTTTGCATGATTGAACATGTATAACCCATAACAAATTGCTTATTGTATCAGGGAGGAGAGAGGTAACACAGTGAGAGAAAAAACTTGGAAGTCAAATTTTTTTAAATGAATGTTAAAAATTGTCTTTACATGTAACTGGAGGAAAAAAATATTGTTTTGTAAATATGTTTACAATTACATATACTCCCTCTATTTATGTGTATGTGTGTATATATTATGTAAATATATATATATATATATATATACACACACACCTATATTTAAAGACCTTTTAAGGGATATTGAAAGGGCATGAGGGATGGGCCACAGAAGTACAGGACAGAGCTGGAAAGGATGTCCTGTCATCTAGTTTAAATCCCTCCTTTTAGAAATAAGGGGGAAAAGGCCATGGGTGATCAAACAACTTCTATGGGCACTTTAAATTCTGGAGGTGATGGAGCAGCCTAGAGAAAGAGTTAGTCCTTCCCCAGCACAACATAAAGAGACCTAGTGCAAGAGTTCTGCCAGGCACTGGCCAATTCAGGAAAAACAAGTTCCTCAATAAAATCACAAAGGGCACCTCACATGGAGAAGCAGAACTGGACCAATCCTGTGGAGAGAAGGTAGCCGATTGTAGAGCATAGGGTACTAGACTTGGAGTCTGGAAGAGCTAAGTTCAGATTCTCCTTTGGTTCCTTACCAGGGCTGCAGCTCTCAATGTAGGATTATATGACATTGAATTAGATACCTAGACTCTGTAGCCGAGACATCTGCCAACAAAGGTCAGTGTTGTAAGCATGGTCATAGCAGCTGGATCAGGAAGGGTGCCAGCCAGGCCAATGGGCTTTGTTACAGTAATCCAACTCAGAGGATGGCATGATCAGCCTCTCTGTAGACTTGAACTTTCTTTTAAGACCTATAAGGGACATTTGGAGATGCTCATTGGGGGCACTATTGGGTCAATTGTGATTCCCCCATATAATACATACATAATAGCAGAAAGAGTAAGGAGAAATGGTTTCCAGGACCAGTAATTCTTGTCATCATTGTTGTATTTGTCCTTTGTTTTCAAAGAGGGCCATGGCATCAGGGAAATGATGACATGACTTGCAATTGACTTTGATTTGAGTGAGGGAGGGCTGTGCAAGGTCACCAGCCTTACTTTCTCTTCCAGAGCCATCTGGGTCCAGTGGCCAGATATTCATCAGGATGACTGGAGATGGTCCAGGATGCAATTGGAGACCCTGGCCCTTTTAGACTAAGGCCTTTTTAGGTTCTCACTTTGAGGGAGGTAAAGCCCATCTAGTGAATAGGCCTTTTTAAGAAGTGAGTGAGGGAAAAAAAGTGAGTCAAAGGATGGCCCCATTAATTAGAAAAAAAGAAGAAAAAATTAAACTGGGAGGGGAAGACCCTCAGAGTTGCTGTTCCAAAGAGAACCAGTTACCATTGACATTCACTCTAAGCCAGGAGGGCCCAAAATATAGCCATTAAGTGGAGCTTGGACAGGGACCTATTGTGGTCCAATCAAAGAACTTCAGAGTGAATTGGGTTTAAGATTTTGAGAGAGAGAGAGAGAGAGAGAGAGAGAGAGAGAGAGAGAGAGAGAGAGAGAGAGAGAGAGAAAGAGAGAGAGAGAATGAAAGCAAAGGAAGAAAGTTCTACTTACTAGCACAAATCATTTTGCTTTTCTAGGCTTCAGTTTTCTCATCTGGAAAATGAAAAAATAAAAAATATCTATACCATATACCTCACAACATTTGTGTGTGTGTGTGTGTGTGTGAGGAAAGTGCTCAGTCAGCTTTAAAGCTCTATGGAAACATAAGTTGTACTTGTAGGTTTTCATTTTTGTGTGATATGTCATGATTTTTACAAGTGTGAATGGATTGGTAGGAGGGATGGGGAACTGGGTGCCAGCTAACAGACTGTAATGAATTATCTCCTCAGGTTCCAAGTGGGGAGCTTTAGTCCAGAGTGGTAGGATGGCTACCCCTTGACTGCTTTACTTCCTTCCCTGACTCTTGTATAGCTGCAATGTATGGTCAGTGATTTGAAATATGGTCAGAGCACCAAATATGGATTTAGATACTCTGGGTTCAGATCCTGGCTTTGTCATTCACTCTCTGTGTGATCTTGAATAAGTCCCTCTGGACCTCAATTACCTCATCTGCAAAATGAAGAGGTTGGATTAGATCGACAATTATAAACTTAGTGGTCTCAAGACCATTTAACATTTTTTTTTTCTTTTTGGAGGGGGGGGGGAGGCAGGGCAATACATGACTTGCCCAAGGTCACATGGCTGTGGTCAGATTTGAATTCAGTTCTTCCTGACTCCAGGGCTGGTGTTCTATTCACTGCGCCACCTAGTCGCCCCAACCATTTAACATTCTTGAAAATTATTGAGGGCTCCCCCCGCCAAGAATTTTTGCTTCTGTGGGTTGTATCTATAGATATTTACTATATTAGAAATGAAAATGTCTTAATATTGTAGTAAAAAGTGTTTTCAACATGGATCCCTTGAAAGAGTCTTGGAGATTCCCAGGGGTCCCTGGACCACATTTTGAGAACTAGTGGCTTAGACTACTTCAAAGACCCTAGATTTCAAACTGGAAAGGCCATCAGAGATCATGTATTTCTACCTCTCCACTTTGTAGATAAGGAAACTGAGGCCCAGGATACAAGACAAATGACTTGCCCATGGTCACACAAAAAAAAAGTAACTGGCAGAACTGGGACTCAAAACCATTTCTCCTGAATCTTCTATACCATTCTACTGTATTTTGCTGCATAATCATCACAGATTGTATGCCAAAATTTTGCAAAAAAAAGTAGGCTGTGACCATTATGTGCAGGTTTTAAAATTGTCCCAATATTTCTTAAAAATAATTTATTGCTTAACTGTCTTTGGTGCAAGATTAGGATGCACAGAATATGAATGTATGTTAAAACCGAATCCTGACAATGTTTGTGCACTGAGGGTTCTAGGCTCATGGCTCTCAATGAGTGGGAGACGAATGCGTATTCATATGCCACTGCTGCTCTGTTTACTTTTTAAGTGGCATGATGAACAGAATTATGCCATGCAACAATTAGGAGATAAAAGGTTATAAACCAATTTTTGGACTGAAAAAAAAACCAGGGTGCGACTATTATACAGTGGCAACAATTATGTGGTGAAATACAGTATTTTCCTATACCAGTTATTAACTTGTTTAATTCACCACATTGGTCTGCAGTTTGATATGACAAAAATGGCATTTATAGTAGCTAACCTTTATATCTCAAATGAATAACCAATAATAGACTAAATGGGTGAAGAATATCTATTTCCAAAATTTCAACATTGTGGTATTTAAAGGTTCAAAAGACATAATTTCTGGGTAATTAGTCATTTTACTAATAATGCTAGCATTTTAATAAAATAGGCCAGCAGCACTCTTGAATGCCAAAGACCTCCCCTGTGCTCAAGGCTTATATGATCTTGGAAAAGTGGGTGTTCCAGAGCATAGCAACCAACTCTGATTGGTTAACAATTAATGAGCCGTGGACTTTACAAAGAGGAGTGAGCTCCCTCCAATGAGGTGCTGATAGACACCATGTCACTCATGGACAGAGAGATTATCCTTATACCCAGACACCCCTAGCCTTGGACAACCTAGACAAAGGATCTACCTCTACCCAAGCTTGACTGAGTAGAATTCACCTTAGATTAGAGATTCTTTGCAAGGTTGGGTGCGGTCAGATAGAAGAGAAAGTTAGTTCAACCTTTGGAGGCTAAGGTTTTGAAATGAGGACTTCAGAGAAAGGGGAAACTATGGATCTCCCCAAATCATTGGTTATTAATAATAATTTCTCTCAACATGCATTTGGGTGGGTAATAAAATTGGTCCCACAATGTGTATATCTGGGACAGACAGTACAGGAGAACAAGTTGGAATTCTTTTTTTTTGGAAATGGCAATTTGGAACTTCCAGTCACCCCAAGCTTCCCATAAAAACAAAGCCCCTCTTGTCAATACTAACACTTCACCAGGGTAGCACCCCACTGCCTTCAAAGAGCTGAATTTGAGCATCCCACAGAGGGCAATGGAGAGGTACATGAAGGGTGTGAGCAGGCAGCAGCCCTCGACCACGGAGGCACCCTGAAGAACAATAGTAAAGGATGTTACCCAGGAATTCAGACAGAAAGAGGAGAGGGGCTGGTCACATGGCAGGATTGAGGGATGGCAAAGCCGCAGTCAGCGTGCTCCAGTGGTACCCTCACGGTGTCGGGAGAAATCAAGGAAAGCCTCCAGCATGCTGGGTGGACCTACTGTGGGGAACCTTGGAGAAAACAGGAACAAGAGTCACGCAGGAGGGGAAGGCATGGATGGGTTGTCATTTCCACTGTTGGAGGAAACCCCCCAATGAATGGCATCGTGGAGCTGTGTGGTCTTTTTTTAAACTGAGATTTGCAAAATGCTTTACACTCATTGGATTCTCACTACAACCTCATGGGGTTCGTAATGAAGATATCGTTAGCTCCATTTTGCTGAGTAAGAAAATTAAGTTCATCCAGGCTAAAGGACTCACCATGGCCACACCGGAGGTGGGCTTTAAATTAAGGCAGGTCTTCCTGACCCCAGGTCATTCAGCCACCAATTGCTACCTCTTCTATTCCAGACATGGGCTTTTTAAAAGCCTCCTCTCGTTTCCAGGAAAAAAAAAATAAAATCGAACTAATCTTTAAAAGAGATCAAGTGGAGAGTAAGGATAAACTTTATTTGGTGCTAATTTGTACCCAGAAGGGGGGCAGCCTGACCAGAGCTGCATCAAGGAGAGCATGAAGGCAAGAAGAGAAGCGTTCATTAACATTCTGCCAGGTCCTCGTTTCTGGAGAGACAGTCTGCTCTGCTGCCGATTTCAGCTAATCACTGACGAGAGCGCACAGGCCGGGAAATGGGAGAGGCTGATCCTTTGATCTTCAACGAATGATTGCAGTGGTGAAAATAGAGAAATGGGATTCTGTATCAGGGAAGGGGGGGCAGCCAAAGCAGAAAGGGTGCTGGCATCTGCTGGGGCTTGCCCCCTCCTGCTCCTGCCTGCCAGAATCTCGCTAAGGCTGTGACGTGATAGAAGAATGACTGCTTTAGGCACCAGAACACCCGAGTTTGAATCCTGTCTCTGCTGGTTACAAGCTGCTGTGTGACTGTGGGCAAGACACACTGTGTTTGCCTCAGTTTCTAGATCTGTAGAGATAGGCATATTTGTACTACCCAGTCAGTCAATCAACTAGCATTTATCAAGTGCCTACTGTGTGCCAGGCTTCGGGTAAAATGCTGAGACCTGAGTTCATATTTACTAGCTTTTCAACCCTGGGCAGGCCATTTTATTTTTGTCTGCCTCAGTTTCCTCTTCTGTAAATGGGGATAATAATAGCAACTACCTAGCACCTAATAGCTATAATAATAGCACCTACTGGGGGCCGCTAGGTGGCACAGTGAGTGAAATGCCAGCCCCAGAGTCAAGAGGACCAGAGTTAGGTTCCGGCCTCAGACACAACACCCACACAAAAAACCTAGCCAGGTAACCTGGGGCAAGTTACTTAACCCCAATTGCCCTCCAAAAGGCAAAACAAAACAAAACAAATAATAATAGCACCTACCTCCCACAGTTGTTGTAAGATAAAATAAGTTAGCATTTGTAAAGGACTTTGGCAACCTTAAAGTTATATAAATGTTAGTTATTGTTGTCATTATTAACTATTTCATAGGGTAGTAGTAAGAATTAAATTAGATAATGGAAGTGAGTTTTTTTGTTTATATAAATGTGAGCTATTATTATCATCATTATTATTAATCCTATTAATATGGTCTTTGGTGTCTCTAACAGAAAAATGACCACAAGCTTCTTACATTTTGCAAGAGGTGTGAGCATTGCTCCCTGGGCAATGAAATTTAGGATGTGCTCATTTAATCGACTTGTAGAGTATTTGAGGATTCCCAGAGTGCCGCCTGCTGGCCTGGGCCACAGAGCTGAGATTAGGAGAAAAACAAAACAAAACAATTCTAGGGGATCAGGCAAAGAACAGATTTGTCCAGAACCTCATTTCTATTCATGGAGAAGCTTAAACACAGCTTTGTTTTTTTAGGGTGATGCCCAGTTGAAGTCTCTTTTGCCTACACCATGCTTTGGCCAGAGAGTTAGATTTTAACTCAATACAAAGAACTTTGTAATGTTCACAAATGTTCCAAAATGGAGTAGACTCCTGGAAATCTTCAAGCTAAGTCTGAGCAGTTGTATATTGGCTAGGTTCTTTCTCTCTCCCTCTCCCTGCCCCTTCATGTATGGCATCTCAGGCAAGAGAGTAAGAACAAAAGCTCAGAAGTGGGAATGACCCTGATTTGTTTAGGAGGCTGTCTCTAGTTCTCTCTCCCTCTCTCACACATATTGCAAAGTGCTTTGCAAAGATTGTCCCTTTTGATCCTCACAACAATCCTTGATGCTGGGTGCCATTATTATCCCATTTTACATATATAGAAACTGATTCAGGCAGAGGTTAAATGACTTGTCCAGGGTTACACAGCTAGTGAGTGTCTGAGGCAAGATTTGAACTCAAGACTTCCTGACTCCAGGTTCACTGTACCACCCAATTGCCAGTTATTCACCTATGGTGTAGATTGGATAGTCCCCAAGGCCCCTTCAAGCTTGGAGACTCTGTGATTCCTAAAACAATGATCTTATGTAACCCTCCAGCTCAGATAGTTTCCATTTCCTTTCTCTCCTATCCCACCTTCCAAATTAAGTTTAGCCTAGCACTTTCTGAAATCTCACCATGATTGTTGAACTCTCCCTCCCATTTTTCTGTCATCCCAATCTTTTTCTCCAGTCAGACTAGTCTTTTCTTTGTCTCCTATAAAGATTCTGCTCATTCTCACCTCTGGGCTATGGTCCTAGCTCTCCTGCCTAAGATGCCATCCTTCTGAGCTCAAGTCAAATCCTACCCCCTTTGGGAATTCTCCTTCCGCCACTCTGGCTCATACTCCTCTGCGAGACAGAAGAAAAGAATCATTTGTCCAATGTCACACACAGTGCTCATGGCAGAGTCAGGATAAGAGCCTGGGTCCCTTGGACATTATTCAGTGTGATTGATACTCTGGCTGCCTCCCTCATGAGGCAAATTGAGGATTTGCTCAGGGATTTAGGAATTGTGGTTGGATATGCTATATGAGCCAAGCAACTTAAGCCCTGGCAATGTTAGCTCCCTAAGCCCTAGCCAATGAGTCATGTATCTATACTGGTTAAGTGAGGTCACAACACTTGAAAAATAATCATCTTTGGGGATTTTCCTTTTTTATGAGACTCTGGAATCTGTCAAAACTCAAGACATTAAGACTGCTTGGGGGCTGGTGTTTTTACACGCATAGCTCAACCTTGGTTCATTGTTCACAGTTCTCTAGGTGCAGTACAGACTGTACCAGATATATGGTGTCTGGTCTTCCTCCCATGTCTTGAGCAGCTGTCTTCTGTAGGGATCTCCACTTGGTGATGACGGAGGAAGAATCACTTTTCTCTTAGGGAAGTTCTGAGAGTAAGGCATGCCCTAGGGACACTTCTAGGAGTAAGAGGGAGAAAAGGAGGCAGTCATTGCCTCGGGATAGTTCATATTAGAAGGAAACCTGAAGAAGAGATCATAGCAACCTTTGAGAAGTATTGTACCTCTTTGTAATAGTAAAGAATGGAGAACAAAGTAAAAACCTGTCAATTGAGGACTGACTGAACAAATTGCGGTACTTAAATGGAACGGAATATTGCGATACTATAAGAAATGATGAATTTGAAGAATTCAGAGAAATATGGGAAGACTGACATGAACTGATACAAAGTGAAGCAGGATGAGCCAGAAAAACAATATAAGGACTCTAACGATGTATAGAGGCAGAAACACAACCTGAAAGCAAAGGTCATGTTTTTTTTTTTTCTATTTAACAAGCATTTATTTTCTCTCCTCTACTCCCATTGAACAACAACAACAAAGAAGCAAAAGAAAATCCTAGTAACAAATGTGCATTATTAAAAAGAGCAAACATGGGATGGCTAGGTAGTGCAGTGAGTAAGTGCTGGCCCCAGAGTCAGGAGGACCCAAGTTCGGTTCCGGCCTCAGACACTTAACACCCACACAAAAAAAAAACTAGCCGTGTAACCTTGGGCAAGTTACTTAACCCCAATTGCCCTCTAAAAGGCAAAAAAAAAAAAAAGAGCAAAAAAATTCTCTCATTGGCAATGTCTGAAAATATATGTTTTATTATTAATTTTGAATCCATTACCTCTCTGTCCAGAAAAAGGTAGCATGCTTCATCATCAGTTCACTTAAAATGTGGTTTGTTATCACGTTTATTGGAGTGCTAAAGTTTTCCAAGGTTGTTTTTCTTTATAATGTCCTTACATAAATTGTTCTTCTGGTTCTGCTCACCTCACTCTGTATCAGTTCATAGACATCTTCCCAGTTTCTCTAAAACTGTCCATTCATTATTTCTTATGGCATAATAATATTTCATTATATCCATCTGGCATTATTTAGTCATCCCCTACCAGGTGGGCATCTTCCTTTTATCCAGTTTTTTGTTACTATTAATTATTAAAATAATAATACTAATTAATTGGTTACCATATTATTTTTGTACATATAGGTCTTTCCCCACTTTCTTTCATCTCTTTGGGGATATAAGGCTCATAGTGGTAGTGATAGGTCAAAATATATGCACAACTTAGTAATATTTTGGGCATAGTTTCAAATTTCTTTACATAATGACTGGACTGATACACACATCTACCAACAGTGAATTAGCATGCTGGTTTTGTATTGCCTCTCCAAAAATTTTCATTTTATTTTTTTATTATTTGTCAACCCAATGGCTGTTAGGTAGAAGCTCAGGGCTGTTTCAATTATATATATTTTTTCTAATTATTAGTGACTTGGAGTGTTTTTCATATGACTGCTAGTATGTTGGATTTCATCCTACAAAAACTTGCATTTAATATTCTTTGACCATTTATCAATTGAAGAATGACTCTTATTCTTATAAATTTGAATCAATTCCTTATGTGTCTTGGATATGAGACCTTTATTAGAGAAACTCAATCCTGAGATTTTTCTCCCCATTTGCCTGTTTCACTTCTAATATTAACTGTTGGTATTGTTTGTGCAAAAGCTTTTAAATTTTATATAATTAAAACTGTCCACTTTATCCTTTGTAATCTTCCCTCTCTCCGATTTGGTCATGAATTCTTCCCCTATCCATAGATTAGGAAGATCCCCCCCCCCACCTTCTTCCTCTAACTTGCTTATGATGTCACCTTTTATATCTAAGTAATATATCCATTTGGAGTATATCTTGTTATATACTGTAAGATGTTGTTTTAAAGCCTAATTTCTGCCAGATTGCTTTCCAGTTTTATTGGTAGCTTTTTTTTTTATTGAAAAGTGAGTTCTTACTACATTTATTGAGAACTTTGGATTTATAAAACATGAGACTACTGCGCTCGTTTGCTTATGTATATTATCTTCCTAACCTGTTTTACTGATCTTCCTTCCTTTCTTTCTTCCTTTCTTTCTTTCTTTCTTTCTTTTTTTCTTTCTTTCTTTCTTCCTTTCTTCCTTTCTTCCTTCCTTCCTTCCTTCTTTCCCTCCTTCCCTCTTTCCCTCCTTCCCTCCTTCCCTCCTTCCCTCCTTCTTTCCTTCCTTTCTTCCTTTCTTCCTTTCTTCCTTTCTTCCCTTCTTCCTTTCTTCCCTCCTTCCCTCCTTCCCTCCTTCCTTCCTTCCTTCCTTCCTTCCTTCCTTCCTTCCTTCCTTCCTTCCTTCCTTCCTTTCTCTCTCTCTCTCTCTCTCTCTCTCTCTCTCTCTCTCTCTCTCTCTCTCTCTCTTTCTTTCTTTTATTTTTTGGAGGGGGAAGAGCAGGGCAGTTGGGGTTAAATGACTTGCCCAAGGTCACACAGCTAATAAGTGTTAAGTGTCTGAAGCCAAATTGAACTCAGGTCCTCCTGACTCCAGGGCTAGTGCTCTGTTCATTGTGCCATCTAGCCACCCTGATATGTATGTTTCTTAACCAGTACCAAATGCTTTGATGATCACTCTTTACAGTGTAGTTTGAGATCTGGTACTGCAAGACCCCTTTTGTTTTCCCTGTTGTATCATCAATCCTCTTGTAGTTCTTGATATTTTGTTTTTCTAGATGAATTTGTTATTGTTTTTTTTTCTAGTTCTAAAAATAATCTTTTGGTAGTTTGATGACTGTGACACTGAATAAACAAATTAATTTAGTAGTGTTGTCATTATATTGTCATGACCCACCTATGAAGAATTAATATTCCTCCAATTTTATCTCTATAAAGTGTTTTCTAGTTGGAATGCTATGTATTTATAATATAATCACTCAGCTTGTTCCCCCCCAAAAAGAAGATTTTTAAAAAGTATCTCTCTTCCTATTTTACAGAGTTGGGGAATGATGAATTTGGAATAGTACATATGCTGCACTGTTTAGCTGAATTGCTTTGAAAATGTTTATTGGTGGGGGCAGCTAGGTGGCCCAGTGAATAAAGCACGGGCCCTGGAGTCAGAAGGACCTGAGTTCAAATTAAGCCTCAGACACTTGATACTAGCTGTGTGACCTTGGGCAAGTCAGTTAGCCCCAAATACCTTGCTTTCCCCCCTCCAAAAAAAAGTATAAAAAATGTTTGTTGTTACATTGGATGTTTCTTTGGGTAGGGGAGGAGGTGGAACATAACTTGGAAATGAAGGGATATAGAAATAAAAGATTTTAATGGTTTAAAAAAATATTGGGATAGAAAAAAAAGTGATGTGCCCTTTGAATCATATTCACCTCCCCTCCCCCTTGCTGGGTATATAATCCAGGTTCCTTAGTGATAGAAAGAGACCTCAAATAACTAAATATTCGCAGTACCACTTTTTCTCTTTCCTTTTTTCTTTTAATTTTTGGTAGTAGCAAAGAACTAGAGATAATATGGGTATCCATAGACTGGAGAATGAACACTATATTGTGATATTTGAAAGTTGTTATTCTTCAGTCATTTCAGTTATGTCTGGCTCTTCATGACCCCATTTGAAATTTTCTTGGTAGAGATACTTGAGTGTTTTGACATTTCCTTCTGTAGCTCATTTTACAGATAAGGAAACAGAGGCAAACAGGGTTAAGTGACTTACCCAGAGTCACACAGCTAGTATGTGTCTGAGGTTAGATTTTAATTCAGGAAAATGTCTTCCTGACTCCAGGTCTAGCACCTAGTTGCTCCAATGTTTGAAGGTAGTAGGATATTATTGTACGTTAGCAGATTTGTGAGAATTGAGATGAGAATCAGAAGGATAATATACATTACACCCATAATGTATATGAAAAGAACACCAAAATGCAGCTTGTTTCATTGAATTTTAATGCCCAGTCTTGCCCCTGAAAAGACTGAGAAGGAGATGTGCCTTCTTTTCTTTGGAGAAGTCAGTCTATAGTGAGTGGTTTTGCATAACTGTTTTGTTTTGTTACAAGGGTGTGGGTGTGCCCAATTCATGGGGTAGGGTTAGGAATGGGTCTCCTGGCCACTTCCAAACTTCCAAACTTCCACCACTTCTGGGGTTCTACCCCCTGGCCCCACACTCTGCTTTCCAATTCTGACTCAAAAGGGAGACAAAAAAAGGTGTCTTGTCTTCTCCTATCAGAACATAAGCTTCTTAAGGGCAGAGACCCTTGGCTTGCTTGTAGTTGAATTTCTAACACCTAGTACAGAGCCTGTCATACAGTAAATACTTGAAAATGCTTTTTTCATTCATTCATTCATTTAGTGGCTGGGAGGGTGTGAAGTGAGGTGGGAGGAATCAGTGAACTTATGCTTCCTTTCCTTGTGAGTTGCCATCTGATGAAAATGGGTAGAGGGAGGGTACTCACTAGCAGAGGGACTTCTTGAGAGGAAGGACCAGTTAGATACCTCTAACTTGCCAGCGTTTGTATTTGTCACCATTGCATATGACCCACCAAACTCACCTATTCCCACACTTGGATAGCACCTCCTCTTCCCCCAGAAGGATCCTCTTAGCAGTGCTACATGGTGGGGTTGACTGGTAGTACCTCAAGCTAGGACCACATAAACAACCAAAATACTTCTCCCATTCATTGTCACTCAGGCACTGCATTTAGAAAGAGATAGGGAAGATGGTGAGGGGAGACGGAGATTATCAGAGAAAATACCATGGGGTCCTTGACTCCCCTATTCCAGGGAGTGTGTAAGGAGTCTAAGTGACCCTAGCATTGGCCAGGCATGCAAATGACTAGCCTGCCTGCTTGGAGTAGGGATGGAGAGTGTCAGGTAATATAGACATCACATTATTATGCCCTGCCCTTTTCTAGCTTCTTTTCCTCTCCAGGCAAAGAACATGAGACTTTTTTTTTTTTTTTTGACCAGGACAAGTGAATGCCACATTCCTGTTTTTAATACTTCCCTCCTCCCCTAGTTTGGTGTTAACCAGGGGTTGCTGGGAATTAAGAGTCTTCCTTGTTATCCATTTAGCCAAGATTTTTTGCAGAAGGGAGGATTTCAGTTAATCTTGGAATAGAGAGAAAGGAAATTAAAATTGTGCTTTTTTCCCCTAATGTAACAGCTTATTTATTTAGAAGCCAGAGCCACTGAAATCAGCATATACACTCCCACTTTTAAGGACATTTTCTCCCCATCAATTTTATGAGTAGATTTTCCTTTTAAGGAAATTTGTTTAGAAGCCCAGAGAAAGTAGTGCTGAATGATGAGTTAATGATGAGTCCTCAGAACCCTGAAGGATTATTACTCAAGAAGACGGTGGTTCCATCCACTAAGGAAATGTGTGAGGCAGAAAGGATTCAGGTCAGTTACAAGAAAGAGCTTGCTAAGTGAGGGTTGCTAGAGAGGCAGGATAGCATCATGCAAAGGGCAAAACCCATTTTAAAGACCTTGATCTGACATTATAAATGACATATTATATTCACAGTATCAAAATTTTAGAGCTGGAAGGAAGTGAAGGAATCATCTAGTCTAATTAACTTACTTTATATATTAGAAAACTCAGGCCCAGAAAGGCTAACTGACTTATCCAAGGTCACACAGCAAGTAGTAGAACCAGAATTTGATCCTAGATCTCTGGGTTTAAATCCAGCACTCTTTGAAGTGGCCCTTCTTCCAGTTTACTTGCCTATTTTAAAAAAGAGAGAGATTTGGATAAAGAAGGAAACAAACATGTATTAAATGCCTGCTATGTGCCAAACATTGTGCTAAATACTTTAGAAATATTATCTCATTTGAACCTCACAACAACCCTGAAAGGCAGGTGCTGTTATTAACTCCATTTTACAGTTGAGGAAATTGAGGCAGACTGAGGTGAGGTGAAGTGGCTTGCCCACAGTCATACAGCCAGGAAGTATTTGGATTTGAGGCTGGATTTGAACACAGATCTTCCAGCACTCTCTCTAGGTACCACCTAGCTGCCACAGGAAAAGATGATCATGGAGTTCTCTTCCAGACCCATGATTATACATTAGAACAGTCTTTGTGACTATTTCTAGCACCATGCTTTACACATACGATTGTAGACTCAGCTAAAAAGGTGTCTCAGAGACCACCTAGTGCAGGGTTGGGGACTCTGCAGCCTTGAGGCCACATGTGGCCTTCTGGATCCTTGGCTGCAGCCTTTTGACTGCATCCAAGTTTTACAAGACAATTCCTTTTATTGGGGCTTTGTTCTGTGAAGTTTGGATTCAGTTTGGATCAGTCAAAGGGTTGCATTTAAGGCCACAGGCGGCCCTCTAGGGTGTGGGTTCCTCACCCCTGACCCTAGTGCAAGCCCCTCATTTTCCAAAGAAAAAAAACTCAAGCCCAGAGAAATTAGATGATTTGCCCAAGGTCACAAAGATAGGATTTGAGTTCACTCTGGGGTCTAAATCTATTGTGCTGATAGTTTCTCCCCTCGAGAGCTTATGGCACTGGACTGGGTGAGGGTAGAGTGATGATTAAAAAGGTTTGAGGGACATAATTTCTGGGCAATTTAATCATTTTATTAATAGGGCCAGTATTTTAATAAAGGATGGTCATTTGCCCACCTCTCTCTTTGACCAAAGAAAATCATGGCAGAAGGCTCAGAGTTTCTATGCCCTTTGAAGAATAGGTGTTTCCCCTGGATGGTAATCGGCTCTGACTGGTTAACAATTAATGAGAGAATGGATATTCCAGTGAGGGGCTGGACCTGAATTTTGATCATATCATTTACTTCTTAAGCTACCCCCAGCCTTGGACAGTGGATTCAAAGAATTTATTCCCATTCAAACCTGAGCAGAACACAATGGCTGCCCTACCTGGGAGGGTCTGGATAGAGAAGGTTAGTTCAGCCTTCAAATGAGGATAAAAGATAAAGGCAGACTTCTGAATCTCCCCAAGTCATTAGTTCTCAATAAGCATTTCTCTTAGTAGTGTGCCTGCAAGCAGAAGGTCCAGGAGGGGTGGTTGTAAAGCTGGTGGAGGAAGGACAGAGGGATGGACGAACTGTGATAAAGAACTTCCATGAATCCCACTCTGGTGTCAATGAACTACTGCAGAATGACGTACAGACACCTGGCTCAGGAGGGACACAGGTGCAATTGCTGATGAATCTTCATTGTCTTGGAAAGGCAGAAGCCCAAGTTTTTAAGACATTTTCTCAAATGCCATCCTGCTGCACTCGGGCATTGTGTGCTTCTCACAGAGTTATAGAGGCTGCCACAATATTATTTGATTGTTTTGACGTCTCAGACAATTAGTAAGAATAAGTTAAAAATAACCCTCCTCCCCCCTCTCAGATTGGTGACATTTTTCTTTTGTCTCTTTTCTTCCTGAAAGGAGTTTCTGCCGGCCTAATCTAGAAACAGGGGAGGAGTGTTCATACATTTTTAATTTCCAAGCCAAGCTGGGAATGAATGTAAACAAAACAGTAGATAAAGGGAGCCAGCAGAAACTGTGGGAGACCCTGGGTGCTTTCAATGCTTTATTGGGGGTAGGGATGTTCCTAAGTCAAGTAGAGAGAAGGAGAGATTTCTTCATAGGCATGATTTTTAGGGTGAAAGATGGTGCAGCTGTGTCTGTTCCTATTTAAGTTTTGATTGAGCTAGATGATGCAGTAGATACAACTCTGGGCCTGTAATCAGGAGAACCTGAGATGAAATCCAGCCTCAGATGCTTCCTCGCTGTGTGACCCTGGGCAAGTCACTTACCCCTGTTTATCTCAGTTTCCTCATCTGTAAAAGGAGCTGGAGAAGGAAATGGCAGACCACTCTGGTATCTCTGCCAAGAAGACCCCAAATGGGGTCAGGAAGAGTCAGACATGACTGAAACAACTGAATGACAAATAATAATGGAAAGAACACTGGCCACTTGCTCTTGCATCAGAGGAGCTCCATTCAAACTCTCCCCCTCCTCTGTGCTGCTTAGTGCCTCTGTGACCTTGGTGAAGTCACTATAGCATCCCTGAGCCTTAGTTTATTTGTAAAATGAGGCAATTGGACCAATGGCCTCTGATGTTCCTTTGAGCCCTAAATCTATGATCATATGACCATCTTTTTTTGTTGTTCAGTTGTTTTGCAGTCATGTCCTACTCTCTGTGACCCCACTTGGAGTTTTTCTTAGCAAAGATACTGGAGGGGTTTGCCATTTCCTTCTTCAGCCCACTTTACAGATGAGAAAACTGAGACCAACAGGGTTAAATGACTTGCCCAAGGGCACACATCCAATAAGTATCTGAGGCCGGCTTTGATGTGCCTTCCTGACTCTGGTCCTGACACTCTATACACTGTGCAACCTAGCTGCCTGTATGAATGCCTGCTGCTGCCTCAACCTGTCTCAGAGTGGGAGTCTGGAATGCCTGCTGAGAGTGCTGAGTGGTCTTGGGTTTCCCACCCTGGACTTAGCTGTGGGTTTCTTTATCAAGATGGGGCTGGGCTCTCAAAACACTCACACATCTTATACAAGTTAGAGAATATGCCTGGAGGAGCTTGAAGCATTAGCACTTCACTCCTCATATGTTTAGCCTCACTGGCTAAATCTCCACGAATATCATCACATTCAGCGATTCTTCCCCACTGCTTAGCAGACAGACATTAGCAGCACCATTGAATGAACCTGCTTTTCTGCCTAGCAGATGAATATCATATCAATATGCATGTTGCCAATAATTGATTTATACTCTAAACTGATGTGCTGCTCTGGTCTCCCTGGCTCTGTCTTCTGTGTTTTGGGTATCTCCATCCCCCAACCCCCACCTAACGTGCCCAATTAACGGCCTGTTAACTGGACCTCTAAGGAACTTCCCTTTTGTTTCTCAGAATGCCTACGTGAACATCAACCGCATCATGTCTGTGGCCTCCCGCCTATCGGAAGCCGGCCACTATGCTTCCCAGCAGATCAAACAGATCTCCACTCAACTGGACCAGGAATGGAAGAGCTTTGCGGCCGCCCTAGATGAGCGCAGCACCATCCTGGCCATGTCGGCCGTGTTCCACCAGAAAGCCGAGCAGGTGAGAGAGACGGCGGGACGTACTTTGGAAATGGGCTTCTGTGAGGGGTGGGGGGACTGAGGCAGGGCTGAGGGCCATTTGTCATGGAGCCAGAAAGGAAACTTGGTGTGGTGGAACCAAGAGCCTTGAACTGGAGTGGAGAGAGCTGAACTCGAGCCTCCATTCCATGCCTGGTAAGTGGGTGGCCCTAGGGAAGTTACTTCTCTGAGTTTCAGTCTCCACATCTGTATAATGGGCTTTCTACTAATTGTACCACCTACTTCAGGGTTGCTGTGAGGAAACTGTTGTGCTAAATGAGTATTAGTGATTATTACAAACAGTGAGTGGTTGAAATGGTCCCTTTCATTTATTTTGTTAATTATCTGACTTTAGACAAACTTTCAATATTTGATTATTTTCCCCACTAGGGAAAAGCATTGGGCTGAGTTTTTACCTAGAAGTATAGGGGAATGGATTTAGAGCTGGAAGGGACCTTAGACATTGAGTCCAATTCTCTCATTTTGCAGGTGGACAAGGAGGCCCAGGAAGATGCCCATGATCACTCACCTAATTAAATTTCTGAGGCAGGATTTATATCTATAGTCCAACACCCTATCTTCTCTCTCACGTTACCTATATCCATATGAAAAGGACCAAAGATTTATTTTTTTTTCTTTTGGAGGAGGAAAGTAGGGCAGTTGGAGTTAAATGACTTGCCCAAGGTCACACAGCTAGTTTTTTTGTGTTATGTGTCTGGAGTCAAATTTGAACTCAGGTCCTCCTGACTCCAGGGCCGGTACTCTATTCAAAGCTCCACTATTCAAAGATAGAAATAAAACATATGTGTCTGTGGTCCAGAGGGAAGCCATCCGAATGTTACATGCTTGTTATGGGTAATTCCCACACTGGGTAATATGGCGCACAGTGTATCAGCACAGCCAAAACTCATAAGTGTGTTTGTTTACTAGTTCATACACTTTTCTATGTGTGTCCATCTTGGACATTTTTGTTGTTGTTGAATTATTTCATCCATGTCCGACTCTCCACGACCCCTTTTGGGGCTGTCTTGGAAAAAACACTAGAGTGGTTTGCCGTTTCCTTCTCTAGCTCTAGCTCATTTTCTAGATGAGGAAACTGAGGCAAGCAGGGTGAAATGACTTGTCCAGGGTCACAGAAAATAGTAAGTTTCTAAGGCCATATTTGAACTCAAGAAGATGGGTATTCCTGATTCCAAGCCCCAATGCTCCATTTACTGACGTAGATAGAGGTCTGCAAAGGCAGGAGGTACCTTTCCTCTCCTGGGTAGCCTACAGCATAGCACCAGTGTAGAAACAAGAAATTACCCCATGGGTCATTGGTCTATCAGAGGGCTGCTTCAGGTTTAGAAACAAGGAGTTATACCCCTCTGCCATCCCACCCCATCTCCATGCGTTTGCAACTCTTGGCTCAAAAATCCAGAGGGATTAGAATAGAAGGGTTGCAGGGGACAGCAGAAAAAGAGAGTGGTCTGGGAGTCAAAGGACCTGGGTTCTAATCCCCCCTCTGCCACTTAATGTCTGTGTACTCTTGGGCAAAATTACACTGTGTCTTGGTTTCCCCATCTATAAAATGAAGAAGTGGGATTAGATGGACTCTTCCATGTTCTGTCCTCTATGTTCCTGCTTCCCCCTTGCCCTGAGCACCCTCTTCCTTGAGATGCAACATGGTATAGTAGAATGAGAGACAGACGTGTTGTCAGGAGAGACTTTGGAGAGTTGCATGGACAGATGACTTCATCTCTGTGGGCTTGTTCCCTTCTCTGCAAAATGAAGGGATTGGATTGGGTAGCCCCTAAGATCCCTTCTTAGTTCTGAATCTATGATCCTATATAAATGTCATTTATCAATGTGTCTATAGAACAAATCATGTCTCCTCTCCAGGACTGCTTCCTTATTTTTATTATTATTTGTTCATTCATCCATCCATCCATCTATTCATTCATTCATTTATTTATTTTTTGCTTTTTGGAGGGCCATTGGGGTTGTGACTTGCTCAAGGTCACACAGCTAGTTTTTGTGTTAAGTGTCTGAGGCTGGATTTGAACTCAGGTCCTCTTGACTCCAGAGCTGGTGCTCTATTCATTGCGTCACCTAGCCGGCCCCCTTATTTTTAAAATAAGGTGCTCGGCCTTGTAGACCTTTGAGGTCCCTTCCAGTGCTAATTCTGTGATACAATGATTGTATCTTTCTTAGGTCTATGTGGATCACTTGGTGTGGGGGAGAGGGGGAAAGGGGAGGGAGTCTTAGATTTTTCCTCCATTGGCACATGCCTCCTTTAGGCTTGAGGCATGAATACAAGGCCTTTTCCAGGATTTTTCACTCTATAGCATGTTTGGAGAGGGAGAACAGTCACCAGGATGTCATCAAACACATGAAATCTATTACTGGGTAAAATCCAACACTTTTCTGGAATTGCTAAAATATGACCTAATGTGATTTTTTTAATGGAAAAAAAAAAGAAAGGAAAAAACTAGAGCATGAAAGGTGCCGGCACTGAGGCTAGAACTTAAATGCTTACATGCAGAGCCAACGCTGGGCTTTAGCTGGTGAGGGTCTTTTTGTTGGATGTTTCCTGACTCGAACTGATTTGAATCAGAAGCAATTTTCTTGATATCTATTTTTTTTAATGTCAGTTCTTCAGGTATTACCATAACCCTCCCTAATCTGTTAGCAAAAGCCATAAACCACGCTTCCCTTCATCTGAAAAAGCTATCCCTGACTGTCCTTTCAATACGTTTATTTAGGCAGCTTTTTATTGTCCCACAGGAGCTATTCCAGGCAATGGGATAAAAAGGTATTTAGGCAATTAATTTAAATGGAGCTGTGCCCCCACTAGAGAGGAATCACATATAGAAGTATTCTGAGTCATTGCTTGGAAGCCTGTTTACATTTTTAAAGGTATTTTTTGCCCAGTAAACCAGAAAGATTCCACTGGGCTCATCAATTGTTTGTGGAAATCCATACCCTTGCACAGTTGTTAATTTTTGTTAATTTGGTGCCTCTGTCAAATTGTACATTGCATGTCATATGACCAGCAGCATTGCACAGTGAATAGAGAACTGACTTAAAAGCCAGAGGCAGTTGGAGACACAGGGGCTAGAGCTCTGGACCTGGAATCAAGAAGTTCAAATCTAACCTCAGGCACTTTCTGTCTATGTGACCTTGGGTAAATCATTTCACCTCTGTTGGCTTCAGTTTCTCTAGCTATATAAAATGGCCATAATATCAGTATCTACCTCACAGGGTTGTCGTAAGGATCGAATGAGATAATATTTATAAAGTGGTTGGTACAGTGTAAGTGCTTTAAGAATGCTTATTCCTTCCCTCTCCCCCTCTGTGACCCAGAAGACTTGGGCTCAGGTCCCACCACTGACACATACTGACTTGAACAAACCAACACTCCAGGAAATTCTCTCAAACTTGAAATGGCAGACTAGGTGCCAACCGACATTGCTAGAGAGAATGTCCTGACTATGCAAGTGAAATCGGAGATCCTGCCCCAGAGTTCCTCTTCCCCTATTTCACCACATCAATGCGCAGTGTCCAGTGGTGTCAAACTCAAAAAGAAATGGATCCCTAAGGGTTACATATTGATTTAGAAAGCCTTAAGTCGATATTATCTACATTGAATTATAATTGTATTTAATTTGTTTGCCATTTCCCAGTTATGTTTTAATATGGTGCACTCAGGATTTCTGGCTCTCCATCCTGAGTCTGACACCTCTGGGGTACACCTCAATGCCACCCCTCTCCCACACAGATGACTAAGAATCTTGTGATCCTTCCCCAAGACTCTCTTGTCTTCCTCTCCTCTGACTCTGCTACAAGAACCAATGGATTGTTGTTTCTACTGTTACATTTTGAAGCCTCTTGGAATCTCTGCATATCCCTGGAGGCCTTTATGGGACTTCTGGGTGCTTGCCTTACTTGCTTTCCTAACCTAATACATACATACCAAAAAGCATTAGAGCCTTCCTTACATATGCTATACATATGTAAGTGAGGAATAGCTAGAAGGCAACAAGATTGTAGCCAAAGGCATTTAAGATGATTTCATTGCTTTATAGTCATATGGAAAGGATGTGAATATATCTGTCTATCTCTCTTTCATCTATCTCTCTTCTATCTGTCTGTCTATCTATCTATGAAGCAGCATGGCATAGTATATGATGAACTGATTTCATAGTCAAGGTTCAAGACCAGCCTCTTACATATGCTATACCTTTGACCACGGCCAAGTCATTTCTGTCTGAGTGCCCTAGGCAATCCTCTAAAGCTGTTATTCAGTCATTTTAATTGTGTCCAACTCTTTGTGCCCCATTTGGGGTTTCTTGGCAGAGACACTAGAGTGGTTTGCCATTTCCTTCTCCAGCTCATTTTACAGATGAGGAAATTGAAGCCAACAGAATGAAATGACTTGCTCAGGATCACACTGCTAGTATCTTAGACCAGATTTGAACTCAGGAAGATGAGTCTTCCTGACTCCAGGCCCAGCGCTCTATCCACTGTGCCACCTTGCTGCCTGTCTTCTAAGATTATAAAGTTGTAAACTCCTGATTTGCATTATTAGAGGGATTTTCCCTACACTAAAAAAATCGTAACTCCAGAACAAAAGCACATATATACACACATATCTCTGTCTATCTGTTTCTATCTGTCTACACACATACACACACACATACACACATACACATACACACACGTATTTACATACCAGCCTAGGAGTCAGAAGGGCCTTGGCTCACACTACCTATGTAACCATCTCAGATGGCAAACCTTTTTAATTCCTAGGCAGCTCTCTAAGCCTAGACGGTATAAAAGGGTTGCTAGTATGCACTGGTTAAGGGAATTTCCACACAAGAGATTTCCTATACTGATGAAATTGTAGATTTAGATCAAATATATACATATAGATCCAAATAGCTATATATCCATAAATAAACTGATATTTATACATATATATGAATACTATATATATAATATACTATATTTAGTATAATGGCTAGCATTTGTATAAGCACTTTAAGGCTTGCAAAGCTCTTCATAAATATTTTCTCATTTGTTCCTTACAAGAGCTCTGAGAGGTAGGTGCTATTATTATGCTCTTTTTGTAGAGAGGTAAACTGAGACAGGTAGAGGTTGTGTCCTGCCTGGGTAAATCTCCTATTCTCTTAGGCAGGATTTGAACTCAGGTTTCCCTGACTCCAAGTTCAGTGCTCTATCCTCATGTTCCCTGAGAAGTTAGTATAGTCATATGATATCAAGTGTGACTTGTAGACTCAGTCTATTTTGCTTTATAATCATAACTTACTTATATACCCAGTAAAATGTAAGCTTCTTAAGGATAATAACTATTCATTTTACCCTACAGTCCCAGGTACCTAGCCCACACATACTATATGCATACTTATGTATACTATACTATATGTACTAGATACTTAGTAAATGCTTTGGGGAGTTGAATTGAAGATATGTGTAAATGTGCATATAAATAATATTTGACATCATACATGCCTTGGGTTGGGAAGTGCAGTATCCCACACTCCAAAGTAAAAAACCAGGGACCCACAGGTTCTCCCAAAGGCTCCCGAATTCAAGACTGGAAATGAGAAATCCACAGACTCTCTTATTGAGGGGATAAAGATGGAAGTGGCATGTCCCTGTCATCTCTCTGCCATATATGTTTATACCCTACACATGGACAATATCTGATCTCACAAGTGAGTCAAATTATCCATCACATGGTATTTTTATAATTATTTCATAGCCATAATCTTTGCTAGTGGGAACCACATTTTTCTAACAAGTAAACCAACTTTTTGGGAAGAAAGTAAGTATGGTATTAGAACTAGGAGAACCCCTTAGATAGTGTTTTATAAAGTAAGTGAATAGTTTCTTTCTGTGCCTTAGAGCTCTTCTGCTGAAACCTAACATCCCCCATAACCCCGACTTGGGGCTCTTAATCATTTTTTGTGCCATGGATCCCTTTGGCAGTATATAGATCCTCTCTCAAAATAATACTTTTAAATAATTGAAGGAAATACTACATTTCAGCCAGAGGTTAATGAAAATAAGGATGCTATTTTTGTTCCCATTTAAACCCATAAGTTCCTGGAAGTCTAACCTCAGGTTAAGAACCCTTGACCTAGATAGACAGTCAGACAGGATGTAGAATCAACATAGCAAACTTTGACTACGGATATAACTTGAGTATAGTCAGTCTTTTGCATTAATGGAGGGAACCAAAATGTGGAGAGTACACAGAATAATGTATAATAAAACATGATTTCTTTTTGGCCTTAGAATGTGCTCCTATAAGTACTTTGGAAAATGATACATTTAACTCTTCATAACTATATAATGAAACTATATAATGAGAGTGCACTTGTGAAGGACCACATGGACAAGCTGGGAAACTGTCCAATTTCTCCATTCAGTTTTAGTTTTGCCTATAATCCAGTGCATGCTGGGAATAGACCTCTCTCCCTCAGACAGATATATAGCACCACAGAGTTGTCCTCTTTGAAATCTTCCCTGGGCAGGGACTCTTTCAATACATTTCAAAGGAATGCCCTGCTATATAGCCAAAGTAAGCGTACAAGAAAGTGTGACATGTCAACAAAGACAAGTAATTAAGCCGAATACTTTCAGTAATTTCAAGTACACTTGAAAGCAAGAGTTGGGACAGATTAGCAGGATAGTTCGTTCATTGTGCATAAATAAAAGCCACACTAATATTCTCTCCAAATTAGCCTATTTATCCAGGGTTTTCCTCCAATAAAACTGCCCCCTCCCAAGTCTTTTAATGCTAATATAGAATGACAGCTAAGAAAATCTTCAGCATCTCAAGCTTAAGCAGCGATTCCATAATCCAGGAGCTGCCTCAGAACATCTCTCAAGTGTCAATCAATCATCTAGTATTTATTGATGGCTATTATACACCAATCCCTATGCTAGACATTGGGAATACAGCATCAGAGAAGGAAACAATCTCTCTTAGGAGTTTATATCTAAGGGAGGAAAGGTTTACATTGATTGCTTATGAGTTGCTGTTGGAACTAAACTCTGCCTCTTGTCAGAATCTCTCAAGGTCACTCTCTTTGTCTCTGGAGTGCCAGAGAGGATCATAGGATTCAGAGCTGGAAGGGGTGTTGGGACCCATCTAGCCCAGCACCTGCATTTTCCAGATGAGAAAATTGGGACCTAGAGAAAAGTGGCTTGCCCAAATTACATATCTAGGAATTGACAAAGCTTTCACTTGAATCTTCTGACTCCATGTCTTGCTACTGTCTCTACTATACCACAATGCCTTCCTTCTCCCTAACTTAATACCTCATGTTATTTTAGTTTCTGTCAGGAGTGGACGCCTGGTGTAAGATGTGCAGTGAAGGTGGCCTCCCATCTGAGACACAGGACCTAGAGCTGGCCATCCACCATCACCAGTCTTTATATGAGCAGGTGACACAAGCCTACACGGAGGTAAGAACAGCATTTGCCTGGGATGGGGGAGAGGGGTAAAAATGAGAAATAACGTAGGGGCTTGGGAGGTAAGACAATCCACGATCAAGGAAATGTGATGCGGATGGTACAGAATCAAGATTTTCTGTTTCTCTGGGAATTCTCCTGGAGTCAATAACCAGCTGTCTCCATCTTTGGACTATTCTCCTATCCTGCCTCTGCTCATGTAGCTAGTGATGCCAGCAGAAAACACCAAGGGCTGAGTGCTTATTCCGTGCAGAGTGCTGTATTATGAAAGCACTCCCTGATCTGCTAAACTACCAAGTCTACACTTATCCCATAGCTTGAACTTGATGAAATAGCCCCTGTAGCAGCAAGCACTCCAAGTGTCCTCAGGGTGGCTGCCCATACAGGTTCTTGGATCTGCTTTGTTAAAGGAAGGCAACTCAAAATGGGTTAACAAGCTTATTTTATTCAGTCAAATATGTATCGTGTACCAAGTTCAGGGGAGAGGTCAGCACCCCGAACTTCAGAATATACAGACAGAATTATCAAGACAGAAACAGATCAAATAGACAGATTTCCAAACCGTCCAACCATTACATCCATACCAAACAACATCTGGGTTTCAAAGCCAGGGGGGCTCTGGACAATGGCTTCCCAGTTTCATCTGATCAAATCACAGAACACTTCTCAAAGTGAGCCCCAAAACAAAGCTACACATCAGGGCTTATATAGCCTTCTCCTGGTTCAGAGAATGTAACAACCTTATTGACTCACTGCCCAATCAAAAAGTATCTACTGAAAAATAAGCCTTTCACCCCAGGCTCCAGGTGCACTTTAGCCTAGGGGCAGGGAAGATCTTTAAATTTACATTCCCATTACAGCCCCTTACTTCTTTAGAAATTTTTTGGCAAATTTAGTTGCTTATACCAGAGGCATCAGTTATGCAGACTGAGGCCTGCAACATGGCTTTATTGTGGCCAGAACCAGATTAAATTGTAATTGGGAATTATGTAACAAAATAAATAAAAACACAATAGAACATAGATAATATTAATCTGTGGTTTTCTAAGTCAATATGTGGTTCCAGGAATCCTTCTGTACAGTTTAGCATTTGTTTCCCCAAATCCCTATTATCCTCCTGGCATAAGAGGGGAGACTTTTCCACAGGAGTAGAAATTATTGGTAATCTGAGTTACGGGGACATTAACCCATTCAGTAAACATTTTAGCCCTTGAATGTCAGGGCTTGGTGACATTGGCCCAGTGTGGCTTCAAAGTTTATTCTCACTGCTGTTTTTGCCTTCTATTCTCTGCCCTAAGAGAATCCCATTTGCTTTTCACCCTTATTTTCTCCCATTTGAAGAGTATTTTTAATTTAATCCAGCAATTGATAAACATTTATTTAGTGCCTATGATGTTCTAGGGCAGGGGTGGGGAACCTGTGACTTCGAGGTCACATGTGACCCTCTAAGTCCTCAAGTGTGACCCTTTGACTGAGTCCAAGTTTTACAGAACAAATCCTTTTATTAAGGAGATTTTTTCTGTGAAGTTTAGATTGAGTCAAAGGGCTGCACTTGAGGACCTAGAGGGCCAGATGTGGCCTCAAGGCTGCAGTTCCCCACTCCATTAGGCACTGTCTGGGAATACAAAGAGGGTGAATGTTGTCTCCTAAATGGAGAGACAAGTACACGTATAAGGTTATATAGAATTATATAAAATTATACAATTATATATCATATATGTATATATAATTATATTTATTATTATATATTTATATATAAATATGCAAATTATGTAAAATTATACAGAATAAATATAGAGAGAATAACTACAAAGTAACTTGATACAGGCTAGTTTGGGAATGATATTACAGTTGAAGAGATCAAAAGAGATTATAGGAGGTGGGACTTGAGCTGTAGCTTGAAAGAAAAGAGGAATTCTGCAAGTCAGAGATGAGAAGAGAGGAATTTCCAGGCATAAGGGACAGACAGTGCAAAGGGATAGAAGTGGGAGTGTTGTCTGTGATGAACAGAGAAAAAGCCAGTTTGGCTGGATTGTAGAGCATGGGGAAAGCAAAGATAAATTATAATGCATAAGGGAGCCCTAGTACATGACTTTTTCTTCTCTAGACTCCTATAAGACTAATCATTCTTATAGGATTTGCCCCAGTATTTGAATTTAATGTGATTTTTATAAACAACTAAGGCATAGTCTCCCATCCTTTCCAACCAAACCTTCCATCTAGGGCAGGTCACCCCCATCCTTTTTATAAAGTCCCTGAGGACAGAGTGTCTCATTTTTTAATTAGCAACCCTAGCAACTAGCACAAGGATTGGTACATAGCAAGCACTTGATAAATTCTGATTGATTGATACATAGATGAGAAAATTCTACTTTCTTAGGGAGAATGACTGAAGGCTTGACTTTATATCCATTGTTCTTTACTTTCTTTAACATAAAGTCAATGATCTGTCCTTCCTAACTGACTAATGCCCGGTACTCCAGAGATATTGGACTTCCTCTGCTTTTCTATAGCCATTAACTGCTCAGAGACAGGATAGCCATAGCTTAGTGCCTCTCAGAAACATTTCCCTGAGTGCCTGCAATTCATGAGATAATCACCTTTCTTCTATCCCACCCTTGACAGAAAAATTATCTTGATTTGACTTTGCCTCCTACTGGAATCAATTTAATTTTGCAGTCCAGTCTCTGTTTTCAAGTTGACCTCTATCCCCATCTCCTGGTGGTCTAGCTACTTGGTCATCTATTGTGTCAACTGGCAGGGATGACTCAATTCCTTTTTTGGAGAAAACCCAATTACTCACCAGTAAGCTTGTTTCTCCAAAGATGTATTGTCCCTGACAGTTGGCACGGTTTCCTCATAATTGACTCTTCAGACATGTCACTAACAACTTTGGTTCTTTGCCTAATAATCAAGTGGAATTGGGACCCAAAGAATTGGCCCAAATGGGTTTTGTAGTGCCTCCAGAAGGCAAGTGCATGTGCCACTTTGGGAGTGATTGGATCTTCCAGATTGCTTCTATTTTTAAGAGGAAAAAAGCCCAACCTGATACAGATGAGATGACTCAGTTGTTGTCCCTCGTAGCTGAAGAGGGCCAAAATGACAGCACTTTGTTAGGTCAAGATACACAAGGTACAGTGTGTCTGTCTGTGGCCGATCAGACCAATATGGGCTCAGAAGGCTCTACATGGTCAGGCCCAAATAGTCCGTGTGAACAAATGAGATTAAATTTTCTATAGACATAGAAATATTAAAGGAAGCAGCATGATTCACAATAGAAAGAATGGTAGCTCAGAAATCAGAAAACCTGAATTCAAATCCCACTACCAAGTGGACCCTCGTAGAATCACTCAGCCTCCTAGGACCTCATTTCCTTATCTATAAAATGGGGATGTTGGACTAGTGTTGCCTGTGAAGTCCCTTTCAACTTTTGATCTCTGATCCTCTGAATAATAATCATATTAGAATCACAGAACTTTTTTTCAAAAAAGAACCTTAGAGATCATTTAATCCAATCCTCTTCTTTTACAAGTGAGAAAATTGAGGAGGTATGAAGTATTTTGTCCAAGTTCATGGTCCAGTTGGGACTAGAAACCATGTCCTAACTCAGAGTCCCAGCTTTCTTTCCCCTGCACTGAACTGGCTCCCACTTGTTTCCCATAGGACGTAGCTCTGTTGTGCCTAGTTACTCCCTCTAAACCCTCAAGTGATAGAGAAAAGAATCATCAGCTGCCTGACCCAGAGGTGGACAACAAGGTGGAGGTGATCAGGGCATCCCTTTTCAAAGCCACACTGCCTGTAGGGTATCAAATCATCAAACAGCGTAATTGCGCAGAACCATGTTGAGTGAGCTCCTCGGGATTTGACCAAAAGAAAGATGATTTGTTCAACCAGAACATTGGCTAGAGGGAGATTCCATTTGACCATTTCATAATATTCTTCTCTCCCTGCTTCCACTGACATTGAACCATGTAGAGTGGGGTTGTATGTGGGGTGGTATTTGATTTGACTTTTTTTTCCAGCAGCCTCCCCCAGACTTTCTGACCCACTTTCCCTCAGAACCCTATCAGCTTGACTAGTTCCCATCGTCAATTGAAAGTGATAGTGGACGCATCTGGGATCTTGAACCTTCTGCCAACTTGTTGTCAGGGCCTGAGGAAACAGGGGGAAAGAGGCTGGAACCAGCAAAGGCAGCCTCCCAATCCCCTTCTGTTATCAGTCTAGAGTTTACTAGTAGGGTTAACATTCCATATTAATCATCTCTCTTGGAGTCCTTTGTTGACCACCTCCCTCAAAGATTATGTGAGTCTTTTCCCTGCAATCATATCCTTTTTCAATGAAGAAGAATGGTTCATAGTGCTGCCAAGGTACCAATTGCTCCAGGGGATGGGGAAAAGAGGAGATTATCCCTAGATGAGTCAATAGCCCAATCCTTCAGAAGGTAGGGATGACAGTGATTTAAACAAAGGTAAGGGGTTGTCTTTATTCAAAATGTAGTTTCCATCTTTAATCCACTTTCTTAAAAAACAGGTCTTTTGTTCTTTTCTTCTTGTTTTTAAAAATATTTTATTTTTCCCCTGATTATATGTCAAAACAATTTTTAACATTTATTTTTGAAAAATTTTGAGTTTCAAATTCTGTCTCTCCCTTCTTATCTTTAGGAAAGCAACCTGAAATAGGTTATACATGTGCAATCATGCAAAACTTATCTCTACCTCAGTCGCATTGTGAGAGAAAACACAGACAAAAAAAAACCCAAGAAGAAAAAGACAGTAAAGAAAAAGTATACTTTGATCTGCATTCAGACTCCACCAGTTTTTTCTCTGAAGATGGATAGCACTTTTCATCAGTCCTTTAGAATTTTCTTGGAACATTGTATTGCTGAGAACAGCTACATCATTTAAATTCATCATCATATAGTATGGCTGTTACTGTGTACAATATTCTCCTGGTTCTGCTCCTTTCATTTTGTGTTAGTTCACATAAGTCTTTCCAGGTTTTTCTGAGAGCATCTTATTTGTCATTTCTTATAGCACAATAGTAATATCCCATCACAATCATATACAACTTTTTCAGCCATTCCCCAACTGATGGACACCCCCTCAATTTCCAATTCTTTGCCACCATTAAGAGCTGCTGTAAATATTTTTTTCACATGTAAATCCTTTTCCTTTTGGGGGTGTAAGTGTTTGATTTTTCATTTCTTTGGGATCCAAATCTAATAGTGGTATTGTTTGGTCAAAGAGTATTATACATGGTTTCATAGCCCTTTGGGTATAGTTCCAAATTGTTCGACAGAATGGTTGAATCAGTATACATTGCATTATGTTTCAGTATAATCAGTATGCAGCCAATATACAGTGCATTAATGCCTAAGTTTTCCCACATGCACACCAACATTTGTCATTTTCCTTTTCTGTCGTATTAGCCAATTTGATAAATGTGGGGTGGTAGCTCAGAGTTGTTTTAATTTGCATTTCTTTAATCAATAGTGATTTAAAGCATTTTTCATATGATTATAGATAGCTTTGATTACTTTGTTTAAAAATTCCCTATTCATATCCTCTGACTTCAATTTATCAGTTGAGGAATGGCTCTTATTTTTATAAATTTGACTCCATTTTATATATATATGAGAAATGAAGTCTGTATTGGAAAATTTGCTGTAAAATTGTTTTTACACTTAAGATTACAAACTTTATTTTCCAATATCCTATTTTTTCCTCATTTATCCAATTCTATCTCTCTTTCCACTCTGTCCATTCTCAAAAGTGTTTTGCTTCTGTCTTTTACCTCCCCCAATCTGCCCTTCCTTCTATCACCACCATTCTTCTCTTAACCCTTTCTTCTTCTATTTTCTGTAGGGTAAGATAGATATCTATACCCAACTGAGTGGGTATGTTATTCCCTCTCTGAATCAGTTCTGATGAGAGTGAGGTTCACTCACCTCTCCTCCCCCACATCCCCCATCTTCCTCTTCACTATACATGCTCAGTTTATCCCATTCTACCGTACCCTTTCCCCTTCTCTGAGTGCATTCCTTTTTCTTACCCCTTAATTTTATTGTTTTAGATAATCACACCATCATATTTAACTCATACCTATGCTCTCTTCTATGTATACTCCTCCTAAATGCCCGAATAATGGGAAAGTTTTTAGGAGTTATAAGTATCATTTTCCCATGTCGGAATGTAAAGAGTTTAGCGTTAATGAAACCTTTATGATTTCTCTTTGTTGTTTACCTTTTTATGTTCCTTTTGAGTTTTATTTTTGAAACACAGAATTTCTATTCAGCTCTGGTCTTTTCATTAGGAATGTTTAAAAGTTTTCTATTTCATTGAACCCCCATTTTTTTCCTTGAAGGATTATACTCAAGTATGCCGGGTAGGTGATTTTAGTTGTAATCCTAACCTTTTTTGCCTCCTGGAATATCACATTCCAAACCCTCCTATCCTTTAATATATTTGAATTACATTTTTTTCTGTCTGCTTGCAGCATTTTCTCCTTCACCTGGGAGCTCTGGAATTTGGCTATAATATTCCTGGGAGTTTTCATTTGGGGATCTCTTTCAATCAATTGGTAGATTCTTTCAATTTCTATTTTACCCCCTGACTCTAGAATATCAAGGAAGCTTTCCTTGATAATTTATTGAAAGATGATATGTAGGCTCTTTGTTAAAAAATCATGGCTTCCAGGTAGTCCGATGATTTTTAAAATATCTCTCCTGGATCTATTTTTCCAGGTTGGTTATTTTTCCAGTGAGATATTTCACATTTTCTTCTATTTTCATCCTTTTAATTTTGTTTTATTGTTCCTTGATGTCTCATAAAGTCATTAGGTTCCACTTGAACAATTCTAATTTTTTTTAAAGCAATTGGGGTTAAGTAACTCACTCAAGGTTACACGGCCAGGTGCTTCTGGGTGGGTGCTAAGTGTCTGAGCCTGGATTCAATCCCCAGGTCATCCCGACGCTGGGGCCGGTGCTCTTACTTGCTGTGCTACCTGGCCGCCCCCCAATTCTAATTTTTTAAGGAATTATTTTCTTCATTGAACTTTTATACTTTCTTTTCCATTTGACCAATTCTACTTTTCAAGGTATTCTTCTCCTTGTTACATTCTTGTATTTCTTCTACCATTTGACCTATTCTGTTTTGTAAGGTATTTTCTTCAGCACTTTTTATGCCTCCTTTACCAAACTGTTGACTGCTTCTTCATGATTTTCTTGCATCATTCTTATTTCTCGTCCCAATTTTTCCTCTACCTCTATTACTTGATTTTAAAATCCTTTTTGAGTTCTTCCATTGCCTGAGATCCATTCACATTTTTTCTTTGAGGCTTTGAATGTAGCAGTTTTGACTTTATCTTCTAAGTGTGTGTTTTGATCTTCCTTATCACCACAATAACTTTTGATAGAATTGCTTTTTCTGTTGTTTGTTCATTTTCCCAGCCTATTTCTTGACTTTTAATTCTATGCGAAAATGAGGCTCTGCTTCCAGAGTAGAGACTTCACTTTCCTAAACTTCAGGGTTTGTTTGTTTGTTTTTATGTGCAGTTGTTTTCAGAGCTAATTCTGGGTTTCCGTAAGCTTTCAGTTCTTCCAAAGTGGTATGATCTAGGGAGAATCATATTTATTACTGGTCTGTGAGTGACTGACCACAAGCACTCTTTTCTGCCCCAGAACTAAGAGCAGAGTCCCCACTCCCCTGCAGCCATAAGCTCTGGTGTGCTAGTGCTCTTCCTTGCCTTGGGACTGCCACCCAAGAGTGAGATCCAGATCAGAGTATGGACAAACCAATAGGATCCTGCCCACAGCAAGCAAAGGTACTCCTGTGAGCTCCTTCTTAGCCAGTTGTTCCACCCCTTACCATCTATGGGCTGGGAGCTCCGGAATTGTGGCTACTGATTCTGTCTTTCCCAAGGTCTGTTCCTGGTTTGCTGCAATCCACTCTCGCCCAGGTGCAATAGACTTTTCCTGCTGACCTCCTAAGTCGTCCTAGGCTGGGAATTTGTTTCACCCATCCTTTTGTGAGTTCTGCTGCTCCAAAATTTATTTAGAGGCATGATTTTAAAGATATTTGGAGGGGAATTTGGGGAGGGCTCGGGTGAGGCCCTGCCTTTTTTTCTCTATCTCAATTCTACTCCCAGATTTTCATTCTTCACCTAACCTACCCTTCAAAGGAGGAAGAGGATTCTGGAAAGGACTTTCAGACCCGAGAAATGTAATTTCTTAACATTTCTAGAGAAATTGAAAAGGAGGTTTTCTATATATTTCCAGAATATTTATTCAACAATCATTTACTAATTGCATACAAAGTATTTTGCTAGGTGCTGGGGGAAACACAAAGATCCAGTTTCTTTCTTCTTGGGGTTTACAATCCAGCAGGAAATATATAACACTTTCATAAATATGCCAAACTAATAAATATGAAATACCTATTCAGTGTCTCTAGTGTGAGACAGAACAAAATAAATGCACAAGAATTACAAAGTGTTGTGTGACATCAGAGGAAAGTGGGATATCAGAAAAGGCTTTTTATCAAGGAGTTAACACCTGAGTAAAAAGTTTTGAATGATGGATACAGTTTCAAGGAAAACTTCAGGAAACTCTTTTTTCTCCAGAAGAGATCTCAAAGCATACATCATATGCCTGTACCCCAACACTGTCGTGAGTGATGTCCTCCTAGCAAGGCACAGATCTGTTCTCAGCTCTGTGGCCTGTCTTCTAAAAAGATAAAGAAGGGATAGGCCTAGTTTTTGGATGAAGAGTCCCTTTAATAGGCTAGCACAAAGGGGTGGCTTCTCTCATAACATCCTGTCCTACTTTGTCTGAGTCAACCAGTTCAGTTGCTCAGTGAGACCCATCCTCCATGAGGAAGTCAATCAATCCAGAAGCATGTATTAAGCATCAGTTGTGTACCAAGCACTGTGCCGGGTACTTGTGATGCCACAATGAAGGAGTTTGCATTTTATCAGGGGAGGCAGCCTGTGAATTAATAAGTATATACAGAATATATAATAAACAAGATTTGAATTTTGGACAGCACTGACTGGTAGGGGGGCAGATCAGAAAATTCTTCTTGTAGTTAGTCTCTTGAATAGCCTTGGAAGGAAACAAGGGGTTTTGAGAAGCAGAGAAGAAGAGGGTGTGTGTTACAGGCCTAGGCACAGCCAGTGCAAAGGCTCAGAGATGGGAGATGGGACTGAAATGTGTGAGGTACAGCAAGGAGACCAGTTTGGCAAGGCCATAGAATATGAGAAAGGAAAATCATGTCTAATAAGACTGGAAAGATAGTTTGAGGCCCAGTTGTAAGGGACTTTAAAAGTTAAAACAAAGGAAATTATATTTGATCCTAATAATAATTGAGGACCATGAGAATTTGTTAAGTAGGAAGTGACAGTCAGAGCTACCCTTTAGGAAAATGATTTTGTCATATGAAGGATGGATTGGAGTATGGAGACGTGTGAAGCAGGGAGACCAATTATCTTCGAAGTCAAATACCCCCTTCCTGCTATTCTCACCTCAGCTCCCTCATCCTGTGTGTGCAGCTTTAAGTGGGATCCTCATGCAGTGCTGTCTCCAGCTGGCTTTCCCCTGGGGTGCTTTCTCAGTCTGAGTTTAGAACACGTCCGGCTTTCTTCTTGCAGGTCAGCCAGGATGGCAAAGCTTTACTGGATGTATTGCAGCGGCCCCTGAGTCCTGGCAACTCAGAGTCCCTGACGGCCACTGCCAATTACTCCAAAGCTGTGCACCAGGTCCTGGATGTGGTCCATGAGGTGCTGCACCACCAGCGAAGGCTTGAGAGCATCTGGCAGCACCGGAAGGTCCGCCTTCACCAGCGGCTGCAGCTCTGCGTCTTCCAGCAGGATGTGCAGCAGGTAACAATTCTTCTTGTAGCTCCCTCCCCTCCCCCTCTTCTGTAAAATCCTTCATTCAATTTTCAAAAATCAATTCAATTTATTCAGAATGCAAGGAGATGAAGAGAGGTGGTCTTTTGTAAACTTATGGAATGAAATCAGTGCCTGGTGGAATGATTCATTTTCTGAGTGATTAGATATAGCTATAATAACTGTTATGAGTATTTTCCTCCTCCCATCTGGAAGAAAAATGAAGTGATTAAGTAGATATGACATCTTAAAGTGGGTTGGTATCTGAAGTCTTAGGTTCAAATCCATCTCTTGAACTTATAGAAGCATAGGATTTTTAGATTTGGATGGACCCTGAAATATCATTTAGTTCAGTCCCTCTCATTTTACAGATGAGTACACATGAGGCCCCCAAAAGCGACTGGACTTTGCCATAGCTGACAAGCCAAAGTTTACTAGTTCCTCAGATAGCCAGGGCACCCTAAATAAAATAGTCCCTACCTGACCTTGGGAGCTTAGCTGCTCACCCATTCCAGAAGAGAGTCACATAGGATTATAAGATTTAGCCCTCAAAAGGGCCTTAGAGATCACACATTCAGAGTTGGAAGGGAACAAAGAGGTAATGAGGCCCAGCACCTTCATTTAACAGATGAGGAAACTGAGGATCAGAAAGGTGTAGTTACGTTCCCAGGATTATATAGCTACTGAGTGTCTAAGACCAAATTAGCACCCAATGCCCTGGAACTCCTCACCCTTTCAACTCTTGACCTCCCACCCTAAAGCCCCTGTTGTCCTGATGGCCAAATGCCTACTATATGCCACTCTTTCAGTCGACCCAAGCTAAGCTTTGCTTTGCTCCTTGGCCATCCACTCACCTCTCACCTTTCCACCAGATACTTGGAGGCCTCTGTCTTTGTAAATCAGTTGCTCATAAGGCAGCATCTGGTACACAGTAAGTGCTTTTTTCATTCATTTAAAGGGCATGGGAGAGAGGGAGAAAGGGAAGACTTCCTGACTCCCAAGTCCATTGCTCTCTCCACAGTTCGATGGGTCATTTTGTCCTTCTTTTGAAGGAATTTTTAACCTGGGATCCATAAACTTAAAAATAAATTTTTGGACCATTTATTTCAATATCAATTTCAATATTGTAATCTTGTTTATTTTGTTTTATGTGTTTAAATGCATGATTCCTAGAAGGAGCCCACATGCTTCACTAGTCCATCAAAGGGGACTATGACACAAAGTTAAGAACCCTTTTCTTTATTGTTTTATCCTTTAAAAAGCATTGAAAGATGGGGAGAGAGGTCTGTGAAGGATTGTAGGAACAGAGGGTTTGGGCAGTCCTTATAAAGTGAGTCAGATAAATTCACATAATCCTAAGGGAGGCGTGAAGCCCAAGAAAGGAGGAGCCTCTAGAATTTTTAGCAGAGGCATTTGGGAGCAATAGATTTGAAGATGGAATCCTCTCGCAAGTTTTGACTTGGAGACCTAGAATTTAAACCTAGATCCTTAGCTAGGATATATATTCCAAAGCCAGAAGTGATTTTTGGATAGGCAGTTATTATGTACTATTTGGGTCGTGGCATTCTGATACTTCTGTAGATAAAGAAGGACTGGTTATTTTAATGATATGCTGGAGCCAGTTTGTACTGGCTCACAAGAGCCAATTGTTAAATTTTCATGAGCATTCACACTATGGAAACTGGCTAATATCAGAAATTAGGGCTTGATTTATTGTCTTACTGATTGCCTAGATTTAATAAAGTGATGGAGAATAATGTTAATAATGCAAATTAAATATCGAAGTGTGTCATGCATCCTTTTTCTGAGGGGAGGAGGTTGGGTTGTTAAACATTTACTATTATGTCCTTACGGGTTTGAAATGGATTTTTAAAATAAATACTCGCTTATGTTATAAAAACTTTTAAGGTTTGCAAAGGGCTCTATATGCTTCTCATTTGACCCTTACAACAGTTTTGTGAGTTGAATGGTAACAGCCTTCCCATTTTACAGATGGGACAACTAAGGCTTATAGAGACTAAGTGAGGTGCTCAGATTCATATGGTAAATAAGTACCCAAATCTGGATCCCCAACATTGGCTCTAAGATGCTGGCGAGGAGCAGCCAACTTTTGGACTGAGTTTTGGCTTTGATGAGAAGTTGGGAATTGATATGTACGTGTCTTTTTCAGACAGATTGGAGGAGGGAGGGCTATGAAGGAAGCAGGAGGGAGAACAGGAAATCTGTCCCGCTGGCTGTGGCACCCTTTGCTTGGGGATTATAATACAAAATTTATGTCCCATTAACAGATGTGTTTTCTGAAGGGCTGGTTTCCATAGAGCTTTCTTTGCTGCTATCTCTCCTGGCTGGCGAAGGATTGGAGAGGAATCATAAGCTTCATGAGAGAAGTCTCCCCTTGGCCCCTTGTGAGAACCTTCTGGGAAAGGGGGAGAAGCTGATGAATCATTTCTCTACTTTCACCATCTGGAGTACTCCAGATGAATTTATCATCATTGAGCAAAGGCAGCTGCGATTTAGACACAGTGAGGAGCGAACCATGTGGGGGACAAACAAGAAGGAGTTATTGTTCCAATGAATTCTCCAGGCTGGGGACAACCCAGACTTCTTTGCATCCTTCCTTTCCTCTTCTCTCCCATGCCCTTTGAATGAATGAAAAAAGCATTGGCTGTGTACTAGATACTTCATTACAAGCAGCTGATTTACAAAGAAAGAGTCCCCAAGGTGAAAAGGTGATTGGTGAGTGGATGGCCAGGGAGCAAAGCGAAGCTTAGCTTGGGTGGGCTGAAAGAGTGGCCCACAGTAGGCATTTGGCCATCAGGACAACAGGGGCTCTAGGATGGGAGGTCAGGAGCTGAAAAGGGTTGAGTTCCAGGGTATAGCCTCTAATCCAAGCAGCTTAAATGGATGAAATGAAGATGGCTGAGGAGTAATGTCTCTATACATTGTTCTGCAATAACCCGGCAGTCCATAAAATGCTGGACTTGGAATGAGGAAGAAGAGAGTAGTCACTTCATAAATTATTGATTTATGGATTGATTCTCTCCTCCCTCTTGCTCCTCTGTTCACTCATCAATCATCAGATGTTTGTTGAAAGCCTACTATGTGCAAGGCCCTGTGCTCGGAGCTTTGGAAAAACAATTAGGAGTGTCCTTCCCTCATTGCCAATGAATGAGGACATGTATTTTTTCAGTAACTATTGATGCCCCAAAGTGGGCCCTATAGGGACAGAGTAAAATAAGATGCAGTCCCTAGGATAAAAACGTCACACGCTGGTTAATATTGTTAAGATCTAGTAAACAGTATAGAAATTAAACTCAACCTGGGAGGAGATCACTTAGGCTACTCCTGTAAAGATAGATAGAACATAGGCAAGAAGAAAGGGGGTAAGGGGTTGGGGAAGGAGGTATGTTTGCAAGGGGAAAACATCAGAGCCAAAGACACCAAAAGAGGTAAAAAATACTTTTTGGTGAATAATGAGTAAACCAGTTAAGCTGAGGTAATGGATTGATTTGGCAGGAACAGTATTTCATGCTTGGGTGTCAAGGGTGAGGAGGCTTGGAATGCCCTGGGGAGGACCTTTCAAGGCCAGCATGATGGATGCCTTTGGGTGGGAGAGACCCTATACATATGTGATTGGGGGGAGGTTTCTTTGTTTTCTTCCAACTGGAAAGTATTCCCACCCCAAATGGCAGGAGCTACTTGAATGATGGTGGTGATGGGAGGCATTTTAGTTAGCACTGATGATTTTCTATTCTGCAATAGATCTGTTGATAGGAAGGCCATGTTCCTCATATTACTTCACTTGCTTCATTCAGTTTTTGTGAAGTTACTCCTGATGATGGTAGTTGAGAAATTACATCTTTCATTTATCATGTCAAATCTTGCTTACCAATGAGTACCTGAAAATGGTTTAAGATCAATTTTAAAAAAAAATAAAGAAAGAAAACTGTTTCAAGGTAAACCTTCATTTAGTAGACACAAGGAATGGTAACTATAATTTGTTAATGGAGTCAATTTTTTTTGCATCGTAAAATAGAATTCTTTGCTTTGTGTGATAAAGTGTTAAGATAATGGAGTTGTTCTGGAGGCATGAGAGGAAGGATAAAGATATAACGCATCTCTGAAAGCTTGATCACTTGAGTTTAAAACGCGTCATCATTTTTAACAACAAAAAGCATTTATTGAGCATCTGCTCCGTGGAGGGCACTATGCTACGAATACAAAATGGGAGGCAGTCTGGGGCAGTGGAAATAAACAACTTGGAATTAGAGGTTATTGGTTTTGTTTTTCATTTGTGTCCAGCTGTCCATGACCCCATCTGAGGTTTTCTTGGCAAAGATACTGGAGAGGTTTGCCATTTTCTTCTCCAGATCATTTTACAGATGAGGAAACTGAGTCAAACGGGGTTAAGTGACTTGCCCAGGGTCACACAACTAGTAAGTATCTGAAGCTGGATTTGAACTAAGGAAGAAGAGTTTTCCTGATTCCAAACTTGGCGCTCTATCTCCTGCGCCACTTAGCGGCCACATGGAGTTAGAGCACCTGAGTTCAATTCCCAACTCTGCTCCTTCCTTCCTGTTCCGTGAGGGTAAATGAGTCCCTTCATCTTTCGGAGCCTCAGTTTCCTCATTGTCGAATGAGGGAGTCAAACCAAATGGCCTCTGAGGCCCTTTTCTAGCTCTAAATCTGTGACCCTCTATTGGCAGTCGTTTCTGCCTTCTAGAGGCTTAGTCAGGGAAAAAGACATGCTCATAAAAGTTCTAGACTGAATCCCCCCATGTAGGGTTCTGTTTTCCCTTTTGTCACACACTGCCACACAATTCAGATTTGTGACTTTATTAGACCAGTACTTCTTCAGCTGTGGGTCGGCACCCCACATGACAAAATTTGGCAACAGTAAAAGGTTTCTGAACACACAATGACCAGAAATTAATTCAAAATCAAATCCATGATGAATCTGAGGTGTTTTTTTGCAGTGTGTGCCCTGCTTGCATCAGGCAACTTCCCTGCAGCCTTGGTTCTAAGCACAGCATGCGCACTTTGCACTGTGAGCACCCTCAGGCCACCAATGTTGCAAAAAAGTAAAAAGGGGTCCCAAGTGGAAAAAGTTGAAGCCCTGGTCTAGAGAACTCCCAAGGGAGGAATTCACTCAGCCACTGAAGATCAGTGTTTCTTCAGCAACTTATGCCCTTAGTGGGCTGCCTTTTGGCACTGGGAGGATCCTAGGGTCCTAGATCTAGAGAGGGAATGGAGAGACCTCAGAGGCCATCTAGCCTAACCTTTTCTTTTTACAGGTGAAGAAACTGAGGCCCCAGGAGGTTAAATACCTTGCCCATGATCACCGTGCTACTATATGTGGTCCTTGACGTGGAGGTTGTAAAGCACTCCATGTACCGGAGTTTTTCCCTCTGTCCATCATGCTCTGGTGCTTCAAGCCCTGCACCTGGAGTCAAGAAGACCTGAGTTCAAATCCTCCCTCAGACTCTTACTAGCTGTGTGACCCTGAACAAGTCTACCTCAGTTTCCTCAACTGTAAAATGGGGATAGTAATAGCACCTACCTGCTGGTGAGGATCAAATGTGGCACTGCTTATAAAGAGGCTAACACGGTGTCCAGCTCATAGTAGGCACCTGAGGCTTGTGTCCTTCCTTCCTTCAAATAGTAATAAATTTAGTAGAGGCTTTCCAAAATGTCCTCATCAATCATGTTGGGCCACGTATGTTTTATAACCATAATCACTATATCTTAGCATGAATTAAATAAGTACAACAGCATTTACTAAACATTTGCCATATTTAAGGCATGGTGCGAGTCACTGGGATTATAGTCAGTCAGTCAGTCAATAAACATTTTTTAAGGCACCTACTATGTGCCAGGCGCTGTGCTGAGATGAGAAGCACTAGAGTCTCCGCCCACAGGGCGCTTATAGCCTAATAAAAGGAGGATGAACCACATGCGAAGCAAAATATAATCCTATCAGTTATTCAGAATGGACGACTGAGAACACTTCTTTTGGGGAGGGGCCTGTGCCTGGCAGCCTGCTCGCCCTACCACCTCTGCCCACGAGTCCCAAATGAGCTGCTGAGGTGTTTGGGTCGATCCTGTGGGCAGTGGGTAGCATGGAAGATTTTAATGCAAAGGAGTGACATGGGAGTGTGCCTTAGGAAGATGAATCTGGCAGTTGCATGCAAAGTGGATTGCCGTAGTGAGAGACTAAAGGAGAACACTTCAGAAGTTCCTATGATAAGACAGCTAGGAGTGACATGATAAGGTCTTCAATCAGGGTGTTGGGGAAGAAAAAGAAGGCTTCAGTCAAGAGACAAGTGGAAAAGAAGAATAGCTGGTGATGGCAACTCACTGGATATGGGAGGAGGAAGCATGAGAAGAGAGGGTTCAAACCTGGGTGATAGGCAGAATGGCAATATCATGAACAAGATTTGGGAATTCAGCCGGGAGGGGGCAGTTAATTTTGGGTAGAGAGAAAGATCATAGGATTGCAGATTTAGATCTGGAAGATTTTGGAAGCCAACTAGTCAGAGTTAAGTGAATTGTCCAAGGTCGAGAAGCTAGTAAATAGCGGAGCCAGGGTGGGAATCCAGATCTTCTGACTACATCCAGTGGTTTTTCCCCCTATATAATCCTCTAGAGGTGTCAAAGATGCTATAGAAAAAGAAAAAAAAATTCCTTTCTTTTCCACCCACCTGAGGACTCATCTTGGACAAAATCTTGGCTCATGCATAAGGGAGGATAAATGTTGTCTGGTTTGAGCAAAAGGCAGACATCTGGCATCCTATGAGAGAGTGACAGCATCCACAGGATCTGGGAGGGAAAGCCATTCTCCTTTAGCATAGGAGACTTGTCTTGTAGCTGCAGTTGAGTTTCAGCTGAGCCCTCTAAGAAATAAATATTCCCTTCTCCCACCTTACCAAAGACATTCATTTTGATCAGACTTGTTCCAGAGAGGGTAGAAAATGAGCCGCTGGTAATTGGGCATTTGAAGTGAAGCATGCATGCGCTCCAGTTGTGGTACAGGAGGGATTTGAGATGTATTATCCAGTTTATGAACCATCCTCTGTCAGCACTGAATCTCTGTGTACTGTGAAATGAGGCAGAAATCGTTATTGGACGGTAAACTCCCTTACACGTCATATATACTTAAGGAGTTAGCAGATAAACATTCATTTTATACGGTGCCTCAAAACGATTATTTTCTCAATAGGGAGCTTCTGATGATTATTTTTAAAAATAATTTTGAAATATCTCTAACTTCAACATAAGTCAAATTCTGCCACACTTAAAGGACTAAGAGAGTTAGACCCAGGAATTTGAGGATGACAGATTGAGAGCTAGAAGGAAACTTAGTGATCATTTAGTCCAACCCCCTTATTTTGAAGATCAACAAACAGAGTCCCAGAGAAATTAGCTGATTTGCTCAAGGTCATACAGCTAGAAAGAGGCTGGCTGGGGATTCAAACATAGATCCTGTGACTATGGGCCCAGCTGTCTTTATATTATACTCCAGTGCCTCTAAACTGTAAGAAAGATATTATCTCAGGTTATGGAATTCAATTGCTCCATTGGGGCAGCTAGGTAGTTCAGTGGATAGAGCACTGGGCTTGAAATCAGGAAGAGTCATCTCATGAGTTCAGATCTGGCCTCAAACACTATCTGTGTGACCTTGGGCAAGTCATATGACTCTTTGCCTCAGTTTTCTCATTTGTAATATGAGCTGGAGAAGGAAATTGCAAATTATTTCAGTTTCTTTGCCAAGAAAACCCCAAATGGAATCACAAAATGTAGGACATGACTGAAAAATGATTAAACAAGAAGAAAACAACCTGATATATCCAAGTCCTCTGTGAAACACCATATGGCATTTCCTGGTATAAAAAAGGAGGGGTCTTTAATAAGTGTCTTCAGATATATTAACTTGAGGAAATACAAGAGATGCTGAGTGTTTTCTATCATTTCCATACACATGAAAAGCTTAAGTTTGTCCCTGCTTGGAGAAGTGGGTAAAGGGAGGGTGAACTGCCCTGCTTTCAGTGGATGAGTTGTGTGAAGTATATACAGGGAAAGTCGCCATCAGCAAGCTAAGTGACCCTCTGCCATTGAGAATGTTTATGCAGAATTTTCCTCTTTGAGATCTGAGGACCTGTGGGCCAGTGTAAAAGAACTATGGACAAATGGTTATAGACCTCTAGAGTTGTGCCTAGGGATGATATGAAAGCAAGCCAATTAAATCAGAAATGATGTAAATTCCAAGACACCAAAATGAAGAGCCAACGTGATATGGTGCGTTATCTGTTTTAGTACATGTTCACTTTGTTTAAGCTCCCTCTTAGGGAGTCATTGGTTCTCCTCACTGGGCTTTCGAAGCAAATATGACAAAATACTGGTAGCAGAAGAACATGGGGAAGAGAAACTGCCTTTCCTAGAATCGTGGGATCCCAGAATTGAAAAGGACCTCGGAGTTAATCCTGTCTAATCCATACTCCAGTAGGAATGCCTTCTACAATGTCTCTGAGAGGGGACCAGTTAGCCTCTGCTTAGAGAAATATGGTGGTGGAGAGCTCACTACATGTTCTACATTAGGAAGCTTTATATTGCTTTTAAAATGTTGAACTGATATGACAACCTTGGGAATCTACATAAAAAAAGGATTTGTGAGGAGCGGAGCCAAGATGGGAGAGTAGAAACAGGACTTCCACATGGCTTGGCTCTCACCACCTCCAATACATGTAAAAAATGGCTCTAAACACATTTTAGAGCTACAGGACCCGCAAAGTGACAGACAGAAACAAATCTCCTGCTGAAGGCAGGCTGGCAGGTTGGCAGCAAGGGTCCACTGGCCTGGGAGCAGAGTGCAGTCTCACGTGAGCAGTGCAGTTCTGACTCCAGGGTGCCCCCAACCAGCGGAAGCCAGAGCAGACTTCAGGAGAGTGAATCACCAGCAGCTGTGGCAGTTTCCAGACTTCTCAACCCATAAATGCCAAAGTAAAAGGTCAGCCAGGAACTCTGTTGAAACAGGGGGACAGAAGAGCATGGTCTGGCCCCTACCCCCAGGGCAAGAAGTGGCAGAGGTGCGGCAGCTACAGCTACTGCTGCATGGCTGTTTCCAGAGCTTTGGGCCTGCAGATTGTAGGGGACCAAGCAACCATTTGCTCTTGCTTTGACCTGCTTGAATCTGGTTCGTGGTCTTGGGTGGTGGTCCTGGGTTTTGTGGCCAGTGTGTCAGAGCATGTGGGGGCTGCAGAGAGGGCGCCATCCTAATAGATCTGACAGTTGCAAAAACCCCAGTGATTTGGGACAAATCTCTCTCCATTCTGAAAGCAGAGTTCTACCCTGGCAAAGAGCTCAAAAGTCAAGTAATTGACTGGCAACATGAGCAAGCAGAGGAAACACAATCCTACCATAGATTACTTTTTTGGGGACAAAAAGGATCAAAGCATAGAACAGGAGGAAGACAACAAAGTCAGAACTCCTTCATCAAAAGCTCCCAAGAAAAATATGAATTGGTTACAGGCCATGGAGGAACTCCATAAGGATTTTGAAAATCAAATAAGAGAAATAGAGGAAAAATTGGGAAGAGAAATGAGAATGATGCAAGAAAATCATGAAAAGCAAGTCAACAGCCTGCTAAAGGAGACCCAAAAATACACTGAAGAAAATAACACTTTAAAAAATAGACTAACTCAATGGCAAAAGAGGCCCAAAAAGCCAGCGAGGAGAAGAATGCCTTAAAGAGCTGAATTTGCCAGATGGAAAAGGAATTTCAAAAACTCACTGAAGAAAATAACTCCTTCAAAATTAGACTGGAGCAAATAGAAACTACTGACTTTGTGAGAAATCAAGATAATATAAAACAGATGAAAACAAATGAAAAAATAGAAGGCAATGTGAAATATCTCATTGGAAATGCCACTGACCTGGAAAATAGATCCAGGAGAAATAATTTAAAAGTTATTGGACTACCTGAAAGCCATGATCAAAAAAAGAAACTAGACACCATCTTTCAAGGAAAATTGCCCTGACATTCTAGAACCAGAGGACCAAATAGAAGTTGAAAGAATTCACCAATCACCTCTTGAAAAAGATCCCCAAAAGAAAACTCCTAGGAATATTATAGCCAAATTCCAGAGTTCCCAGGTCAAGGAGAAAATACTGCAAGCAGTAAGGAAGAAACAATTTGAGTATTGTGGAAATACAATCAGGATAACACAAGACCTAGCAGCTTTTACATTAAGGGATGGAAGGGCTTGGAATATGATATTCCGGAGTTCAAAGGAGCTAGGATTAAAACCAAGAATCACCTACCCAGCAAAATTGAGTATAATGCTTCAGGGGAAAATATGGTCATTCAATGAAATAGAGGATTTTCATGCATTCTTGATGAAAAAATCAGAGCTGAACAGAAAATTTGACTTGCAATTATAAGAAGTAAGAGAAGTATGAGAAGAAACAGGGAAAAGAAATCATAAGGAACTTATTAAAGTCAAGCTATTTACATTCCTACATGGAAAAATGATAATTGTAACTCATAAGACTTTTCTCAGCATGAGGACAGTTGAAGGGAATATATGTATGTGTGTATATGCATATATATATATGTGGATAGGAGGGTGTATGTGTGTATAAATATATGTGTGACTGTGTGCATATGTATATACATGTATTCATAGACAGAGGGCAAAGGATGAGTTGAATATGAAGGGATGATATCTAAAAAATAAAATTAAGAGGTGAGAGAGGAATTTGTTGGGAGAAGAAAGGGAGAGATAGATTAGGGTAAATTATCTCATATAAAAGAGGCAAGAGAAAACTGTTACAATGGAGGGAAAGAGCAGGAAGGTGAAAGGGAGTGGGTCAACCCTACTCCCATTGAATTTGGCTTAAGGAGGGAATAACATACACACTCAATTGGGTATCCTACCCTACAGGAAAATAAGGGGAAGGGGATAAGAGGGGGGATGATAGAAGGGAGGGCAGATTGGGAGAGAGGGTAGTTAAAAGCAAACACTTTTGGAAAGGGACAGGGTCAAAGGAGAAAATAGAATAAGTACGGGGCGAGATAGGATGGAGGGAATCATAGTTAGTCCCTCACAATATAACTAAGGAAATGTTTTGTGTAACTACAAATGTACAACCTATATTGAATTGTTTATCTTCCCAGTGGGAGTTGGCAAGGAAGGAAGAAGTGAAAAAAACCTGGAACTCAAAGTTTTAAAAACAAATGTTTAAAAAAAATTTTTTTAAAGAGGATTTGTGATCTTGTGGGGCTGGTTTTATCATCTTAAAATGGTTGAGACCATCTGAACCAAATGTGAAATGACCAACCCAGGAAAAGTTTGGCAGGACATATTTATAGTAAATCCATATTGGTTCTTAGTAATCACCATGCTCTTTTCCAAATATTCCCATACCTGCATTAAAAAAAATCAATTCAATCTTATTTTTGAGGCAACATTGCATAGTTGAATAGAGTACTACACTTGAAATCAGGAAAACTTGGGATCAGATCTCATCTCTAATACTTATTAGCTTTTGCCCTAGCAAGTCATCTCAATTCATGTACTTTAGACAACTTCCTAGGACTTACCTACTATCTGTATTGTTGCAGGGAATTTCCATACTGAAGTTCCCCCAAACTGATGAGATCACTCATTACTCTCCAATTAGAATTCTGTTAAGGATCAATGTCAGCCCTAGTCCATACTCCATGACATTCTTCCTTTTCCTTTTTGAAAATTAAGACAATATTTGAAGACTGACCTGACTTCCTTCTTCTGAGATAGCTCCTATTCTGTCTGTCTTCTTAAAGATGACTGATAGTTACTGTCACAATTATCTTCTATCTCACTCCTATCATTAGGTAAAGACAGGGTGTCAGACTTTACTGCCTTAGACAGGAGTCTTCAAACCAAGCCTTTTCACAAACTATTAGCTTTCTAGGGACTGCGAAGATAAGCGAAGCCAAGAAGTATTATTTCCTAAAGATAGATTGGGTAAATTAGAGCCGATACATTTGATTTTGGTTATATTATTAAATGTAGAAATAGAGCAAATAGAAAAGAAAAAATGATCAGCAGGAGCTAACATGGGTACACTATGATGAATTAATGGGAAACTAACCTTATTTTTCTTGGTCAAGTTATTAGACTGGCAGATCAAGAGGATTAGACATAGTATAACTTGATTTTATCAAGCCATTTAATAAAATCTCTCATCAAAACATTGAAGATGTAGGCTAAATTATTCCACAGATAGATGAATTCCCAAATGACTTAAAAACATATAAAAAACATATTAAAAATATAAAGAGATTATTAATGTTACTCTAAAAGGAAGCCTATTGTGAAGTTCCAGAAGACATTGCCCTTGGCTTGGTCCTGTTCAACAATTTTAGCAGTGACTTGTAAAGGCATAAAAGGCATAGTTATCAGACTTGCAGATGGTACAAAGCTGGGAGGGATAATTAATACAAAAGATGAAAAAGCCAAGATTAAAAATGCATCAGCAGGTTGAAACAAAGGAGATAAAATTTGATGAGTCTAGAAATGTGAATTCTTGCATTCACTTAAAAAAAATCAATGGAACAAGTACAGAATAGAGGTACCTTACTGGTCAGCTGTTCATGAAAGATTTCTGGGGATTTTAGTTGGCCAATTTAATATAAGCAAGTAGTATGATGTAGTAGCCAAAAAAGGCACTGTAGTATTTGGGCTGAATTGCTGTAATAGATGTCTCACAGAAAGGAGAGTAATTTCACTGTAGTGATAATAATATCACATTTACATAGCAAAGCTGTCTTCTGTCAAGAGTTGAAGTCTGATCTTTTCTCAGTTATCATTCTTCTTGGCCTCTCTGCAGCATACCGTCTCCTCCTGGATGCTCTTTCCTCTATGGAATTTTATATCACTACTCTGTCTTGATTTTCCTCCTACCTATCTGACTACTCCCTCTTAGTCTCCTTTCTTCTGAAATTTTTGTGCAAAGACTATTAGCTTCACTTTACAGATGAGAATACTGGGGCCCTGAGGGATTGAGACGTGACCATGGTCAACCCAGCTGAGGCAGTGTCTTAAGGGAGTATTCCAAACCAAGTCTCTTGTTCAGCACTCTTTTCATTAGGTTATGTTGCCTTTCTAAGTACTCTGAGCTAATCAGATGATACCTATTGGAATATTGACAAACTGTTTCAGATTGAGTTCTAAGCAAGGCTGCAGGCAAAGTAAAAAGGTCTTGGAAATTATGTCATATCTTCATACAGTGGTGGAATGGTGAAAAGAATAAAAAATTCATAGTCTATAAAGAAGGCTCTCCTGAGGGAGAGACATGTTAACTGTCCTCAAATTTCTGAAGGAAAAAGGATTAGACTCATGTTCTGTAGCCCGAGAAGAAAGAAGGAGAACCAGGAGATGGAAGCTAGAACTGGGGGAAAGATTTTAGATCAAAGTAGGGATAGATACTGGACCTATTTGGTGTATGTACCCATGTATCAAGATACACAGTGACATAGCATTCTCCTTATTTATCAATTTAAAATTTTGACTGGTTTAAGGAATTCATTAATGAGGAAACTCTTTTAATGCAGGCCAGCACTCTCACTACAATTCACAGGTTTGGTTTCTATGACACTGAGGGATTGACTTTAGAGTTAGGGGTTGTCTAGGGTCACACCCATCAGTATGTCTCCAACACGAGCCTAGATCTTCCTAGTTCTACACTTGCCTCTCCATGTAACCTGGAAGTTTAATTTCTGGGAGTGTTCAAGCCAAAGCTAGATGACTATTTGTCAGTGGTGTGATAGAAAGGATTCGTGCAGTGGAATCTCCTGCAGACAACTGGACCCTAACCCTAAATGTACACTCTAACCCTAACCATACATTCATTTCTAACCCTAACCCTACATTCATTCTTTTCTGACCCTATCCCTAAATTTCTTTAATACCTAACCCTAACCCAAGCTATACTGTACCCTGCTAAATATCTGAGTTTTCCACTATCTAGGTTCTGTCCTCTATATCTTCAGCTTGGTGGTAAATAGGTATCTCAGGTGGTGGGGAATGGGAGCCAAGAAGGGTTAATGAGGACTGGGAACAGCAAGACACAGTGAGGAAGAGATGAAACATCTTCCATTTATAGATTATATCAAGTAAGGATTTTTGTTAATAAAAAGTTTTGTGGAATGGTTAAAAAGCAATGCTATAGATTTAGGAATAGGAAAAGCTACTCTGAGGTTTCCTTCAAGCTTTAAGGTTCTTTGTTATTTAAAAGAGCCAAGAAACTTGGGAGCCCAGGCTGCAACTGCTCTTGTCCCATTAATTCAGTGCCTCTATTCAAAGACTCTTAATAAATCTCATGAAATAAATTTGTGTTTGCTTCTCCTCAGAAGACAAAAGGGCCTGGTTTCTCCCCTAAAAATAATTCCTTCTTGATTATACCCTTGTTAGATTCAAGACAATTAGATGGGTGGAGATGGGGGTGATTAGGGAACTATGGCTAATGATTATTAGATTGGCCTCCAAAACAAGTTCACGGTTATGACTGCCTGTGAGTTGTGGAAAGAGTCTGCTCTTTGGGGTTGAAAGTTTATTAGTTAAAGTAATAAAGAAGACTAGGATAAGGACATTAAGTTCTTACTGTAATGTACTAGGCGTTGTGCTAAAAGCTGGGGATGAAAATATAAAAGCAAAACAATCTGAACTCTCAAGAAGCTTGTTTTATGGGAGGGAGACAATAGATGAAAACAATAGTAGGCAAGTCATTTTATCTCCCTGTGCCTCAGTTTCCTCATCTGTAGAGCAAGGGCATTGAACTAGACCTAGGAGCGTTTGAGATTCATCTAGTACTGGGCCTATAGTCCTATCAAGGCTTGCCAATTGCTCAGGAGCAGTATTAATGAAAAGAACCCTGGGTTTGGAGTTAGAAGACCTAAAACTGAATACCATTTTCAACATTATGATATTGAACAAGTCACAGTGTGAGTGCATGTGTATGTATGTGGGGATCGTTGCTGTTTTTGGTTTGGGGCGCCATGTCATTGTTGTCTTTTTAAACTTACAGACCACTAACACCACTGGATCTTTAGCCACATGAAAAAATCTAGCCATGCCTCCCTGATGCTAGATTTAGACCTTTGATTCTTTTTGAACCTGTTTGAAACCTCATGCTTTTCTCTTTACCCACTTAAATCCAGTCCATTTTCCCAGCCTTTTAAGACTTTGTTGGATCCTGACTGATGTTCATCATATTAGCAAAGTTTTTCCTGTTTGGTGATGTTGTTGCATGAATAATGACTCTCGTCTGATCATTCACCAAGTTTTGTGGGAATCCATTTTGCTGTCTCCTAGCCTATAACTATCTTGTCTTTGAGAATATTTAATAGGGATAAAAGGTAAAGTCCTCTTGCTTTCAACTGTTTCTTGTATCTCCCTCCCTCACAACCATAGCTCATATGTGTCTTTCTGTATTCTTCAAATAGTAAAGACAAATGTTCTATAGTAACTTCAGAAAGAAGTTATTCAAAACTTACTTAGCATTCCTGAATGTAATCTCCCTTAAAATGGATGAAACTAAATTGTACAAGTCAAGAAAAGAGCCCTTTCTCCAGACAAACTTGCTGAAATTTCACTTCAAGGGATCTTAGAAAAACATTGAATCTTTAAAAAAAATCTATTTAAATTTATGCAAATATCCAAGGTAATAAAAAATATGCAAAATTCAATGACCCATGGTGGTAAAATCTATCCTCAAAATTTTTCTAGCCCTGAAAGGTTAAGATCTAACCCATTTACTAATGGGAGCAGGAAAGGGAGGGCATGGAAAGGGAAAGTCAAGTCTCTAGATTTTTTTTTTAAGTAAGGATTAGTTATGAGTGCATATAAAGAACAAAGGTGCTGACATTCATTCAGGATATGACTTTTTTGCCTAATTCTTCTGTGCTGGTGTCCAGACTCTGAAGGTTTGATAAAAGGCTCATATTTTGTTTTGCTGTTTTTGTTGTTCGGTATATCATATGTTTGGAGAAGGGAATGGCAAACCACTCCTATGTTGTTGCCAAGAAAACCCCAAATGGGGTCAAGAAAAGTATTACATGACTGAAATGTCTGAAAAACAACAACAGTAGTAATAGATGGTGGAACGTCTTATATCTGTAAAATGGGCTCATAGGTAATTACTGGAGAGCTAAAATACACCCGAACACATACTACCGGATTAAAATTTCCTAAAGCACAGGTGTTACTGTGTCGTTCTCCTATTAAAAGATCTTTAGTGCCTCTCTATTCTCTGGTGGATAAAATAAAAACTCCTCACTCTGAAATTTAAGACCCTCTACAATGTAACTCCCATTTACTTTTTCATCTTTTGTTTCATGTGGTATAGTACTTTTTCTTTTTTTCATATAGTATTCCATAAGACTATAGATTGGAAGCTAGAAGGGACCTTAGCAGTCATTGAGTCCAGCCCTTCAATAATGGTTCTTCATTTGCCCAAGGTCAGTAGGTAGATAGACTGATGGTCGTGTCTGTAATGCATTCACTCCTCATCTCTGCTTCTTAGAATACTGAACTTCCTTCCCAGCTCTTTCTTTTCTTACCTCAAAGAAATTACTTTGTTTATGCTTCTCTTTGTCTATGTATTACCCCTAGGAGAATCTGAACTCCTTGAGGGTCGGATTTTGTCATTGAATCTCCAGAGCCTGACAGGGTGCCTTACACCAGGGATTCTTAACTATGTCATGAGCCCATTTGACAGTCTTATGAAGCTTATGAACTCCTACTTGGATAGTATTTTTAAATGCATAAAATAAAATGCATAGGATTAAAAGGAAACCAATTATATTAAAAATAAAGATGTAACTTTTTCTCATTCAACTTCACTGACTCAATAAAATCTATCCTTGGAGGAGTCTGTAGAAATCAAATTAAAGTCCCTGACTTAAACATATTAGGTGCTAATTAACATTTGTTTAATTTAATCGAATTGACTTAAAGATAAGATAAAACCACTTGGTTCAGGATTGATGCTATTCTCCCTCCATTAGCCATTTCATGATGAAAAATAACTGTTGATGGCCTTTTTTTTTTTCATCAGGTGTTGGACTGGATCGAAAACCATGGTGAGGCCTTTCTCAGCAAACACACAGGTGTTGGGAAGTCCCTGCATAGAGCCCGAGCCCTGCAGAAGAGACATGATGACTTTGAAGAAGTTGCACAGGTAAGGAGTGATGTGGGATAAGGGGAGATGGGCCAACATTTGGACTTTCCCGTCTGCCTCTCCTCTTTGCTTTCTCTTTCAATCTCTCCCACTGTAAGTCTTTGGTTTTGGGGAATGGTGGAATGTCCTTTGCTTGATAACCCATATTCTCTGAGGGAATCTTATACTCTCTACCTTCCTCTCTGAGTGAGAGAGGTTTACCTGTACACTTGGGTCACTAGAAGACTATCTTTAAAGGGAATGCTGGCAAGATGGACTGAAAACTACAGGCAGTAACCCTGTCAACATGGGAGTGTTGATACTTGGCTATAAACACCTGGGTCATCTGTGAGTGACTTTGTTTTTTGTTTGTTTATTTTGGTTTGTTTTGGGTTTTTTTGGAGGGGAGAGGGCTGGGCAATTGGGGTTAAGTGACTTACCCAAGGTCATACAGCTAGTAAGTGTGTTAAGTGTCTGAGGCGGGATTTGAACTCAGGTCCTCCTGATTCCAGGTCTGGTCCTCTATTCACTACACCACCTAGCCATACCACCTGTGAGTGACTTTGACTCAGACTTCATCTCTTCTTCCTCTTCCTCTTCCTCCTCTCTTATCCTTCTCCACTCTCCTTCTCTTCTTCCTCCTCCTCATCAGTATCATGATCATCATCACTATCATCATCATCACCATCATCATTTCATCATCAGGACAGGTGCTGTATATAAGAGCCTCCAGAAGGCTCCCCAAATAGCCAACACTACCTGGCTATCATTCCGCCATTGGAAATTCATTCTTGGTACCTCAAAAACTTTTCATCTTTCCTATTAAATACTTCTGAAAAAGGTCACACCTTCATTCATTATCAACTAATACCTTAAAATTAATATAGCAAGACAAGTACCTGAAAAGAGAATCTGTTAGAGATAGAGCTGATACCACCATTCTGTTTAAATTTAATGTTGGAAGGAAATGAGGCACTTGCAGCACATTGAATAGTTTTAATGGATTCACTTAGCCCTAACATAAGAAGTATATTTGACAAGAATAAAGTAGCACTTAGCTTGGGTAATCAGACCACCTTTGTCTCTTTATGGAAATATATCTGGTCAACAAGGGACAGTATGGTTACTCAAGTGATCTGAGGCCATTCACCAAGTCTGAAGGGCCCTGATTCTATGTAGGTATGTCTTTTTTTTTTTTTAAGCAATTGGGGTTAAGTAACTTGCTCAAGGTTACACAGCCAGTTGTTTCTGGGTGTGGTGCTAAGTATCAGAGCCCATATTCAATCCCAGGTCATCCCGACTCTGGGGCCAGTGCTCTTACTCACTGCACCACCTGGCTGCCCCTAAGCAATTGGGGTTAAATAACTTGCTCAAGGTTACATGGCCAGGTGTTTCTGGGTGGATGCTAAGTGTATGAGCCCGGATTTGATCCCCAGGTCATGCCGACACTGGGTACCAGTACTCTAACTCGCTGTGCTAACCTGGCCACCCCATAGGTATGTCTTTTTATGCTCCTGAGTGACTAGAAACTTTTGTCTAGGGAGATGAAGTTTGAGCTTTGCCCCACTCCTATGCTGATCAAGTCCCAGCTTTGTTGCCCTCAAGGGAAATAATGTTCAGTGGGGGGAGAAACCTTGGTAGATATTGATCTTATCTTGGAATCATGGGATTATTGGTTCATAAATTTAGGACCTCAAGGATCATCTAGGACCATTCCCCCCCAATTTTACTGATGAGGAAACAGAACCGCAGAAAGACAAATTGCCCAATTACCCAAAGTCATACAACCCAAAGTAGTAAGTAATAGAGTTGGAACTTGAACTCAGATTCTCACATTCAAATTCAGTGTTCTTTCCATTTTGCCAAAAGGAGGGAAAGAACATTGACAAAAGAGGAAAGCAAAGACAAGCTTTACTTACATCACAGTTTTGTCTAAGGTTCAGTTCCCATGTGTGGGGCTAACTTGGCCCTTGTATGGTTCACTGGGTCTGCTCAGCTGGCCTGGACAGAGGGTTTCTGGACTGAGACAGATTAAAAAATTGCTATGATATTTTATGTAGAGATGAGAGGGAAAAGGATTTAGATTTATGATTTCATTGTTATGGGCAACTCTAACTGGGGCTACCTGCTAAGTGACTTGCCTGTTGTCATACACTTTCACATGGAAAGGGCCACAGTGCTTCACAGCTTATTATCTACAGCTAGAAAGGACCCATTTTACAGATGAGAAAACTGAGACCCATAGAAACGAAATTACTTCCCTAGGGTCATATGAGTCATATGTGGTAGAAACAAGGCCTGATCCCAAGTCTTTGGATTTGAAGCCCAGTGTTCTTCTATACTTCTTTCCCAACTGTTTCCTTTTAAGGCAGGTGAAGGGGACTAAGAATATACCAGGGGTTGACATTTTCTTTGACAATGGAATGGGAAGAGACTCCCTCTACTAATACACCGTGGCACATTTTCTATAACTTATGAAGCTGGTACCATGCAGGACTGAGAAGTTAGGTCACTTACCTAGGATTACATAGCCAGTATGCATTACAGGTGGGTCTTCAAACCTAGTTCTTCCAGGCTTTGAGGCTGGCTCTCTCTCCACTGTTCCATACTGCCTCTCAATTCCTTATGCATTGAGATTAATTAAATTATAAATCCGCACTCAATAAATTGGTTACTTATTACCTGTGTGAACCCTGAGCAAGTCACTTAACCTTGTTTGCCTCAGTTTCCTCTTCTGTAAAATGAGCTGGGAAGCAAATGGCAAACCACTCCAGTATCTTTGTCAAGAAAACCCCAAATGGGGTTACAAAGAGCCAGACACAGCAAAACAACAACAAAGTTGTTTAATTGTATTTATGTTCAGTGGATATCCAACCAATAGTGTTGTGTGGTTTGTGAATCTTGGAACACTGTAGCTCCTGAGGAATTAAAAATTAGTATTGCACCAGGGGTTAATGGAAAGGCACATGGTATGTGTAAGCTGCAACAGATAACCATAAGGAACTTTGAAGAACTATAATAAAATGTCATCGTTGGAATGCATGAGCCAAAACAGAAAGTGGTCTGGCCATAGGACAAGAGTAAGGGATAATAGATGGACAGCCCAAGTATTCCAACGGTATCATTGCAATGTCAGGGAAAAGAAGGTGCAGCCCCTAGCACCGCTATAAAGAGGTGCTACTCAAGATGGACAGGCATGGAGAAGTCATGGTGTGCGTAGCGGGAGGCAACTTTCAAATCAATGAGAGAATAGGCTCATGTGAGTAAGTAGTTGAGATTGCTATCCAATGTTAATTTTTTTTTGGAGGGAGGAAGGCAGGGAAATTGGGGTTAAGTGACTTGCCCAAGGTCACACAGCTAATAAATGTCAAGTGTCTGAGACTGAATTTGAACTCAGGTCATTATGACTCCAGGTACAGTGCTCTATTCACTGCGCCACCTAGCTGCCCCTAATGTTAAATTTTTAATGAGACATGTATTAATAATAATAATGACAGCAATAGTAATAACTCAGTTAATCTCCCTCCCACCTGTTGCCTGGGACTGCAATTCCTTCAACCAGCAAAGCTTCTCATCCTACAATTAGAGATAAAAGTCTAAAAAATGTAAAAATAGTCTGACAGAAGCAGCATTGCTACTCAGATCCTTGCCTGAGACTAGGCTTTGATTAAAGGGAAACCAGACTAAAGGGGGAAAAAGGAAGGTAGGAAGGTGTCTGAATCTGAGGGGGGGAGTAATCAAAGGAGGGGGAAAGCAAGGGCTACAGAAAGAAGGGTTTTCCTTTTGCTCAGCGTCAGACCTACCTGCACATGAACCTGTGACTAGTGAAGATGGAAGCACGGTTCCTTCTGCTTGTGGTGCCTGGTTTGGCTCCGAGGTGGAATGTATCTTTTTGAAGGATTGAGGGCTCTCTGGGACTTCCTCTGAGGTCAGTAGTTTGAGCAGAGATTTCTCTTCTGGAAAGGAGAATGGCAGATGTGGGCAGCAGAAAATGGAGTAGGCGAGAGATCAGAAATACATCACCCCTCAAGGCCTTCTTATAAATATGCCTCTTGAGTAGATGGATCTTGCAGACTGGAAATAAATCCTCCATCTTTACCCCATTGTAGAAAATTGCTTTCTGTTGTCTCCCTTCACTTTGGGGGACTCTGAAGGCAGTCAGTGAATGTATAGCAGGGTGGTTCAGCTGAATGGATTTCTTAGGTGGCATCAAGGGACTGTCCTTGAGTCAAGTAAAAGGGAGACAGGCTGGGAATATCAATCTGTCATAGGCATTCTTTGGTGTGTTTAACATGATCATCATTCCTAGACAGAGACAAATGGGAGACATCCAGATGGAGAATGAGGTTTTTTTGTTTGTTTGTTTGCAGAATAACTAGAATGCTTGCTAGAGGGAAAGGGATCATAGCATTTACTTCATCTCCCTCATTTTCCAAATGAGGGAACCAAGGTTTAAGGAGATGAAGTGACTTATCCATTGTCACACAGGTTCAGAGGAAGAGTATCACAGTGCCTCAGAGTGTTTTATCTATAAGTGGAAAGGACTTTCTCTCAATTTACAAATGAGGAAACTGAGACCCATAGCAAAGAAATTACTTTCTCAGAGTCATATGGCTAGTCTGTGATAAAGCCAAGATGAGCTGAATTCTTTGGACTTCAAGTCCTGTGTTCTTCCATGCTTTTTATCTGGACTCTTTCAAGACATGTGGAAGGGACTAGGAATATAAGTAGAAATTTACAATTTTTTCTTAATTTTTAATTTCATTTTTATTTGCAGTTCCACATTCTCTCTCATCCTCTCCAACCACATAGAAAACAAGAAACATAATACCCATCATACAAAACATATTTCTGCATTAGCCATATTCCAGGGGAGAAAAGGCAAGATAAATAAAGAAGGGAGCAGTGAGTAAGAGTGCTGGCCCCAGCATCGGGAGACCTGAGATCAGTTCCAGCCTCAGATACTCAGCACCCACACAAAAATAACTGGCCGTGTAACCTTGAGCAAATTACTTAACCCTGATTGCTTAAAAAAAAAAGAAAAATAAAGAAGGGGAGAAAATATGCTTCAGTCTGTACTCTGAGTCCATTAATTCTCTATCTGTAATTGGATAGCATTTTATATTATGAGTCCTTTGGAACTGGGGTGGATTATTGAATTGATTAGAGTTACTAAGTCTTTCACAGTTGATTTTCTTTATACAATAGTTGTTAATGTATAGATTATTCTGGTTTTGGTCACTTTGTTCCAGTTCATATAAATCTTCCAAAGATTTTCTGAAACCATCCTCTTCATCATTTCTTACAACACAATAGTATCCCTTCACATTTATATATTTTTCAGCTATTCTTTTTTTGAGACTGGGTCTCCCTCTCTTCCCCAGGTTAAAAGCACAATGGCGCTTCATAGGCTCAACCCCAGTACTGATTAGCACAAAAGTTTTGACCAGCTCTGTTTTTCTAGTTTGGGTCATGTTGTTCCTTGGTAGGTAAACTGGTGGCCTCTTACTCCCAGGGGCTTACCATATTGGCGCCAAACTTACTATGGACACCAGATTGGCTTTAACTGTACTGCAGCTCCAAGCTCCCAACTCAGATGTTCTACCAACCCCCCCTCCTCAGAAGCAGGGCCTACAAGTAGATACCACCGTACCTGGATAGATTGATAAATTCTTGAATGGGAGACTGAGCACTGGGATGAAAAGAGAGGTTTGAATTTGTCATCTCCAATCTGTCTTCTCTGTGCGGTCAGTTCTTGTGAGATTTTTCCCTCAGAGAGCCATTTGGGTATACTCTTGTGTAGGTATAGTATAGATGGTAGTAGGATGTGTTGTCTGGGTCCTAGGAGGGTATTTTGGATTCTTAGTTTCTTTGTTCAACTTTTGTCTCCCAAGTGGTCAGAGCACAAAGACAAATCCTTCCATTAGAATTACAATCCCTGGGGGACTTCTTAAGTGACATCTTGGGTGGTAAGGACTGTCTAAAAGATGGAACCATAGGAAACTTTTTGAGTTGTAAACATACAAGGAAGTTCTACCCAGGATGGAGAGGATTTTTTTTTCTGTCTTTTGGAGGGCAATTGGGGTTAAGTAACTCGCCCAAGGTTACACAGCTAGTATTTTTTGTGTGGGTGTTAAGTGTCTCAGGCCGGAACCAAACTCGGGTCCTCCTGACTCCAGGGCCGGCTGGTGCTTTACTCACTGCGCCACCTAGCCGCCCCAGGAGGATTTTTTTCCAGAAGTTAATTTTGACTTCAAAAAGGCTCAATTGTTATTACTATATGTTTTCTTTGGCTCATAATTAGAACTGTTCATATTTTTAGCCTTGTGGGGGGTTGGGGCAGTGGATTAGTGTTTTTAACCTTGTTGGGGTGGGTGGGAATAGATTGGTATTTTCCTGTGTCAATAGGAGTCTAATGTCTCCTGTCCATATTGACCTACTATTTAGCACTAAACTCTCCTCTAAATAGATGAAATATGAGTTGGGAGAGCAGGGACAGAAGAAGGGGGAACATGGTGGGTGGCTAAATCCCTAGGCTAGGAAGACACAGTAAGAAAAGAAACAACCCAAGGACAAGTCTTTTGTATCCTAATGTGATTTATTGAAGGATACTCTTTATGGTTATCCAAGGCCTCAGGAAGTCTGGGAATAGGAGAAGCCATGCGTGGCTTGGAATTGGCTTCTGCCAATTGAGTGGTCAACCACTTATGTTGTCAGATCATCTTTGGCGGGGGGCACATTGACAAAGATGGCTCACTGGTCTTTATAATTATAGTTCCCTTCTGGAGGTATATGGGGTGTTCAGGGAGGACTAGCAGGAGCACTCTGGTGTGAGAGCTTGCTGAGCCCTTTTCAGGGCTGTTCATCCACTTTTGGTGTCCACCCTTCACCCTCAGTAAATCATCTCTGTAGATGAGCTAAGCCAGGTTTAGGGTAACCACCAAGCCTCAAACCTGTCGGATATCTACCCCCAGCCTGTGAAGATTTTCCCCAGCAGTATGGGCAGATGTGAACAATCAAGGTGGCTGAAGCAGGCCCTATGCAGCACTTAGAGTCTGGTAAGACAGCGAAGACACCAAGGTCATCCATCGCATCATGGACCATCACCAGTCGTGTTGACTTTTGTCTTGTTACTAGACTTCAACGACTCTGGAGGAGAGAGTGAGACTGATGACTTTGTGCGATTCTGCCTCGCTTAAATTCAATTCACAGGCAATTCACAGTGACATCATCCATGATGTCACTGGTCCTCTTCAAGAATGGATGACCAATAACAACAACAGTTCCCTCCTGGGATTTGTGCTAATGATGTTTCCAGTTTTCTTCCTTTCCTTTCCTCCCAGAAGTATAGGGCAGTAATTGTTGGGGAAAGCAAGGTTTTGCCTCTTCTCTCTCCTTTCAGATATGGGATTTGTTATCCTAGCTCCTGCTTCTACCCTTTGGGATCTCCAAACATGGTGTCTGTTTGAAGGGATGAAGAAAGGAGTAAAGGATATGGGGAGAGTCTCTGATTCACCCCATAACTGATTTTACAAAGTTCTCATAGAGATAAGAGCCCACTTTCATGCACTTGACTAGATTCTTTTTTTTTTTAAAGCAATTGGGGTTAAGTAACTTGCTCAAGGTTACATGGCCAGGTGTTTCTGGGTGGGTGCTAAGTGTCTGAGCCCGGGATTCGATCTCCAGGTCATCCTAACACTGGGGCCGGTGCTCTTACTCGCTGTGCTACCTGGTTGCCCCTTGACTACATTCTTAAAAAGCTTAGCAGAGCCCATAAACTCATCCCTCCACAAAATGCTATAGCTGTATAGATAAAGGACTTCATTGCAAAACAAACAAGGGTGTTATTTAAGTTTGTTCATGGATTGACTTAAGTCAATTTTCCTGAGCCAGTCTCCAGACTCTAGAGAGCATGTGTAGAAGGAAGGGTATGATTAATAGGCCCACATTCACATTGGACTTTGGGTGAGTTCTCATCTTTTGGAATAGTGAACATCTATGAGATAGATCAACAGTCTGCTACTGGGAGTGGGGTACAGGGAGGGGGTTTAGAGGAAAGGGTGGTATCAAGTACTGAGGTCCCCAGTTTGCTTGGGTGAGGGCGAGGAGTCAGAGGAATGAGAAGTTCCCTGAAGTGGATTTGGACGCTTCCTGAGAAGTGGGATCTTCTGACCCAGGCTTTACATGCTAGTGCTTGGGAATACATACAATACACAGTTGAGATAAATGTTAAATACTGCTTCATCTTTGTTAACTCTGCATGGATTCAGAGCGCTCAAGAATACTTTCAATTACCATAGTATTTTGTTTGAAGCAAGGGAGAATTTGATGAGATAGAGAGGATCACAAAAGGGTTATCACAATCAAATGAAAAAGAGTCATGATATAAACCTTTATCATATTTAAGAAGTATTTTGGTCCTTATTTTTTTCTTTTACTCAGCTTGATAGTATTTGTCTATTTTATTATTATTTAAATATTATTTGTATGTAAAGTGAGTTCATTTATACTCTTATTTGTTACAAATTAGTATTTTAGTAATAATTCAGTAAAAAGAAACAGTGCCTACTATGTGCCAGCCACTCTGCCCAGTGCTGAGGACATACAAAGATAAAAATGAACTAGTTCTTGGCCTCAAGAAGCTTCTGTTTCTCTGGATAGATCCAACCTACATGCAAGGAATTAAATGTCAGATAATTTAAGCAGGGAGAAAACACCAGCATCTGAAAGGCCTTTCAATAGAAGATGGCACCAGAGCCAAGCCTTACGGGAGCCAGGATCCAAAAAAGTGGCGGTGAAGAGGGAGCGCATTCCAGATAACAGGGACAGACCTTCCCAAAGCAGATAGCGTATTGCAGGTGACAGACAGCATATTGAATTCAGAGAAGAACTAGTAGACTACATTGCCTAAAAGAGAAAATGGGTAAAAGGCAGAAATATTAAGTGTTTGTCATCATATTGTGTTATGTCATCTCATGTGCCTTATTATGTCAGTCAACAAATGCTTATTAAGCCCTACTAAATGCCAAGCGCTAGAAGTAAAAATTTGTTGTTGTTCAGTCATTTCAGTTGTTCCCACCTCTTCATGACCCCATTTTGAGCTTTCTTGACAAAGATACTGGAGTGGTTTGCCATTCCCTTCTCCAACTCATTTTATTGATGAGCAAACTAAAGCAAACAGGGTTAAGTGACTTGTCCAGGGTCACATAGATGCTAAGTGTCTGAGGTCAGATTTGAATTTCGGTCTTCCTAACTCCAGGCTCAGTGCTCTATCCATTATTGCACTTAACTGCTCCAGAAATACAAATATAATAAATGAAATAATCTCTGTACACAAGGAGTTTGTTCTAACAGGGGCGACACTAGAATCTAGTATCTTAATAAAAGGATGTTCTGTGAAGTTTGGGTTCAGTCAAAGGGCCACACTTGAGCACCTAGAGAGCTACATGTAGCCTTGAGGTCGCAGGTTCCCCACCCCTGCACTAGAACATTTCTCAATAAATATGAAGAGAATAAATACAAAGGAATTAAATTCTAGGTAGTTGGGGCGGGGAGGATACTAGCAATTGGGGGCATTATGAAAAATTTCATGTACAAGGTGGTGCTTGATCTGTGTCTTGAAGGAAGAGGGTGATTATATAAGGTAGAGGTAAGGAGGGACTACAGTCTAGGCACAGGATATAGGCCAGTGATCGATATACGAAAGGATATCATATCCTAGTCCCAGTCTCGAGGATTCTAGTCCCATATCAGTAACTACCCATTGGACATTTTGAACTTACTTTCCTAAAGGCATCTCAAAATCAGTTGATCCAAAACAAAACACGTTATCTTCTTCCATACTCCCACCCCACCCAGAACATGTCCCTATTCCAAATTGCCCAATTTCTGTTGAGGGCACTCTTCTTCCAGTCACCTGGGTTCATTATTCTGAAGCCATCTTCCTCATCCTCACTCCCAATATTCACTCAGTTGTCAAAGCCTTGTCATCTCTACTCCATAATCTCTCTCACTTCTGGCCCCCTCTCTCCACTCACATGCACAGCACTCTAGTTCAGGTCTTCTCACCTGGACCACTTCATTGGTGTCCTAATTAGTTTCTTTGTCTTGGCTGTCTTCCCTGCTCTAATACGTCCTGCTTAGAGCTACTAAAATGATTTTCCTACAGCAGAGTGACCATGTAAACTCCCCGATTTAATGCACTTCAGTGTCTCCCTGCTACTTTTAGGATCAAATATAAAGTCTTCTGTTTGGCATTTAAAGTACTTTACAACCTGACCCCACTCTACCTTTCTAACCTTATTACATATCGTCCTCTTTTATGAACTCTTCCCTCTACCCAAGCTCACCATCTTACTGCTTCTCATTAGTGACACTCCATCTCTCATTCTCCTGTCATTACACTGACTGATGTCTATGCCTAGAACATACTTCCCCCTTTCCTCTACCTCTTAGAATCCCTATTTTCCTTCAAAATACAGCTCAAGAACCACCTTCTACATGAAGTCTTTCCTGATGTGCCTAACTACTCATGACCCACACCCCAACATTACCTTATATTTATAAACTTTCTGTATTTGTGTATACTACTCATGACCCATCCCCCAACATTACCTTATATTCATTTTTATAAATTGTTTATGTATACGTATTACACATACATATGTATGCATTTATATATTGTATGTAACCTACTATATGATATGCAGTTTATAATGCATATTATTATATATACATTATATATAATTATACACATATACACATTATATATATATACACATACATACATATATATGCATTTTGTTGAGTTGTTTAGTAATGTTTGACTCTTCATGACTATACTTTGGGGTTTTCTTGGCAAAGATATGGGATGCTTTGTTATTTCCTTCTCCAGCTCATTTTACAGATGAGAAACTAAGGCAAACAGTGTTAGATGACTTGCCCAGGGTCACATAGCTATTAAGAGTCTGAGGCTGAATTTGAACTCACAAGGATGAGTCTTGCTGGTTCCAAGCCCATTATTCTGTCCACTGTGCCACCTAAGTGCCAATGTATGTATTACACAACTCATATGTTTTTATATAGTATGTATACACACATATGTATATAGTATGTGTGCACACACGTGCACATATGCATATACCCACACACATATGTTATATAACTTATATGTATAATATACAATCATACACATGCATACACATATATGTGTGTGTGACTGTATATATGGATATGTGTGTGTACATATACATGCTGTCTCCTTTGATGGAATGGAATGTCCTTGAAGGAAGGGGCTGTTTCCCTCTATCCTTGTATCCCCAGCACCTGGCTTAGTGCCTGGCACATAGTAAGGCTTAAAAATGCTTTTTTGATTGGTTGATTGCAGGGCTTAAAATGCAAGGCTGAGGAATCTGCCTTTTATCTAAGAGATGGCAGGGAGTCATTAAAGATGTTTTAACAGAGTCTAAAGTCTTTGATATACCTGAGCAGACCTTTGCCCGAGGAATATTAACTTGTTGGCAATTCACAGAATAGGCTAGAGAGGGAAGACACTGGTGCTGGCTGAGGCACAGAACTAGGGGGGCACCATAGGAAAGGGTGGGAGGGTACTGTGGAGGTGCAGTCAACAATTGTTTGGGTTTAGAGGTTAAAGTAATGTAAAAGGTCAGGGACAACTCTGAGGTTTCCAGCCTGGATGATAGGAATAATGATGGTGTTCTCCACAGAGATGAGGAAGTTTGGAGGTGAGAGGTTAAGATACATGTGCTATAATGGAGCGCCACTAGGTGGTGACATAGTGCACAGAGTGCTGGGCCTGGAGTCAGAAAAACTCATCTTCATGAGTTCAAACCTGGCCTTGGACATTTACTTGTTATGTGACCTTGGGCAAGTCACTTAACCCTGTTTGTCTCAATTTTCTCATCTGTAAAATGAGCTGGAGAGGGAAATGGCAAACCATTCCAACATCTTTGCCAAGAAAACTCCAAATAGAATAACAAAGAGTTGGACACAATTGAAAATACTGAACAACTACAAATGGTATATATTTCATACACACACACACATTCTGCATACACACATGCATACAAACACACTTAGTTTGATACTTTGATGGATTCATGTTCTCATTGTCATGAGTCATTTATTTATTTTTTTGCTTCTTGGAGGGGGGAAGGCTGAGCACTTGGGGTTAAGTGACTTGCCCAAGGTCATACAGCTAGTAAGTGTCAAGTGTCTGAGGCCAGATTTGAACTGAGGTCCTCCTGACTCTGCAGCCGGTGCTCTATTTACTGCAACACCTAGCCACCCCTGTGAGTCCTCTTTATAGGCTCCAATTCATCTGTGTCTTTTCATCCTATGCAATTCTTTTCTAGGGCCTTCCATGGGTGTTCCACAGAGTATCTGACTAATGCACTGAAGACATTCTTCTGGGCCTTTTAATGTATCATATGTACTAGCACAGTATATGGATGATTGTCTTTTATCTGATTCTATATTTCCTTTGGGTCCTTATTTTTTCAGTTCTAGAACTATTAGGCTATTAGGGCTAAATGAACCTCAGAGATTATGAATAGTGGTCACAACCCATAGTTTAAGAAGTTCTGAAGAAGCCCTGGATAAGGAAAAGAAGGCTAAACCTAAGGTCAGGGAACCTGGGTTCAAATCTAGACCCTGCCTGATACTATCTGTGTGACAGGTAATTTTGTCTCTGTAGGTCTCAGTTTTCTCATTTGTAAAATCAGGATCTTTGGATTAAATCAGTGGTCTCCAAATAAAAACAGACCTCTGCAGAATGCATGTTGACTTAGAAAACCACAAATTAGCATTATCTATATTGCATTATATTTTTATTTATTTTGTTCAACATTTCCCAGTTGCATCTTTATATGGTACAAGGCTGTACTTTTGCAGCTATGATCTGTCATCTCTGAACTAAATGACTTCTCTGGACCCTTCTAGCTCTAAATCTGTGGTGCAGGCCCTGGTTTTACAGCTGAGGAAATTAAAACTTTGAATACCCCAATCCATATTTTACCTATAGATGAATGAATGAATGAAAATTGTTTATTAAGGAAGTGCTTACTCTGTTCCACATGTTGCATCAGGAGCTAATGATGCACTTCTTACCTAGTGGTAATGACTGCCAGAAACGGCATCCTCCCAAGAAGGAAGTAACCATATTCCCGAGAACCTGCCCTAAATCTTCAAATAATGATGGGAAGGGAAAAGAACAGGCATTTATTAAGAGCCCGCTGCATGCCAGGTACTGTGCTAAGAATTTTACAAATGCTATTCCATTTGACCATCACAGTGGTGGGCGCTATTATTCTCCCTTTTTTACAGCTGAGGAAACTGAAGCGGGCAGAGATTAAATGATTTATTTACCCAGGTTCATGCAGCTCATCAGTGTCTGAGGGTGGGTTTGACCACAGGTCTTCTTGACTCCAAGCCCAGCTCTCTACCCACTGCACCACCCAGCTGACAAAAAGGATGTGATAGGGTGGGGGGTGGGGGGGGGGCGGCTAGGTGGAGCAGTGAATAGAGCACCAGTCTGGGAGTCAGGAGGACCTGAGTTCAAATCCAACCTCAGATACTTGATCACACTTACTAGCTCTGTGACCTTGGGCAAGTCACTTAATCCCAATTGCCCTGCCTTCCCCCTCCAAAAAGCAAAAAGAAATTTTTTTTTTTAAAAAAAGGATGTGATGAGGGGCAGCTAGGTAGCACAGCGAGTAACCTTGAGCAAGTTACTTAACCCTGATTGCTTAGGGGCGGCCAGGTGGCTCAGCGAGTAAGAGCACTGGCTCCAGTGTTGGGATGACCTGGAGATCGAATCCCGGTCTCAGACACTTAGCACCCACCCAGAAACACCTGGCCGTGTAACCTTGAGCAAGTTACTTAACCCCAATTGCTTAGGGGCGGCCAGGTGGCTCAGCGAGTAAGAGCACCGGCTCCAGTGTTGGGATGACCTGGATCAAATCTGGGCTCAGACACTCAGCACCACACCCAGAAATAACTAGCCGTGTAACCTTGAGCAAGTTACTTAACCCTGATCGCTTAAAAAAAAAAATTTAAAAAAAGGGTGTGATGGGAAATGTGAGTGAGATAAAAAAAGAAAAAATAGAAATAATCTTTAAAAATAGTTATGGTAATGATATCATCAGCATAAAATGCAGAAAAGGGAAAGAGATAAGAAATCAGGAAGTATTTCATGAAGAACGTAAGATCGGAACAGAGCCTTGAGAGAATGGGTGGGATTCCACTGGTAGATGAAGTGAGAAAGGCAAGTCTGACACAGGGTACAAGTATGTGTCAGACATTGGTATAAAGTGTGAGAGAGTATTGGAAGTTCCAGCACTCCACATTTGGGAGCACTGGAAGTTGAATAAATGATGGAGGGCCCGGAATGCCAGACTGAGGAATCTGGTAGCAATGCAGTATTTAGTAGACAGATCTCTCCCCATGGGAACGACGTGATGAAAACTGTATTTTAGGGAGATTAATCTGGTTCTGTGGGTCTCATTTTGTCCTGCAGATGGCACTACATGTACAGTCCAGGTAGCATATGGGAAGCAGAAGAAAAGAAGTAACTGGAAACCCAGCCCTGAGGCCCCCCACCTTCTATGTGATCGGAGTCATATTCTAGAGAGGAAGCTTGATAGAGTGGAGAGAATGTTGTTCAGTTTAGAGTCAGAAAGACCTGAATTCAAATTCTGACTCAGATGCCTATTAGCTGTATGACTCTGGGCAAGTCATTTTATTTCTCTTGGTCTTAGTTCCTTCATCTATAAAATGGAGATAAAAGGCTACTGGGAAGATTTAATGAGATTTTATTATATCTGTGTGTATATACATATGCATAAGTATATATTTAGTCATTTCAGTCATGTCCAATTCTTTGTGACCCCTTAATATTTATAATGTTCTTTAACATTTGCAAAATACATATCTGTATGTAGTATTTTGCATACAGATATAGTGTTTTGAAAACCTTAAAATACTGTATAAATATTAGGTATTATTGTTAGATATGCCACTCTGTTTTCTTGGTGCTCAAAATTATTATGATCTCATTGGGGAAATACTAGATATTAGGTTATATGTGACTAGAGGTAAGGGGAGAGATGATGTGTGACCTTCGAAATTCCTTTCCAGTCCTAAGATACTAAAATTTTCCACAGCTTCCCTACATTCTTTGCTGATGTTATAAGGAAGATGCGTATGAGGGTGAACTTTCTTTCACATCTTTAGGGCAGCTAGGAGGTGCAGTGGTTAGAGTGACAGGTCTGGAGTCAGGAAAATCTGAATTCAAATTTGGTCTCCGACACTTAACTATGTGACCCTGGACAAGTCACTTAACTCTGCCTCAGTTTCCCTTTCTATAAAGTGAGGAGAATAAAAGCAGCTACCTCCCAAGGTTGCTGTGGATATTAAATGAGAGAATAATTATAAAGCGCTTACCACAGTGCCTGGCAGAGAGTAAACACTAGCTATTATTATTTCCCATTGGTGAATATGGTTGGAGTTATCCTCAAATTATCCAAATCTATCAGGTTCCATAAAGTCAGCCAAGTAGGTGTTTACTGAGACTTTTTTTTTTGTCTGGTGCTTTGAGGGTAGTGAGATTGGAATGTAAAATAAGTCTAAGGCACCATCCCGGCCCCTAATGAACTTAGAAGGAAAGGGTTTAGTTTTCAAGGCTTAGCTTTCCAGAGCTTGGTGTTTACTCTTGGGTACCTTGTCTACAATTCAGGCAAAGTACCCCTAGCCTAGATTATGACTTCATAGCCTGAATAGTTTAGTTTCTCCTAGCCTGCTTTCCCATTTGAATTATGCCTTTTCTAATAAAAAATGAAGTCTATTAAAAACAACTGAGCATAAATCACTGATATTAGCATAACATTTTGAAGGGTGTGCAATATAGAATAAGATTCAGAGGAAACATATGTATGACTAAGTACCTTACTAATCTTTACTCTTATTAATCAATTAATTTATAATTGATTAACTAATTAAGTTAATTAACTTAATTTAAACCTGGCTTAATGTAAGACTTGGGTAGAGCAGAATGTTGTAACTCAACCCAAACCTTTCTTGCAACTGCATGATTGATATTTCTCTACAGTTTTTATTTTTAAAAATTTAAAATGTTTTCATAGAGGAGAGACAGCATGGTATAGATAGAGAACTGAATTCAGGTGTTAACAGTGATATATATTGAATGTGTAACCATTTCAGCTCTTAATTCTCTTTTTCAAAATTTAATTTAATTTTTAATTTATGGAATAAAACAAGCATTTCTGTAACATAGTACAATAAAAAAAGATAATTGCATATGAAATTGCAAATCTTCTATGTACAACTTGCTATTCCTTTCAAATGTACAAAAAATTGTCATGTAATTTTAAAATTTTTTCCTTTTTTTTCCCTTTCTTCCCCTTGCCTATGAATGACTGCCATTAGACACAAATAGGTATATGTGTGTATGCATGTGTATGTTAGAGCAAAGGTGTTCGTCTTCGTTAACAGAGGGAATTTCCTTATCTAAGAGTTCCCTATATGAATGAAATCATGAATCCAGTCTTTACATCACTTTCATTTTTAAGACAGAAAAGCATTGCTTTATAACAAATCATAAGAAAGAAGGGGGAAAAATCAGCTCAACAAAACTAGCCAATACATGAAAGGAATCCGACCTGTGCAACGTTTCTTTGCTATAGTTACCTACTCCTTCTTGTCTCTTCTTCGGTTCCAAATTTAATCACTATAATTTCATATCATTCTGATTCATTTAAAAATTGACATGGCTGTCATTACATATATTGTTTTCTTTGTTCTCCTTTACTACATTAATTCATAGAAATCTTCCCATGCTTCTCTTGAATTCTTCATATTCACATTTTCTTACAGTACAATAAAATATTTCATTGCATTTATGTACTGGAGTTTTTAGATACTTCCTCATCAATAGAAATTCTACATTTTTAGTTCTTGCTACTACAGAAGTGCCATTATGAATATTTCGGTGTATATAAGACTTTTTTCTGTCTTTCACATCCTTAAGTTATATGCCTAGCAGTGAGATCTAAAGAGCATGGCTACTTTAGACATTTTCTTAGCATAATTGTGCTTTCCAGAAGGCTTGGATCAATCCACAATCCCATCAACAATATTTTAATGTGCCTTCTTTGTACAATCCTTCTTGGATCAATCCACAATCCCATCAACAATATTTTAATGTGCCTTCTTTGTACAATCCTTCCAACCTTGGCTATTCTCCTCTTTTGTCATCTTTGCCGATTTGCTAGGTATGAGGTGAAACCTCAGGGTTGTTTTTTAAAATTATTATTATTATTTATCTGAAGCAATCTTCCATATGATTGCTAAAATCTGAGCAGTGGTTGTTCATGTACTTTTACCATCTATTCACTGGGGAAAGTGTTAGAATTCTTAGCTGTTGAATCAGTGACACAATCCCATATTATATAGCCTGGTTCCTACTGTGGCATTAACTGCCTTAGAGAAAAAACATTGTTTCCTATGACTGCTTTCTGTTAATCCAAGAAAAGTGAGGTCAACTTTCTATTATCCCTCATCAGCTGAACATTCACTCACTATTCCTTCATCATTACTCTTCCATAATTACATGCAGAAAAAAACATGATCACATTTTGTTCCTCCTGTTTCCCAGTACGATTTCCTTTTTCCAGTGAGAACAAAGATTTTTTTTTCTTCCTCCTTCCTTCTCTCCCTTAATCCTTTTTTGTATCATTTCTGTATTTAAAAGTTATTAATTTATTAAACATTAACCTCTCAGGCCCCACCTCTACCCCTATACATTTTAACAGCTTTTGGAGGGACCTAGTCTCAGTTTCTACTTCAAGGGTAGTTCGGACTTGAGGACAAGAACGTCATTGCAGCCACCACCCACGAACACTAACATGATGTCAGGGAAAAAATGTTCCTTCCTAGGGGTGGCTAGATGCTACAGTGAATAAAGCACCAGCCCTGAAGTTGGGTTCAAATCTAGCCTCCGACACTTAACACTTACTAGCTTTGTGACCTTGGGCATGTCACTTAACCCCACTTACCCCTACGAAAAGCAAAAAAAAAGAAAATGTTCCTTCCTGACTGTAAGTCTATACCCTATCTGCTAGGACCCTAGTTGGTCAAAAACATCATTTTCTTGAAAACAAATCCACTTCTCCTTGAAGCCATTCATTCCCACTTTTAAATATGGCTATGATTGTTCAGAAATTCTTCCTTATATCAAACCTAAGCCTTCCTCTTGGCAACTTCTACTCATTCAGTCAATCAATCAGCAGATATTCACTAAATACCTATTATGTGTCAGGTATCAGGCTAGACTCTGGGGATAGAAGTACAAGAATGAAAAATTATTATAATCCATTATAAATCCCTATTTATAATGAGTTTACATTCTAATGAAGGAGACCAATATACATAAAGCCATATATTGTATAAAGTTAATAAATGCAAATATATACAAAGTAGTTAAGTATAAAATAGATTGGGAAGTAGGCAATACTAGTTGGGGGTATCAGGAAAGGTTTCATGCACAATATGGTGCTTGGATGCCCCTAAAAGGAAGCAAAGGGCTCTGTAAGGAGCTGACATGATCTCTCTCAACCTCCTCTTCTTTTGGATTGGATGGATGGGAAGTAGAGTACTAAACTCTCCCCAGTGCTTTCCTTTGTGGTGGGCAGAAGCTAGACTTTTGGGCTCAGTTCATCCTTCTGCTTCCCTGTTTCATTTCAGCTCCATGGAATTAGATGCCTTGTGAAGGGTCCCCTCTAGTCTCCTCCCCTCCCCTTTCCTGCCTCCTTTTGTGTCATCTCCTCCCAAAAGATTGTAAGCTCCTTGAGGACAGGAACTATTTTTCTATTTATTTATTAATTTTATCCTTAGTGCTTAGCACAGAGCCCAGTACATAGTAGGCACTTAATAAATGTTTACTGAGGGGTGGCCAGGTGGTTCAGTGAGTAAGAGCACCGGCCCCAGAGTCGGGAGACCTGGGATCAGTTCCAGCCTCAGATACTTCACGCACACACACACACACACACACACACACACACACACAACTGGCTGTGTAACCTTGAGCAAGTAACTTAACCCCAATTGCTTTTAAAAAAATAAATAAATGTTTGCTGAACTGAATTAGATCGACATAGGAGATGGCCAGTGCAAAGGCATGGACACAGAGATGGATGTCATATGTGAAAAAAAGACAGAAAGCCAGTTTGGCTGGATTGCGGAGTAGGGGAAAAGGAGCAATGTCCAAAGATCCTAGAAAAATATGCCACAGCCAGGTCATTTGGGAACCTTAATGTTAAATAGGAGAGTGTCTATTTTATATTAGAGGCAATAAGAAGTTACTGAAATTAATCACATACAGGAGTGACAGGGTCATATCTATGCTTACAGAAAATCACTTTGGCAGCTGCATGTAGATGTGTAGGATGTCAGGGGGTGGTGAGAGACTCAAGGCAGGAAGACCAATTAGGAAACCATGGCAATCATCCAGGCAAGAGGTGATGAGGGCCTCAATTAAATATGGTGGCAGTTGTGTGAGCAGAGAGAAGGGACCAGATGTGAGAGATGTTTTGAAGGTAGAAACAGCAAGATTTGGCAACTGATGGGCTCTGTAGAGAGTGAGGGAGCATGAGTTACAGTTGGAAGGGATCTCAGGGGTCATCCCATTGCTCTCTGGAGTCTACTCATTGCTCTTACTTCTGCCTTTTGGAGCCAAGCAGACCAAGCCTAATGGTCTTTCCAAAAGTCAGCCCTTCAGAAACATAATGACACCTAGCATATCTTCCCTAAGTTTTCTCTTCTACAGGATAAACAGTTCCATTTCTTTTAACTGATCCCAATAAGGCCCAAATTTGAGAACCTTTGAAATTCTGATTGCCCTTTTCTTTTGTCTGAGACTGGGATGATATTTTTGTAATTTTATTTTTTCAATTGATAAACATATTTTCTCTTCCTTTTACCTCTTTTCCCTTGAAAAAGAAAACAAAACCCTTTTACCAAATAGTTAATAGTTATAGTCAAGCAAAACAAATTCCCATATTGTGTGTAAGACTCGGATTTTCTTATGACACTGAATTTGTTGTGCTATTCTTTAAAATGGGATCCCAGTGATAAATTTGCTTAGCACATCCTTTCTTCATAGGTAATGAAATAATTAGGCCTAACTTGATTTGAGTGGTCACACATTTCAAATAAGTGTACGTTAATAAGCTTCTTCTCTAAATTAAAAGGCTAGTCCTGAACCTTGAAAAACCCTCAGCTTATCAGAGTAGTTAAATTTTGTTATTGTTATTGTTGTTCAGTCATTTCAGTCTTGTCCAACTCTTTATGACACTATTTGGGGTTTTCTTGGCAAAGATACTGGAGTGGTTTGCCATTTCCTTCTCCAGCTCATTTACAGATGAGGAAACTAAAGCACACAGAGTCAAGTGACTTGCTCAGGGCCACATAGCTAGTAAGTGACCGAGGTCAGATTTTAATTCAGACCTCCCAGACTCAAGGTCCTATGCTCTATCCACTCACTGTACCACCTAGTTGCCCAAAATACCAAGGCACTGAGTGACAAAAGCACTCTTTTACAAGCAATATGCATGAATACTGAGGATGTCTTGTATTGAGAGGTAGGAGATGTCACTTATGCAGTTGATCATTTCTGGGAAGGGATGAAAGGGAAGCTGGTTTATGAGCTGTGTTCCTAAGGGTAAGGCAGAAAGGAGAGAGGAGGGAAATCATGACAAATGGATAGAATGCTTTGGGAGAGGAAATGGGCCAGTTGGACCTGAGGCTAGTGCAGCATAATTCCTTCTGTTTTATTATTGTCCTCTTCCCCTTTCCAAGGTGCTGAAATTACCCCAATGATAATAAATTTTAGAATTTTATCAGTGGGTATTTTGCACTGTTGATCATTGATACCTGATAAAATGTCTGACTAACTCTATTTCCTTTTTTTGTCCAGGTTACTAGAATAAGAGATCAGGGCAGAGTCTGGTTCATATTATAACTGTATTTCAACAAACAATGTATATAAAGAATTTTGTAAGCCTTCAAGCATCATATAAATGTTACCTATCATTATCATTAGTATTGTTATTATTTTTTTAAATATTGTTATTTAGTAAGGTATTTTATGAAGACTTTCTCTGTAGGCTCATGAGCATGATGAAGAGATGAGAACTGGATAACACTACAGTTCAATAGGTTCTGGAAGACCCAAAGAGTACTGATTAATGGATCCATATCAATGTAGAAAAAAGTCTCCACTAGAGTGCCCTTGGGATCTGTCCCTGTCATGTTAAAGAAGGATAACCTTGTTATCCCTGGACCTTGAAAGCAGCCTGGTATGGTAGAACAAGCATTGACTGGAAAAAAAGAGGGCCTAGGTTCAACCCCTTTCTCACATGTTTACTGCTTTTGTGACCTTTGGCAAGTCATGTAACCTCAGTTTCCTCATATGTAAAATGAGGGAGTTGCCTAGGTGGCCCCTGAGGTCACTTTCTAACTCTAGAGCTATGATTTTATGAAGACTAGTGGGTAGAATTTCCTGGCAGATAGCAGGTGCCAAATAAATGCTTGTTAAATTGGATTTAATTGAGGTTATAGAAAGGCAGATATCAGGTTTAATAAGGGAAACCTTTCAGGGTGGCTAGGTGGTGCACCAGCCGTGGAGTCAGGAGGACCTGAGTTCAGATCCAGCCTCAGACACTTAACACTTACTAGCTGTGTGACCTTGGTCAAGTCACTTAACCCCAATTGCCCTCCAAAAAGCAAAAAAATAAAAAATAAGGGAAACCTTTCTAACATTTGGAGCTATCCAAAAATGAAATGGACTGCTTTGGGATTTTTCCTTCACTTGGTATCTCCAAGTGGAAGCTTAAATGACCTCTTGTCTTAGATAAGATTAATTCCTGTTGTTGTTTTTATCCTTTCTTCTCAAAGAGGACTATGGCATCAGGAAGATGATGCCATGACATGCAAGTGAATTGGATTTAAGTAAGGGAGGGCAGTGCAAAATCACCAGCTTCACTGTCTCCTCCAGAGCCATCTGGGTCCAGAGGCCAGTGGGACACCCAGGCTTTTTTTAAGCTAAAGTTTTTTAACAGGTCTCGGTTTTTTGAGGCAAAACTATCAGTGATTAAGGCTAGGTAAGAAATGAGGCAGAGAATGGTCTCTTTATCTAGTGAAAAACAAATCAGTTTGGGAGGGAAAGACCCTCAGGATCTCTGGACAAAACAGATGCTTAAACATAGGATTGTACATTAAGAGCCAAAAGGATCTTCAGAGGTTTTCTGCTCCAAACCCCACATTTCACAGAACTATTCATTACATGCTCATTCCATGATTGTACTAAATTCATCATGCATTATTAGGTGCTTCATTAGTGCTAGGCACTGTTCTAGATACTGCAAATACAAGACCAAAGATGAAATAATCCCTGCCTTCTTGGAGATTATACTCAGCCAGAATGAAACAATACATACAGATCAGAGAGTTCACAATAATCTGGGGTTTGGAAGGAGGGAAGAGCTCTAACAAGTGAAGGGATCAGGATAGGCTTCATGTAGGAGGCAGCATTTAACCCAAGCCAGGAAGGGAGCTTGGAATTCCAACAGGAAAAGGTGAAGGGGAAGAAGCATTTGAGTGTAGGGAAAGTTTGTGTGCACAAAGCTATGTGTGCAAAGATAGAAGGTCACATATGAGGAATAGCAAATCAGCCAGTTTGTCTGGGATGTAGAATATGTGAGGGGGGAATGTATGAACTTAGTCTAGAAAGGTAGATTGGGGCTAGAATGTGAAGGACTTTAAGTGGACAAAAGAAGAATTTACATTTGAGCCTAGAAGCAGTGGCAGCCACTGAGCCTTCTGAAGCAGAAGAGAGAAATGATTCTTTAAAAATATTAGTTTGCTAGGGCAGCTAGGTGGCAAAGTGAGTAGAGCACCGGCCCTGGAGTCAGGAGGACCTAAGTTCAAATGCGGCCTCAGACACTTAACACAAAAACTAACCGTGTGACCTTGGGCAAGTCACTTAACCCCAATTGCCCTGCCTTTCCAAAAAGCAAAAAAAAAAAAAAAGTATTCGTTTGGTAAGTGTGTGACAGTAAGAAAGGAAGGGGAAATTGGAAACAGGGAAACCAGTGAGGAGGACATTACAATAGGATTATGGTAGAGGGCACGGCTAGACAACAACACTCTATCTGTCAAATGAAAGAGATTCAACAGCCTTTCAGCTCTGAATCTGTAATGTTGTGACAGGCAGTTGAGGTAATGTGGCTCCTCAGACAGCAGGCTGCCTTCCTCCTTATTGTTCTAGATTCATCTCTATATCTTGGTTCTAGAAATCAACTAAATAGTGAATATTTTTAAGAAACTAGTTATCCAGAAAACCATGTCAGGACCTTCAAAGGGAACAAATTCCCACTAGTCCCGATGGGCAAAACGGTGCACAACACAGGACGGGAATTTATAACAGCGAATAGCCCTTGCACTTTTAGGATGGAAGGAAACAAGAATTTATTAAATACTTTCTATGTGCCAGGTACTGGGTGCTATTATTATTCTCATTTTTAAGATGACAAAACTGAGGCTATCAAGGTTAAATGACTTGCCCAGGATCACGCATCTGAGTTCAGATCTGAGCTCAGGTCTTCCTGACTCAAGGCTCAATGCAGTATTCACTGCCTCCTTGAGGCAGCTAGTTTTTAAGGAAGCCTAAGTCATTGCTACTTTTTATTTAATCTAACTCCTCTATAGATACTACTAAAACCCAAGAATCAATAAACATTCTATTTTGGAGACTCAAGCCATAATTACACATCCCAGCTGGGTTTCACACTGAGAGGCTATTTTACAAAATATATTCTGGCCTCTGAGATGTTAATCAAAGCTTGAAGTGTTTCCAAAGTACTCATTAGATACACATTTGAAATGGGAACCATCATGCTGGGAAGTGGAGAAGTTCAAAGGGGTTTCCAAACCAATAAGGCCACACACACCTCTGGAAAGAGCACCACACCTGCAGTGAGGTCAAGTCCTGTCCCTGGTACTTACCAAGTGGGAGAATCACAGGCAAGTTACTTTTTCAAAAAATGAAAACCTACTCAGAGTTTCGTGGACACTCTTTTCAGTTGTCTGTGATTTCCTGATAAAACCCTCCATTGGAACATAACAGAACAAGCTAAACAAATTAACGTATTTGAGCCTCAGTTTCCTTAGCTGTAAAATAGGGATAATAATAGCTGTGCCCCACAGCATTGTCAAAAAACTCTTTAAAGTTCTATAGAACTCTGTATATTTTAAAGTCTTGTAGAAGAATGAGTTGTTATTATGACATCTGCACTGTTTTCTGCATAGGAGAAGAGGGAGGAAGGTGTGGAATCGAATGAAATAATTTTTAAGCTTTAGCTATGTGCCAGGCATTGTGCAAAACACGGGCAACATGTATACGAATGTTTACTAATGTATACTAAATGTATACTAATCTCAACTAATTGAGATGGTTCATGCCTTCAAGTGACTCACATTCTAATAGGGGAAGACAGCAGTCAATCAACAAACATTTATTAAGGGCCTACTATGTGCCAGGACCTGCGCTAAGCAGTGGGGATACAAAGGAAGGCAAGAATAGTCCCTGACCCTCAAGAGTTCACAATCCAGTGGGGAAGAAAACCATGAAAACAACTACACATGTGTAGGATATAACCAGAGAATTTGGAAGTAATCCTCAGAGGAAAAGGCTCACTCAAGTGAGCAAACCCAGGAAAGGCCCCCTGCACATGATGAGGATTCGAGCTGAGCCTTACGTGAGGGAGTCAGGAAAACTAAGAGAACAGGAGAAAGAAGAACATGCCAGGCATGGAGAGGGGACAAGAGGGCCACAGATGCCAAGAAGGGGACGGCTGGTAGAGCACCCAGAGGGGAGGCAAAGTATAAGGTGGCTAGAACGTTAAGGACAGTGTGAGTTGTGAGAGCCTCAAATACCACATAGAGGGCCTTATGTTTGATCCTGAAGGTAGGTAAGCCCTACCTGGAGGTCATGCCCTTCTTAAACCTAACAAACACTGGAATTTGTTCCTTAAGGGGTAACATAGTTAGATTTGCCCTTTTAGGAAAATCCCTTTAGTGGCCTTGTGGAAAATTAATTGGAGTGGGGAGGGATTTGAGCCAAGGAGAAGACTTGTAATAATTTTACATGAGAGGTGATGAGGACGTTGGTTATGGTGGTGGCCTTGTGATTGGAGAGATGGGTTCAGGTATGAGAGAGGTTGTAAGATAGAACTGAGGTTTTACAAAGGATTGGACATGTGGGATGGCCAAGACCTAGGATGTGTGGGGTGACCCAGAGATAGGAAATGTGGGGTGAGCAAGAGCTAGAACGTGTAGAATGACCCAGAGTTAGAAGGATGGCACTAAGCTTGTGAGCGTTGGTGACTGGGAGAAGAGTGGTACCCTTAAAAATAATAGGCAAGTTCAGAAAAAGAGAGCACTTGAGAGGGAAGATAACAAGGTCTGTTTTATATGTGTTAAGTTAATGATTATAGGATATCCTGTTTGAGAGGTCCAAGAGGAAGTTGGTGATGTGGGACTATAGCTCAGGAAAGAAATTAGTACTAGATATATAAAGATACATAAAATTAAAAAGATACATAAATAGGGCTAGATATATAAAGATGAAAAAATTACAAAGATATATAAATAGGGCTAGATAGGTAAAGATAGATAAAATTATAAAGATATATAGTGTTAGATATATAAAGATACATAAAATTATAAAGATAGATAAATGGGGCTAGATAGATAAAGATAATTAAAGTTAGAGTACTTTGGTAGGGTTGATTTGGTTACTGTTCTCAGAGCTAGAGTAGAAAAGGAGGGAGGGAAGGTACTCAGGGAAGGCTGGGAATATTAGCTAGCATATCTTGACTCTGGTGAATTTCCATTGATTAGAAGCCCACAATCCCAGGCCAGGAACCGGGAGTGCAGAGGTGGAGGTGGGGATAGGGACAAGGTTAAAAGAAAGAAGTAAAGAAATAACTGTGATTTATAGCCCTGCCCCACAGCCTGTGTGGTGGCCACAAGACAGAGGGAAGGTGCTGACCCCACTAAACTGAGATCAAAGTGAACTTTTTTTTATGGCCATGGGCTATGTGACTCTTCTGCTTCAAGGACTAATTCCCCACAATTTGAAGTCAAGAGTGAAAAAATACCCATCTTAAACCTAAAGTTTGGTTTGTATTTTGAGCTCAATTGGCTTGTATTTTGAAGTTTGTATAATCAGTCAATCGATGAGCATCTGTAAAACTCCTACTATGTGCCTGGCACCAGGCTAGGTGCCAGGGATACCTCATTGGCTTTTTGGGACTCTTTTGCCATTTGAATTAGTCTATTTTTTAAGATGTTATTTTCTCCAGTGTATTTTTGGGTCTTCTTTAGCAGGCTGTTGAGTCTTTTTTCATGATTTTCTTGCATCATTCTCATTTCTCTTCCCAATTTTTCCTCCACTTCTCTTACCTGATTTTCAGAATTCTTCTTGAGTTCTTCCATGGCCTGTAATCAATTCATATTTTTTGGAAGCTTTTGTTGCAGGAGTTCTGATTTCATTGTCTTCCTCCTGTTCCAAGCCTTGATCCTTTTTGTCCCCCAAAAAGGATTTTGCAGTCTGTTTGGGCTCCCTCTGCTTGATCATATTGCCAGCCAATTACTTGACTTTTGAGGTCTTTGCCACAGTAGAACTCTGCTTCCAGAATGGAGAGAGCTTTGTCCCAAATCTCTGGGATTTTCACAGCTGCCGGAGCTATTAGGAGGGCACCCTCTCTACAGCCCCCATGAGCTCTGACACACTGGCCACACACCCCAGGACCTCCACCCCAGACAGTAATCCAGATCCAAGCAGGTTAAAGCAAAAGTGATTACCCTCTGAATGGTCATTTGGGCCCCCTACAATCTGCAGGCCAGGAGCTCCTGAGGTAACCGCAGGTCCCCTCTACCACTTCTTGTCCTGGGGACAGGGGACAGGGGCCAGAGCATGCTCTTCTTTCCCCCCTTGTTCCAACAGAGTTCCATACTGACCTTTTAATTTGTCTTTGGCGTTTATGGGTTGAGAAGTCTGGAAACCACCACAGCTGCTGGCTCATGCACGACTGTGCACAGGCTACCAGTTGAGTGAGATAGACCCTTCCTGTCTGGGCTGCCTTCAGTGGGAGATTTGTTTCTGTCACTTTGTGGGTTCTGTAGCTCCAAAGTTTACTTAGAGTCATTTTTATACATGTATTGGAAGTGATTGGAGCGGGTGCTCATGACAAGTTTGTGTTTCTACTCCACCATCTTGGCTCTGCCCCAAGTTCCAATTCTGCTTCTGAGACAGACTATGTAATCCTAGGGAAGCCCTGTAATCTCTCAGCCACCAAAATATATTACCTAAGACTATAATTCAACTCAATCAACATTTATTAATTGCCCTCAAGTAGTTTACAATCTACAGTGCACAAAAGGAAACTGGAAAGGGGGGTGGAGAAGAATACCAGGGAGTGTCTGACTTGGTGGACCATGAAGTCTAGACCAGACAGAACAGATTATTAAGTAAGCATATAACTATAAATTGGAGAGCAATCTTCAAACTGCATTGATAGAGGGAAAGCCATATCATCACGAGTTCCCTGTCCCTGGAATCACAGGCTCAATTTAAAAAAAAATATGTAAATAGAGGCAGCAAGGCAGTACAGTACACCGACCCTGGAGTCAGGAGGACCTGAGTTCAAATCTGGCCTCAGACACTTAACACTTACTAGCTTTGTGATCTTGGACAAGTCATTTCACTCCAATTGCCCTGCCCTCCCCCATCCAAAAAGATTTTTAAAAATGTAAATATAGATAGTATATATGTGTGCGTATTTATGTGCGTGTAAATTTGGGTCTTGGAGATAAATGTGAGAACGACTCTTTTGAAGAAAATGGAACAGTAATTTGAGGCTATTTATAGCCCCTATTCCCCTTTAAACAAAGCACACTGAATAGAATGGCTGTTCTGAGAGTGTTCAGTATTAAGTAATGTTGATCTCAGCATGACCCCACCAGAAAAGACCTAGAGGGACCACAATGGTTCCTGGCCTCACCTTTGTCCACTTTGGGTTTCTGCATGGCCACACATCTGCTAGGCCTTACACATTTTCCAGCTTTCCTCTGCCTTCCCTAATGTTGATGGGACCAAGGCTTTGAATTCTCTCACCCCATTATTTCTTGCTTAGTCTTTTGAGGTAACCAGGAGGGGAGAGGTACAGTCTTTGGGTATTGCTTTTTATCATATGAAGCTGACTGGCCAAAATAAAAGCAAGAAACAAATAAAACCCTAATGAAAAGGAAGCAAATCAATTCTAGCCTGAGCCTTCATTACTTCTCCTGAAATACATTCCTCAGGTTTGAACTATCAACCCCCAGAATCTGGGCTATCATTATCTCCGTTAGGAGATCATACACGAAGCCTCTGGCTAGATCAACTCTAAGGAAACTCTTAGCATTTGTTCACCCCCCTTTTATTCTTCAAAGTGAGAAAGGAGGCAAATAACACCTTAAAATTCTTTTCAATGAGAAGATTTTATTTCAGCAAAGCAGTGTAAAAGTCATATACATTCCTTTGCTGGCAACATATACATTCCTTTGCAGGAAACATAGTATTAGTCTCATGATTAGACTCTCTGTAAATGGGATTAAGTGGGTCAAAAATATACTTTCTCTTAATTATTCTAGGTGCTATAACAGCGTGTTGGAGTCAGGAAGCTCTGAATTTGAATGTGCTCCAGACACTAAATGTGTGACCCTGGGCAAGTCATTTAACCTCTTTTAACCTCAGTTTCCCTCATCTGAAAAACAGGAATGATAATAGCACCTTCTCTAGGGTTGAGGATCAACTGAGATTATGTATGTAGAGCATTATATAAATATTAAGTTGTTATTATTAGCTGTTAGAATGCAAATATAACATTAAATCAGCTAGGCAAAAGTAACACCCCATTGAAATGAGATTCATAATTTGGAAGAATATTTTTAAAATATGAATTCCAAATACAATTAGGTACCTCACATGTTAGGTCTCAATTCTCCTTAAAAATGGCTTAGCCTAACCCTGGGTTTTCACCTAGATTTGAATAGCCCTACTAACCCCTTAATCTCTTAATTTAAAGTATGAATCCTTTGTAGGGTCTATGCATGGTTCCATTTGGACTGTGATGTTTTGGGGCTCTGAAACAGTCTGCTTCAAAAGACCTTGGAGGCTTTGTTCTATTGTTGTCTTTAATTCTCTTAGTAAGAGAGCTCTAACTGCTAGTTTATTAAAGCGAAGCCATTCCCACTTTCCTAACCCTTCCCACCCTTACCCCCTATTTGTGCTTCTAAGTTTCCTGTTCTCAACTACCTGTTTCTTCTCACATGTCTTGGCTATTCAGGACAAAATAAGAAGAAAACTATATAGTATTGATATACCATTGATCTAGGTTTACTTAAATTTGGTTCAAATTTTGGGGCGTTTCTTATAAATCATCTCTCTTTGACTTGTGTCCCCAGTCAGGATGTTCCCTGAGAATATCAGAATATAATTTGTGATGGCCTCTACAGAAAAAGTAAAATAACTTTCCACACTCATGTAAGTCTCAAATACAGGACAGGCTTTATCTTTATTTATTTATTGACCTAGCAGAAAATGAAAAACACAAAAGACTCACACCCAATCTACAAACAATATATAACTCAAATCCTCTCTACCCTCCCAAATGACCTTATATTTTATTTTTGTATAAATTTGTATTTATTTGCCTTATATTTATGCTGCATGTATTTATATACCAATTTCTTATCTTCTCCGTTAAGATGTAAGCTTCTTTCAAGTACGGATTATTTCATTCTTTGTACTTGTATCCCCAATGTCTAGTACAAAGCCTGGTGGATAATAGACAATTAGTTTTACCTTTGGCTTTCTGGCTCTTCTCTTTACTGTCTAATAACCTCAGCAGTGGTTTATCAGGACAGGAAAAAGAGGAGGGCAGAGTGTAATGTCCCTCTTAAAAAAAGCATCATTCTATACACCAGATTTAGTACAAGGTGTGATGACGCCATCACCTTCCTTGTTCTGGACACTGTGGTTCACTGGGGTTAGTGTTTCTCAAACCTAAGTGAACACCCATAGTTAGGTTAAGAAATGATAAAGGAGAATTAAGAACTAACATGTGAATGGCAACCTAAAATCAAATTTACCTTCAAATCAAATTGAAGTTACAGTACACTAAAACCTTTATGAGATTCTTTATATGATGAGTTATCTAGCCGGGCTTTTGCTGATGATGTTTTAAAAACCTTGTCAGAGGACTTCACATTTACTGCTATTAAATTTCATCTTGTTAGATTTGATCAATTGTTCTAGCCTAGCAGGTTGTTTCTGTCTCATGATTCCTTTATCTAGCAAATTATCTCTCTCACTCCTTACTCTCCCTCTTACCCTTGCTAGTTGAAATTTGATAGATGCTTTCTCTATGGCTCTCATCTAATTCATTGATAAAGATGCTTATGACTCAGGTTACAGAATATCTTGGTTGGAAGTGAATTTAGAGGTCATCTGGTCTAACCTGTACCTGAAAAAGAATGTCTTCTACCACATCCCCAAGCAGTAGGCATCCAGATGCCGCTTAAGGATTTCCAGCGAGCAACATGTTCCACTGTGTTCTAAAATAAATTCAAACATATACCTGTCAAGAATATAAAAGGTCATAGCATAAAAACAATTAGAGGGGAAGCAGATCACATACCTTTCACAGCTATGGGGAAATGGAGGAATTCTTAGCCAAACAAGGAATAGAGACATTATAAAAGATAAAATAGATAATTTTGATTGAAAAACTTTTACACAAACAAAATCAATGCATCTAGGATGAATAGGGAAGCAGCTGACTGGGGAAAATCATTATATCAAATATCTCTGATAAGAGTTTGATAGTTAAGATATAGGGTGTCCCAAAAGTCAATACAGAGTAGTTTTAAACTGCAAAAAGACTTTTTGGGACACCATATATGCGCAAAACTAACAAAAATATATGACTAAAAGTATTGCCCAATAGAGAAATCGTCAATGGATATAGTTATCAAAAGAAAAATTACATACTATTAAAAAAAACAATTATGTGAAAGAATTTTCCAAATCAATAAGAATAAGAAAAAGGTAAGCATACTAATGCATTGTCAGTGGAGCTGGGAATTCATATAACCATTTTGGAAAGCAATTTGGAATTATGCAAATCAAATTAGTCCAATATCTGTGTCTTTTCACCCAGTAATTCCACTGCTAGGCATATGCCCCACAAAGTTCATTGACAAATAAAAAATACACATTTCATGTGTACCAAAATATTTAAGTAGCACTTTTTAAGTAGCAAAGACCTGAATCCTAAGTTAATGTCTACCAATTGGAAAAGGGTTGAACAGATTGTACTATTTATGAATGTCTTAGAATATGACTTTGCTGTAAGAAATGATGACCATAAAGAATATAGAGAAGCATGGAAAGATTTACATGAACCAATCCAGAGTAGAAGTAAGGAAATTCAGGAAAACAATATGCACAATGCCACCAGCATTGTAAACAGTAAAAATAACCACAAAATAATCAGAATCGAATGTTGTAAAATGATAAAGAATAGGTTTGACCCCAAAGAAGACATATAAGAAGCCACCTTCCCCCATTCCTTTCCAGAAGTCAGTGGTTGTGGAATATTTTATTTAATATCAATTTTTCCACCATATTGATCAGTATTGCTGGGGGAGAGGGGTTTCCCTCTGCTTCCTTGTTTTTCTTTTTCATAATTATTTATTATAATAAGGAATAGGAGGGATATGGGTGATGGGAAATCTAAATTATAATAATAGTAATAATGAACATTCATATAGCACTTAATGTATGCCATGTACTGTGTTAAGTGTTTTATAATTATTATTCCATTTCATGCTCGCAACAACCCTAGGAAGTAGGTGCTTTTGTTACCATCATTTTCTAGAAGAGGAAACTGATGTAAACAAATTAAGTGGGTCATACAGTAAGTGTCTGAGGCTGCATCTGAACTCAAATCTTCCTGACTTTGGGCCCAGCACTATGTAAAAATAAATGATAGGAATCAATATATACTCCAGAAAGACATTTAGTATGGCACAAAGCACACCCTCTCAAGGCAAACGATGCTACTTTTAGACAGCTTGTCGCGAGAATTTTTTTTTCTGTACAATAAGCCATAATCCGCTTCTCTGCAAATTCTACCTAATACATCTTTTCTTGTCAGAGATTCTTCAACATGGTACCAAATAAATATGTTGTCATGGAGACAGAGCTACTCTAGAAACCTGGAAGACCTGGGTTCAGTTATCATCTCTGATGCATGATGGTTCTGTCTGGGCAAGGCATTTCTCCTCTCAATGCTCTAGGCAACTTTCTAAGGTTATGAATTGCAGAGAAAGTGTTTTTTAATTGTTGTTGTTATTAAGTCATTTTAGTCCTGCCTGATTCTCTGTGTCCCCATTTGGGATTTTCTTGGCAAAGATACTGGAGTGGTTTGTCATTTCCTTCTCCAGCTCATTCTACAGATGAGGAAACGCAATGATTTTAAATTGGAATTAAATTGTTATGTTTATTATACTTACATGTTTATATTTATTATTGTTATATATTTTAATTTCTTATATTAAATTATTTTATTTCTCAACTAAGATATTACATTCTATCCATCCTCTTTTCTTCTTCTCCTAAGACCGAGACTGTGTGCAACTCACAACTTGAAACCAAAATTCAAAGCTCTAGAAACCCCTTTGAAGGATAATATTTAAAAGAAAGGAGCTTGGGAGAACAAGAGACTCAGTAAGAGGAACAGAGAAAGGCCACCTCATTTCCTGCAGAAAATTTCTAAAGCCTAAAAAAAAAATTTTAAACCCATGAAGACAGATTGCATGAAAAATATAACTTTGCAGAAAAAAATAAGCTTTGTTTTTTTTTTGAAAATGGGATGTCTTCTATTTATAGAAAAGGTACACAATTGCTACTGTATTTGCAAATGTGATAAGTTTTTAAGTTCAGAATGAATCTCGACCCCAAATGACCTGTGCCCCACTTAGCTTTCATTCCAGTTTCCTTTGGTTCTCACTGAAGATTCATACAGCTGGCCCCCTGTAGTGCCAACGCAATATACATAGTATCTACAATGGCTATGAATACGTTGGCATAATTCTGAATCTCAAAATATAACAGACTCTCCACATAAAAGACAGGACCAAAACATTTATTCAAACACCAGAAAGTCAAATCCTAGCACCAGAAAACCAGATCCATCATAGCAACAAAGAAATCTATACAAAATAACACACCAGGGGGCACCACCATCCCCAAGGCTTTCCCCTGCTAGGGACTTCCCATAAACAAATACTCACAGTTTGTTTCCTGCTTCTTCTCTCTCCCTCAGCTCTTAACTTCTCTGACCAACTTCCTCTGGGTTCTGCTCTACCCTTCTTGCTCCACCCATTCAGCAAGTTTAGCACACACACACACACACCACAGGTTTCATGTCACTCAAACTCATGTGACTTAGATTTCCGTGTGACTTAAGCAGGTCACATGGACCTATTAATAGATGGGAAAGATCTTCCCATTTATATTGCCTTTAGACCCCCAACTTTGGAACGTGTTATCCTCACATAGAGTTGGCCAAGCCCTAATCATAAGACCATTGAATGTTGGATACAAAAGAACTTTAGAGATTATTTATAGTCAAACTTCATCTTTTTGTTAATTGAGAAAGGGAGGCCTAGAGAAGTCAAATTTCTTGCCTGAGATCACATAGTTAATAAGCACAGTTAAGATCTGAACATAGGATTTCTTGCCCAAATTCCATGATGTTTCCATTCTACCCTGTTACCTGGGAAATATCTGACAGCATATGCAACATTCCATACTCATAGTCCCCCACTTCTTGCAAAGAATGGAGGAGGGTGCATTTTCTCAACCCTTGGTTATTTTTATTACTCAGGATTCTTGTTGTCCTGATTTTTTCCACTTTGTTGTTCTTTCCATTTACATTGTTGTAGTCATTATATATATATATATATATATATATATATATATATATATATGTGTGTGTGTGTGTGTGTGTATATATATATATATATATATATATATATATATATATATACTGCTTTCCTGGTTCTGTTTATTTCTCTCTTCATTAGGTCATATAAGTCTTATCAGGTTTCTCTGTAAGCTTTATATTCATCATTTCTTACACTGCAGTAATATCCCATAATATTTTGTATTACATGTAGGTTTTTTTTTCCATTTCCTAATTGATAGGCCAAGGTCTCTTATATTTTTAGTTCTATGTTTCAGAAGGGCAAAGTTAACAAGTTTCTTGTGTCCATTGTCTATCTCCAACAAGACCTCTTTTGTCCTCTGATTGTAGAGACCTTTACATAGGTCTGGTGGGAGCTGTTGCAATGACAGAGTGTGTTTTTATATTTATCTTCTCACTTGGTGTTGATTTTAACCTTTGTTCTAATCAGTAGGACCTGATATCACATTGATGGCTGATTCTAAAATGACTCCCATGTCAGTAGCTCATCAGTAACTATTAAGAAGGGCAGCTAGGTGGCACAGTGGATAGAGCACTGAGTCTGGAGTCAGGAAATCCCTAGTTCAAATTTGACCTCAGATACTGTAGCACCAGTGCAATATTCACAGTGCCCACAATCACTATGAAGACCATCACTATAAATACTGAATGATACTTGATCGCAAAATATGCCAAACTCTCCATAGAGAGGACAGACCTGAAATATTTATTTAGACACCAGAAAACCCAATCCCCAAACCACTAAGCCAATTCCATCTTAGTGCCAAAGATATTAAGAAGCCATAATAACACTGAGAGCCACAGCATCCTTCAGCCTTCCCATAAACCAGTGCAAGATCAATATTTACTCACAAACCTCTCTATCTCTTTGCCCGAGCCTTCTCTCTCTCTCATCATCTTGCTAGCTCTGATTCCCAGCTTCCTGTGAGCTCTGCTTCCCTCCAGCAAACTCTTCCCACCACAGGTTCCATGTGATTACATTCAGCCTTTTAGGGGGCAGAGTTTATCTTCACAGCAGGGAAGCTTCCTGTGGGCTCTGCTGCACCCTTCAGCAAATTCCCTCCATCAAAGGCTCCATGTGATTACATTCAGTCTATTGGGGGCAGAGTTTACCTTCAAAGCAGGGGAGGTCTTCAAATTGTCCTCTAGGTCTATTAAGGGGTAGGAAAGATCTTCAAATTCCCATTCCCAATACTTACTAGCTTTGTGACCCTGAGGAAGTCATTTAACCCTGTTTGCCTCAGTTTTATTATCAGTAAAATGAGCTGGAGAAGGAAATGATGTATCTATCATTTATATATATTTATATATATGATATATATAATATATAAATGATAGATACATCATACAGAAATGATGTATCTATCATTTATATATATTTATATATATGATATATATAATATATAAATGATAGATACATCATTATATATAATATAGATACACAATTATATATGATATATATGATATATGTTATATATAATATATATTTATATGTATATATATATCATTTATATATATCTAGTATCTTTACCAAGAAAACCCAAAAAAGAGTCATGAAGAGTCAGACATGACTGAAAATGACTAAAACAACAAAAACAAACTATTAAGATATAATCAATTTTATATTTTTGTGTGTTCATCACATTGACAGATCAAATGAATGCCTTTTGCCTTTCTTCGTATGTGCGTTACACAGTGCCTGGTGCAATAAATGTTTATTGACTGACTGACTAGTAGTGTCATAAATGGAAATACTGAGGTCAGAAAGAGGGCAGGTTTAGAGAGAAAAATATTGAGTTTAGGAAGTTGGACGTCGAGATTGAAAATATCAAAATATTCTTTTAAAATGTTGTCCCACCCCTGAAATTTATCCATGGACCCCATTGGAAGGTCCAAGAATCCCAGGCTAAGAACTCCCAATATAAATGAATTAGAAGACCATAGACTTTTCTTTTAGAGAGTTCACAGTTTCATTGGCATAATAATAAGTCACATAGAGAATGAGCTAAATGACTTTCCTGAATGTGAAGCAAGGACATATTCATCAGCCATTCAGAAGGCATTTATTAAGTACCTAGTACATACCAGACACACACTGACATGGACACTCCTCAGAGATGCAAATGAATGCCCTTGAGATCTTTTACAAGCTTTATTCCCTTTTCCTCAACTCCTTTAGCACGTTTGTCCTAAGCATATCGCCAGGTCATCCAGTGCATGGAAGATGGAAAGAAAGGGTCTCTCCTCTGAGCCAGGGTATTTCTGGATAGGCAATGGACCATGACTAAGAAGCATCAGAATATGGCACCCCAAACAGGGAAACAGCATTTTTTTTTCTTGAGAGAGATTAAGAAGGAAAATAACTGATAGAAGCCAACACTGGGTCTGTGCTGAGTGATTATGAGCCTTCAATATCTAAACTGAATTTTAAAATATTCAATATTAAATTTTAAAGACTTATTGATTCCCTGAATGAATAAATTTTTTAAAAAATGTATTAAGCCTTTATTAAGGATGTGTCAAGGACTAGGGATACAAATACAAAATTAAAGACAGGCTCTGACCTCAGGGAGTTTACGTTCTAATAGGACACAACCCATAAAAGAGATTGGTGGCCAGACAAGGGATATATGGACTTAGAAAGTTCCAGGGATGGTGAAGGGAGCCATAGTGGAGTAGTAAAATGGCACATCCTTTCTAGGAGGAATGGTAGTATTCATTTGATTGTGGTTCTAAAACTAGAGAGGGAGTGGGGGGCAGAGGGTCGTTTGGAGATGGCAAGATGGCTGGCAAGACAATGGGCAAGACTCAAATGAAGCATGCCTGGGTCCTTCTTGGAGACCTACTCTAGTCCTTAGAGAAATCAAAGTCCAAACAAGCTTCAGCAAGGCCCGTTGCTGTCTGAATATATACCAAGAGCCTGATTCCTTGGCCCAAGAATATGAGATCCTCATTTGCATTAGGTTTTGCATATGACTTGGATGCCATCCATTTAATTTTTAAGTCCATAGGCAATGCCTGCCTTCCTCTTTCTTCTTTTGCTGTAATACTCCCCGGACCTGAGTGACTCTCCTCTTTAATGTCCCTTTGTCCTGATTGGGTCAGCTGGGCTAACTGAAAAAAGCCTAATTGGACAGTCCTTAGTTTTTCTAAATCTAGCCTCCAGTCTCATTACACAGAATAACTTAGTTGCAGGAATGGAAGTCTATGTATATGTGCAAGGGAGAGTTACTCTCAGTGCCCCAGCCCCTAGCAGCCCATGTAGCCCCATTGTTACTGCCTCTTGGAATTTTTCAATCCTCTCCCATACCTCACTCCTTCTGCCCCCTCTCCCTCTCCCCACTGCAGACCCAAGGAATGAGGTTCTTATAAAAAAGGGACTTGAGAACTTGGCCACTTGCCCTCAGAGGGAGAAAGAGAAGTACAAACACTCAATGGATATTTTACACCAAGTACCCAGGCACTTGACCAGAGAATAATGAAGACTCATTTCCGTGAGTTTTTAAGTCACTAATGAGCTCCCTAATAATCAATTGCCTCTCCATCCCTGAGACCTCAAAATGTATCTTATATTCTTCCTCATAGAAGAGAAGGATTGGCAAGGAGAGGCTAGAGGCAGACTCATGGTGACAGGAGGTTTGTACATTGTCGAGACATGTCATTCTGGAATGTTCTGTATCTCTACCAAGCACAAAACAAAAAGCAGGGGGCCAAGGACTGCAGCAGGGGAGGTCTCTAGTTAGACATCAGGGCCAAATTCCCAAAACATTTTAGCAGGCTGAATCTATGGGAGCTATTAAGGATAGGAGATAGAATCATCTGTGCGTGTGTAGTGTGTGTGTGTGTGTGTGTGTGTGTGTGTGTGTGTGCAAGAGGAGGGAGAGAGACAGACAGACAGACAGACAGAGACAGAGACAGACAGAGACAGAGAGAGAGGAGGGAGAAAAGAAGAGACTGAGTAGGGAGGGGAGGAGGAGAGGAAAGGGAGAACAGAGCGGAGAGAGACAGAGAGAGAGAGATGGAGAAGAGAAGAGAGAGGAGAGAGGACAGACAGATGAAAGAGAGAAGTGGAAGGGAGGAGAGGGAGATAAAGAACAGGAAGAGAGAGACAGATGACAGAGAGACAGAGATACTAGTGCATATGGACAGTGGGAGCAGATGATTCTTGGGGGACTCTTCCAAACTCAGGGTTTATTTAAGGTTCAGAACTTTCTATATCAGTTAACACTCAAATTTCTATTCTTTCCTAAAGTCTGTCCTTGATCCTCTTCTCTCTCCACATCTTATTTATCTTTGTTATATATTCCAGATATGGAAAGTTAACAGATTCCTTATGCCCAGCAGTATCTGTCCCCAACTAGATTCTTTTTGCCCTCTGATTTTGGAGATCTTTAAGTCCCCAGCTGAATGATTTCATTCACTCCTATGGCTTTGATTATACTTCTATGTAGATGACCAAATCTGTATCCCTGCTCCCAGGGTCTTACTTATGATCCTGCCCAGCTCACTGCTAATCATCTCTGCCTTGATGTCTCATTGGCACCTCAAACTCAACCAGCTGCAAACAGTTGGCCTCCTCATCTGTATCAGGTGAGGAAAAAGAGGATGCCTGAGAGTGTCCGGAGGAATTGAAGCACGGGTAAGGACCTTCCTAAAATGGTGATCGCAGTCAGCCATGAAAAGCAAGCAAAAGGTACCAAGAAGGGATGGTGAGATGTCATTGAGTCAAATCAGTGTATTTCGCCTGAAGTCATTCTGTAGTGCTGGAGGGGAAACATCGATGTGGAGTACTCAGAAGACTGGACCAGGAGTATGGTACACTGGAAAGACCACTGGATTTGAGGTTCGAAGACCTGGATGGAAATGCTAGCTGTACCATTTACAATGTGTATAACTTGGGGCAAGTCACTTCTCTCTAATGTTTGATTTCCTCATCTGCAAAATGAGGAAATTGTACCACGGGATCTCCCTAAGCTACACTCAGATCCAAATGCTATAAGACCATTTTCTGGAAGACACTGAAGGAATTACAAACAATCCAGCAGTTTTGAGAGACAGCAACCTGGAGGCTGCTTGTTTGTTCAAGGATTGTTGGAACCATCTGCATTTCAAGGCCACTTTACCCATTCAGGGCTAATGGACCTGAACTGGCACTAAGAGCAACGTGGGGGCAGAGGTCTATGGATGAATCCTGCTCAAGAAGAAGAAGGAATCAAACGTGCTAAGATTATTTTATAGGTTTACAATCCAATTAGTTGATGTTCTCCAAGCACATCAATGCTGATGACTTAGGAGCACGTCAGGTGGTTGGGGCAGTGCTCCATGTTCTCTTTAAAAAAATTCTGAACTGAAATACCAATTTAAAAAAAGATTTCTATACACACACATATATAACAGCAGAACACAAGAAGAGGATTCGATGTGTAAGTGTGAATCTCCATTTCATTTTACTTGCTTTTTTAAAAAGTTCACAATAAATTCTACATGTTATTTTCAAAATTATCCTACTTACCCATGCATGCATCCTCCTGGATTTCCTTCTTTTCTGTTCAATAAAAAAGTGTTAAAATGGTCTCTTTTTTGGCATCACTATTGCTAGACTCCACTTCCTCATAGATTCTCCCCAATTAACTGAGAGAAAAGGGTTTGGGGAACCCTTTGTAACAAATCCTTGCTTAATACCCTTAATATTCTTCCTTCCTTCCCTCAGTGGTATAGCTAATTTGCCAAATGCCTTGTCATTCAAGTAGCAGTCATATAATCTAATTCACACTAAAGTATTAAAGACTGATAATAGGTAAATGTGGTATTTTCAAAGATACTGCATGGCTAGAATAGTGCCCTAACTTAGAAGAAATAATTTCTAATGGTAAAATATGAGATCTAGGAGAATAATAAGAGATTTCAGAGCAGGGAGAACTAACTGGAATCCTTTAAATCACACCTCTAATTATTCAACTAATATGGCTACCCAAGGAGCCAGTCCTCATAGGAGTCAAAGTAGTCTTGAAAGAGGATAAACTTTCACTGGGAAGTTTCCAGACTATGTTCTTCAGAATCTAGAGTCTCCAAAGGAATCTCTTGGGGTCCCTGGACATAGTAAAGATGTATTCCCTGTGGTTTTATTCCATCTCCTAAAAGCCCTGAGGCTTTTAGTCCTGAGAGCCAAGTCCCAAAGAATGATTTCCTTGGCCTCAGAAAGTTTGTTAAGTAGTGGTATCTAGTTAAGTCTACAGTTGGGTACATGAGGCTGCATCCTGGATGATGGCAGGGCAGTAGCACAGTGGGTACTTCTTAGATGTCTGACCCTAGATAAGTCACTTAACTTGCATATAGCCTCAGTTTCCTCATCTGTACAATAGGGATAATAGTGCCTACTTCATGTGGTTTTTCTGAGGATCAAATGAAATAACTTCTGTAACGAACTTTGTAGGCTATAAAGTGCTATTGAAACACTGGCTATTTTATTATTATGTAAGAGAGGCAATGAATTGGGAATCAGGCAATAGTACCCAAGCACAGCCATTGACCATGTGACCTTGGGCCATGTAGTCTGTGTCTCTGGGAATTAATTTCCTCATATGTGACATAATTCTCTTCTCCAGAGGCCCCCTAGAATGAGATCCAGCTTGGGGCTCTGGAGAACTAGTGGGAAGATTAGTATATTTTCCAGTAAGTTGAATTAGATTGTTTGAGAGGCAGCATATGATGTGAAAGTCAGCTATGGTGGCCTAATGGATACTGTGCTGGTCCTGGAGACAGGAAGGCTGGAATTCAAATCCGACTTCGAATGCTTACTAGCTGTGTGATCCTGAGCAGGCCATCTAAACTCTCTATCTCAGTTTTCTCATACATAAAATGGGGATGTGGGCAGCTAGATGGCACAGTAGATAGAGCACTGGTCCTAGAGTCAGGAAGACTCATCTTCCCGAGTTCAAATCTGACTTCAGACACTAGCTATATGACCCTGGGCAAGTCACTTAACCCTGTTTACCTCAGTTTCCTCATCTGCAAAATGAGCTGGAGAAGGAAATGGCAAATCACTCCAGTATCTGTCAAGAAAACCCCAAATGGGGACATGAAGAGTCGGACACAACTGAAAAAAATGACAAATATACAAAACAGGGATAATAGCACCTACCACCATGGTTGTTGAGGATCAAATGAGTTAATATTTTAACAGTTCTTTGTGAACTTTAAATATCTTTATAAATGATGGTGATAAAAAAAAGCACAACTTTGGAGGAAGAAGACTGGGACTCAAATCCTGATTTTCACTTATCACGTGTGTGACTTTTAACAAGTCATTTAATCTCTCTGGGCCCCCATGTCCTCAGCTGTAAAAGAAGGGATTGGGGTATAGGGATCTCTGAGGTTGCTTACAGCTCACAGATGTGTAGGATCCTTCATTCTGAGGGCCACTAAATTTCCTTCCAGTTGTCACAATTGATGGCATCTCAACTGAACTGTGAGAATTTTAGGCTATTTCTTCATGGGCAAAGTAAAGTCCATTAAAGTTGTCTCTCAGTTATCCACATTCTGGTTTCCATTTTCATGTCAGAGACTGGCTTCTCTCCCACCCAGAACTCTCCATCAGCATTCACCAATCAACTAATACTTATTGGCCATTTACCATCAGAAAGGTGCTAACAAAGTCAGGATGTTTATCTGGGCCACCTTCTCACCCAATTGTAAGTCACCATGTGCTCAGGGAATGAAACTCTTTTTTTTTTCCTTTTAATTTTAGCCTGAACCACTATTAGCAAAAACAGGGAAACCCACTAGGGAAAAGTCACATAATCATTTCAAAAGACCAATATAAATGACTTTCAGGTTACCTAGTGTTCTCAATAGCTTAACTTTCCCACCACTGTGACAGAAAGTTGAGATTTTGTTATATTTGTCATTGTTCTAATAGAATGGGTGTCATGTGGTTTAACTAGAGGGTGGAGACCTGTGTGAGAGGCAATATCATTGGCAGCTTGTTCAAAGTTTCTGCAAATAGTAAGACCCCATTCCTGCCTCTCCTCACACAGGCTCTGGATGCTTCTTGCAGTCAGCATTATTGACCCCTATCCTACCCTTCCCGAGATATATCTCAAATCCAAAAGAGATAAGAGCCAGACATTGTAGGAAACTTGAAAGAAGAAAGAAATTGCCCAGTGCCTGTGCTCCTGGGGTTCCCCCAGAGGAACTCAGGCAGTCCTTTCACAGGAGGCATTTCCAACCCTAGAGATCCAACCTGAAATGTGATAGCAGGGATGGGGCTTCCTAATGGGGGAGGGGGGTGGATCAGGGATATCATGGTTCCTGCCTGTCCATTTGTTTCTTTCAAGAGATGCTCTGTCTCAGAGATATCCCAGGGATGGGAAAAATAGCAAGTGCACAGTTGTGTTCATTATCTAGGCAAGCTGCTTAGCTGACTGAGAGACGTGTGTGGGAGCTCCGAGGTGGGTAGGTGCCTCTTCTTTTGCCAATTTTGGGGTACAGCCAGTGCTTTTCCCACCTTTTTCTCTGAAGCTCTGGGAAGCTCTGTACCGGGGGTGTCGGGGTAGGAAGCGTGCTGGGGAGACAGCTTCAGTCTGGGGGTCTTGGTGGTGACTGTGCCCTCCTTCTGTTTGCCTGCAGAACACATACACCAATGCAGACAAGCTCCTAGAGGCAGCCGAGCAGTTGGCGCAGACTGGGGAATGTGACCCAGAGGAGATCTACAAGGCGGCTCGGCACCTGGAAGTCCGAATCCAAGATTTCGTGCGCCGGGTGGAGCAGCGCAAGCTCCTCTTGGACATGTCTGTCTCCTTCCACACGCACACCAAAGAGGTAAGAAGGGGAAGGGGGCTAGAACTGGGCCACCCATGCAGAGGAGCAGACTGTTACAGAGAGGACTGGCTCTCCATGGGAGCCATAGGTCCGGGGGTCCTCAGCTGCGTCAGGGCTAATCTGCTCAATATTTATGTTTCATATGGGACATATACTTCTGTTCTTGCCATGGATGCCAAGGATTCTCTGTTTACTTAAGGTCTCTCTCACTGAGGCCTCATCAAATACAAGGTCCTTCTGCCTTCTCAACTCTGAGATTGGTGTGTGTGTGTGTGTGTGTGTGTGTGTGTGTGTGTGTTGGGGGAGGGCTATGGGGCCAGTGGGAGCAGGGGGCAGTGAATCCATGGGGTCTTTTGCTATTTTGGAATGTTCTTCAGAAGGAAGAAGGTGGAGTAGACCCACCAGACTAGAGCAGACCCTTGTAGAGAAAAGATATGTCAGGCAGAGACACTGGTTCCCACTTTTCTCTGCTCTCTGCTAACTAATAAGGCAAGAGAACGTGGTACAATGCAATCTTTAATACCTATGCTAATAAAAAAGAGGCAAGAAGAGGAAGTGGGGTACAGTGGAAAGAGAAATGAATTTGAAGTTAGAGGGTCTGGGTTCAAATCTCTCTTCAGCTACTTAATAATACTTGTGTATTTGTGAGCAAGTCACTTGACCTGTCTAGATCTCAGTTTCCTCATCTGTAAAATGGAGGTGTTGAATGGATGACTGCTGAGCTCCCTTCTGGACCCAAATTTATGATCCTAGTATCCCATGACCTTTAACCTCTCAATTGGGTATCCTGTGCTTCCCAAAGATTATCATGTGCACTCTTGCAGGACATTTTGTGGAGTCGTTTTGTTTTGTTTTTTTCTAAAATAGGAGATTTAACTTTCCTAATGATGTTTTCTTCAGGATGATGTTAAAATGAGGTTATATTTCCCCCGATAGTCAGGGGAAGAGGCCAGGTTTATTCTAAGTGCTGGGGGCATGGGGTGTGTGTGGTATGGGGGTGGGGAACCAACATGGGATCAAAGCACAGATTAGAAAAGTCATGAATTATTAGATCTGGAAGGGACCAGAGAGCTCATAAAGGTCAAGTCCAATCCCCTCATTCTACAGATGAGGAATCTGAGTCCCAGGGAGAGGAAGACCCTTGTCCAAGGCCACACCCTTCTGTAAAGAATCCTCCTGGGGTGAGTTGAGAGGGAGAGAGCGCCCTTAGAAAGTGACCATGGTTTGGCTTATGTTCTTGGCTGGAGTGGCCCACCAGGGAGGCAGAGAAAACTGCCAACCTAGCATTGCTCTTCATTCCAGATTAATAGGAAACTTTGAGCACTGCAGCTACTGTTTGCTGCCTTTTACAATCACACCAATGACAGATGAACTCATTAGGTGTAAACATTCTCAACTACCCCCAGGAATTCATCTTAATGGAGTATTAATTAATGTGTGATTGTTACCTAGCCAAAAAAAAAAAAAAGAATTCAAGCTATTTAATTAAGTTGATTTTTAGTTTTTTGAAAAGTCTGAGTCTACAGAGATGGGCTGTGGCTGCTTCCCTGAGTGGGAATGCAAATAAGAGTAACTCCCCATCAGGATAAAACAGGAAAAGATAATGTTTTATAGCTGGAGATCCCCTGGGCAGATGCAGAGGGGATATAAAGGAAGCTGGCTTTGCATCTTCCCCCCAAGACCTAAGGCCCCTCTGCCGATGACTATCTGTAAAGCAAGGGGATTAGTTCTAATCTTTGTTTTCCTGCCTGGCCTCCTGGCTGCCTGTTTGCATGTGGCCCACCTGATTCCCAGAGATGATCTCAGAAACCAAAGGCATGTGTACACTCTTTGCAATCTAAGTCTGTCTGAAAGGGAAGCAAGTATAAGGGACAACAGGCTTGCAATGTGTATGTGTGTCATTCTGTGTTACATAGGTGTGATGGGGAGGGTGCGGAAGGAGGTGTATTGGATGAAGCGATACCCACAAGGATTTGTCCCTGGAAGTGGAATCTACTGCTGTCTTCCTGAGTCCTAGTGTTTGAGTTGAGGTGAAAGACAGACAGACAGACAGACAGACAGACAGAAAGACAGAGACATAGAGACACACACAGACAGAGAGAGGAGAGACAGAGTGATACAGGGAAAAACAGAGACAGAGAGAATTAGAAACAGAATCTGAAAGAGAGAGAGAGAGAGAGAGAGAGAGAGAGAGAGAGAGAAAGGAGGAGAAGGAAGAAAAAGAAAGGCACACATACAGGGAGGGAGGGGGAGACAGAGAGGGAGAGAGAAAGGGAGGGAAGGAGGGAGAGAGAGACACCAAAAGGGAGGGAGAGGGATGGAGGGAGGGGGGGAGAAAGAAAGGAAGGGGGAGAGGGAGAGGGAGAGAGAGAGATGAAAAGATAAAAGAAGTTCAACTTTGTTTCTTCCTTCCCTGGCTTTAATTAGACTCTATCATTTGTCAGCTGGTGAAAACTGTTAAAATCAGTCCCTGCATATCACCTGAGTCCTCACCCATTCTCTTTTTTTTTATTCCTTCCTCTTCCTTTTCTTGTCTCTTTCTTCTCCCTTCCTTCTTCCATTTTTCATCCTTTTTCTTTCTCTCATCCCTTCTTCTTTCCTTCCTTGGCCTCCCTTTGTGTCCTCTCCCTTACCCTCCATTCTCCCCTTTCCCCTTCCTTCTTCTTTCCTTCTGTATCAATGGAATTGATACGAAAGAAGACATATTGCCACGTGGCTTGTTACTGCCCTCTAAGGACCACTGGGCCCCGCCATCTGACTTGCAACTGAAGCCATATGTGTATGTGTGTATATACACACATTTATATATACACACATACATACATATGTACATATTATGTATATCTATGTGTGTGTGCATGTCTCTTCTCAATAAGAGCTTGAATTCCTAGAATGGAGGGCCCATTTCACTTTTCTCTTTGCATACCCAATGTTAAGCACAGTGCTTTGTGCACAGTAAGTGCTTATTAAAGGCTTTTTATTTGTTTTCCTTTTCTTTTCTCCTCTGCTCTTTTTCATCCCTCTTCTTCCCTTCTCTCCTTTCCTCCTCAGCTTTCTTCTTCCTCTCCCCTTTTCTTCTCTCTCACTTCCTCAAACCCTGAAGCATGGGACAGATGAGGAATGAGGGCAGGAGTCCAATGGTCATGGCTGGGGCATTGTGACTGAGAGATAAAGACACAATTACAGGACTGAAATTTTCCAGAAGTCATTCTAGAAATCATTCCCGACTTTTTTCCTTATTTTTTCCCTTTTCTACCTCAAGCCCTGCTAAGCTTGGATCCTATCTGCTCCCCTTTGGCTACGCTTGACGTCTAGAATCTCTTTCATTTTGAATAGAGAACACTGAGATGAAAAGACTAAAAGATAAGGATATGGCTTCAGGGAGAGAAGGACTTTCTTACCCCAGGAAAAGCAGCTTAGCGGTGGCAAGTGCTAACCTTAAAGTCAGGAAGGCCTGGGTTAGAGTCGTGCCTCTTCTACCTTCTGGCTATATGCCTCTAGGCAGGTCACAGTCTCTCAGTGCTCTAGGCAACTTTCTGAGATTCTACCTTAGAGAGGAGGTGCCAGCCTGTAATAGCAGAGGGAATCTCTTCATCTGAGAGTTCCCTGTACCAATCCAATCATAGGTCCAGTCCCTGTTCCTACCCCCTGTTTCCTAAAGGATTTCTCAGAAGAAGTGCAATAGGAAATAAATCTATGGAAAAGCCTCCTCTGGGGGTCTATAAATGTGGAAGAATCTGATATCTGTATGAGACTATATTGAGGATGGACCTGGAGGTCGGCAAGTGTGAGCGAGAGAGCCTCTCTACCACTCTGAGAAACCCTAACTCCCAAATCTGCAGCATCTCTGGGAGTCCATCAGTCACTAAGCATTTATTAAACACCTACTATATATCAGGCACTGTGCTAATACAGGGAGACCAAGGCAAAGAATCCCTGCTGTCAGGGAACTTTCACTTTCATGGAGACTTGTATGAATATATTTGGCATAAAGGGAATAAATATAAATATAGAAAGAGTAGTTAGATACAAGGTAGTTTGGGAGGGAAGGCACTGACATTTGGGGGAGGGATGTCAGAGAAGACTTTATGCATAAAGTAATGCCCTAGTTACATGCTAAAGGAACAAAGAAACTCTGGGAGGCAGGAGGTTAAAGTCTTCAGAATCTCCTAGACAGCCACTGACCTCAGTCCTCCATGTCCCCCTAACCCCTGCCTGCTAATGATTCACAAGACAAGTTAAAGCATCAGCCACTTAAAAATATTTTCCCAGTTGTCTAGTCAAGATCAGGTGATCCCCTTCTCTCAGATTTCCTTTGCTTCCAGTCTTAGTACCCAGATTTATGGGGTGTCTTTGCAGAAGTTACTTAACTTCTCTGTAATAACAATGATGTTATCATTACCTTTTTATTTAACTACCCTTCCTCTAAAGAGTTCAAGAATCTATTCACCATCTTTGTACGAAGTAGGCAGGGCCAAGGTTAACTAGGCTCATTTTATAGATGGTTAAAAGGAATTACTATGGTTTTTTGGAATAGGGAACCTGAGATTAGAATCCCTGGTTTTGGACTCACAGACCACTCAGGAAGTATTTATTGAGCACCTTCTGTAAAATAACTTTATGTTTTGTGCTACAGGGGAAGGCAACTAAAAATTCAATTTAATTCAATGCAGCCAAACACTTATTTGCCTGTCATATGCAAAGTACTATGCCAGGTACTTGTTATGTGAAGATAAATGATACAGACCTTCATGCCAAGGAATTTATAATCCACCAGGTAAAACATGTATAGAAATTTTAACTATAATACAAAAGAATGTGAGGGAAATGTCACTGTCCATTGGGGGAACACAGTGAAGGATTCACATTGCAAGCAGTAGTTGAAGTGGGCGGAATTCAATAGACAGAAATGGGTTAAGGGAGAAAAGTCCATTTCAGACATGGATACTTGGTACGAACAGAGTCATGGAGATGGGAGAAGACTGGAAGGACACAGACAGTTTTAGGAAAGACATGAATTGGCTAGGGAACTTACAGGGGCATACAACACTTGAAAGGCAAAGAGCCCAAATACTATATGGACATCACTTGAAAGTACTAAGAGCCTGAAGAATAGAAAGGGAAAGGTCATTAGAGCTAACTTCAAGTGTCTGAAGGGCAGGCCTTGGGCAGAAGAATTAGACATGTTCTGTTTGGGCCCCAGGGGTAGAAATAGGAACAGTGGGTAGAATTTGGGAGAGGCAATTTTAGGCTTGAAGTCAAGAAAACCTTCCAAAGAATTAGAACTATTCAAAAGTAGAATAGACTGGCTTGGAAAATAGCGAGTTCCCCTTCACCACAGGTCTTCAAGCAGAAGCTGGAATAGAGTAGAGATGCTGCCATTATAGAGATACTAGTTTGGAATCAATTGCTTTTTTCCAGCTCAGAGATTCTGTGAGAATGGTGGATGAAGAATAGTCCAATCTGAGTGGTAGAAACTTGGGATTGTGAAGGAGATTAGTATGAGATTTTGAATGGCAGGGTCTTGGGTTTATCCTTTATTTTGTAGATCTACATGCTTAGTGCACAAAAGGAAATCACCATAGTGCTTGCCTTATACAAAGTTCAAATATATTGAAGTAGATAATGTACATTCAGAAGGATTAAACAGCAATATAAGGCAGTATGCACTTAAGTGCACAATAAATATGAAAATTCAGAAGACAGATTTTAAAATGTATTTTAAAGTATATTATCCTTTGCTTTTACATCACCTTTATTTCTACATATTTCTCTCTTGCCTACCCTACCCAGAGAGCTATCCCTTGTGTCAAAGAAAAAGGAAAGAAGGAGGAGAGGGAGAGAGGGAGGGAGGAAGAAAGGAAAGGAGGAAGGAAGGGAGGAAAGAAGGAGGAAGGAACGGAGGGAGGGAAGGAAAGGAAGGAAGGAAAGGCAAGATGAGGAAAAGGAAGAAAGGAAAGAAGAAAAAGAATGAAGGAAACTCAATCAACAAATATTTATTAAGTGCCTACTATGTGCTGGGAATAGTTCATGCATATACAAAGTGTAAAATAATCCTTACCAACAAAGAGTTTACTTTCTATCTGGGAGGACAATGAGCACATTATCTAAGAATATAAAGAACAGATAGCTATAACAATAGCAAATACAAAATACTTCAATGTGAGGAGTGAGAGGGAGGGCTCTACCAGTTGAAGAGATAGGGACGGGCTTCTTGTGGAAGGGGGCACTTGAGCCACAGTCCAATAAAAGCAACTAACACATGAGCCAAGGCCAAAAGTGTGGATCCTTAGTTTCCCACGTATGCAAAGAAGGGAAGAAGATGCATTTTCTAATCTCTTCTTTGAGACCAAACCTAGCAGATGTTGGAAGCTGGGGTGACCAGGGAAGTTTTCATGCTTGAAAACTGAAAGGCAAGATTAGTAGAGAGGCAAAGGTTAAAGAGGAGAGAGAGAGAGAGAGAGAGAGAGAGAGAGAGAGAGAGAGAGAG
>NW_027187301.1:3530561-3699916 GCF_028583685.1 Petaurus breviceps papuanus
AGAGAGAGAGAGAGAGAGAGAGAGAGAGAGAGAGAGAGACAGACAGACAGACAGAGACAGAGAGAGAGACAGAGAGAGAGACAGACAGACAGAGACAGACAGACAGAGACAGAGAGACAGACAGAGAGACAGAGACAGAGGGAAAGAGACAGAGGGAGAGACAGAGATAGAGAAAGAGAGAGACAGAGGAGAGAGACAGAGACAGAGAGAGAGAGAGAGTATACAGGTGGATTTCTCTTTGGGAGAAGAAGAACTTCTTCATCTAAGACTGGAGAAAAGGATGAAAAGAGAAATATAGAAATATATTTAGTTGAAAAGATGGGAAGGTTAAGACCTGAAGCAAGATAACCTCTAATCATATGGCATGAGGAAACCTAAATTCAGGGCCTTGCTATATTGCTTCCTACCTATGTAACTTTGGACAAATCACTCTACCTTTCTGAGCCTCAAATTCCTCATCTGTAAAATAATGACTTGACCTTCCAGCTCCAAATCCTAAGAACTACTGAATAAAATAGGAGGCCAGAATTACCTGTTAAGCCTGAAGAAGAAGGGAAGGGGTGGAGCACTCAAGAAGAACAGAGAGATTTGGAACAACCTCTATGAACAGAATTCTGGACAGTCGGTGAGAGATCAAGGAAGGGAATGCCACGCAGTAGCAAATGCCCGGTGGAACTTGACATCATGAGTTTGTCCTAAGCCAGGTGTGCCAAACTTTGTGCCTCAATCTTGTGGTGCTAGCTGTTCTGCAAGCAGAAGCTAAGGAAGCTGGTTGTGAAGACTGTCCAGGGGTGGAGACTGGGTTTGACCGACTTGGTGGGAGGTCACCCTTTCACCACTCCCTTGCCTTGTAAGGCTATAGATGAAAGGCCCTTCACACAAATTTCCTTGTTTTACAGTGTCTATATTGAAGACATAGCTGCTTGATTGGTCTTCTCTTTTCCCAATTGCCCCCAGGCCCCCCCCCCAAAAAAAGAGAACCCAACCTTACTCTCTCCGAGGAGTGATTACATTATTTTTTGTCAATTGTTTGGCAACTATGTGGTACGGTATATAGCATGTCAGACCTGGAGTCAGGAAGACTTGAGTTCAAATCCAACCTCAGACACTACTAGCTGTGTGACCCTGGGCAAGGCACTTAATCCTGTTTACCTCAGTTTCCTCATCTATAAAATGAGTTGAAGAAAGAAATGGCAAACTATTCCAGTATCCTTGCCAAGAAAAGCCCAAATAGGATCATGAACAGTCAGATATGATTGAAACAACTGAATCACAACAACTTGGGTTTGCATTTTAACTCTGGGATTTCTAAAGTGGGTTGGAGAGTGGAGAGGAGAGAGACAGACAGAGGCCAGGGGAGTCTGTAGTTTGCAAGCTGAAATGTGCACATGAAGAACTTTGGAGCTTTTACCTAAGAGTAAAGTCTTGCTTAGTCCCCTTCCCTGTATTTGGAATTGATTCTATGGTATACCATCTCTGAACCTATGATCTGATATTGATTGTTTCTAGGACTGGTGCTAAATACTCCCATCACATTTAGCTTCAATTTCACTGATCGACAGGAGCACTGAGAATTCAAGCTCTGACTCTTCCTGCTAATTCTGGCTCTGTCTTTCTTGCCAATGGTCGGGATGGTATCAAGGCTTTAGCCATAATCTCTTCTCGTAGCACAGAATTGAATGCAGTAATTATTTAGTGACTATGATTAGTGTGATCATTTCACCTGGATCATTAATCTGTCTTCCCTTATTTCCCGTGGCCCTTTTTCTACCTTTCCAAACCCACACATTGCAAGCACCACCTCTCCCCCACCACTAATACTGAAGCAAGGTTATCCATTTTCTCTCTAATTAACCTGAACTGACTCACTACAGTAATAGTCCACTTGCCTGGTTAATTCTTTAACAAGCTAGAGACTGTTGCATGAGACTCCATGGCTACCATAGAGAGCCCTTGGCCCTCCTTTCAACCCAACTTTCCCATAGCCATCATCCAGGCAATAAACACCTGGAGAAGTGCCATCTGTCAAGGGCCTCTGCCTCCTCCACAGCAAAGAGGGTTCTCACCCCCAAAATCATTGGCACTTCCAAGTGACTGAATGTGAGAAATGCATGCAGTTCCATCACTGGAAAAACAAGGAAGAAGTATTGCTTTCTGCTTTTTTTGCTATGCCCTGAAAACCACAAGACTTCCATTTGCTCTGCAGTAGAAACTTTCCATACATATTGCTTCATCCATTCATTCATTGTTCATTCGTCATTCATTCATTCATCCATCCATCCATCCATCCATCCATCCATCCATCCATCCATCCATTCATTCATTCTTGAATGTTTCCCCTTGTTAGAATGTGAGCACTTCTAGAACAGGGATTGTCTTGTTTTTCTCCTTACATCCCAAGGAATTGGCACACTGTTTACAGGGAGGAAATAATGAATGCTCCTTTCTTGATTGGATGGAGCTCGCCGAGGCTTATCCTCTAAAGGATAAGACTGGAAGGCATACTCAGCACATCAAGGCTAGGTTTGGTGATCCAATTCTTCTCCTCCCCATCAAGCACCATTTCTGCTTAATTTCATGGTAGGAGTTAGGGATAAATGGCTAGAAAACTGGACTAGGAAATAAGATGCTTTGTTTTTTATTCCCTGGGAATCTTTTCTGCTATAGGAACTTAAGGTAAGTGCTTAATCTTTTCCTGCTGGAATTTTTCAGTTATAATCTCCAGTGGATAACATCCTCCACATTCTGGTGCTTTCCAATGTCAAATAGAAATCATTTTGGAATTATCAACTGCTCCATATCATCTGCATTTCTCTTCTCAGCCAGTACCAATAATTAAGAGTTTAGTTGGATGTAATTGCAAGATGTTGTCATTTCCCTGGAACAAGAAAAAAAAAATCCCCTTAGATAGGGTTTTTTTTAAGGAAATTGAGTTATAAAATCTCTACCAATGACCTAACAGAGACTTCCTTCCAGAATAGGGTTTATAGTATTACTTTTGCCTCCTTATTGAATCAGAGGTCTATTCTAATCAGGATAAGAGTTGTGGCCACTATAGAGAGGGATGAAATAGAGATAATCTCCAGACTAATTTCTTTTGAAAATTTTCTTTGAAATAACTTCTTAATCCTATTAGGTCTATTATTGCTTTGTGAGGGGATTTCTTGGAAGATGCTTGGAGATCCTGGGCCGCTGAAGGATTAAAACTTTCTAGTCAGGGAAGGATGACCCAAATTCAAATTAGATGTCTTGTTAATTCCACAACTCTAGTCCTTTGGAGGTCAATATCTTAGTAGACATAATCTCCCTGTATGTTCAAGCCCTCACTTCCGGTTGTGACTGCTTTTAAAGTAGCCTCCCCTTCTTTCAAAGTGGGGCATACATCTGGAGTCTGGCTTAGCCCAAACTATTGACTATTTTGGTGGGATAGGGTAAGGCAGGGAGTAATGTCATGGCAGTGGTCTCAGACCTCGGGCACAGTTCATTGGCCTGGCATGATAGAAATGGGAATGAGAGAAGGAGGCAAGGAGAATGGTTTCCCAGTTCCTGTTTTCTTTTTTTTTTTCTCCTTTTCCATGGCAATTCTGGAATCTGCTAGTTAAAAAGCCCATTCAAAATGGTGTGGGTATTGTCTTTTAAAACACGTTTAAAAAAAAAGAATGCTGGAATAAATCCTTTCAGAAAGTAGCCCAACCGAGGACCTTCTGGAGAAGCCTAATTAAATACGGTCCCTTTCCCTTTCTTTCCTTACTTGTCAATTTTTCTCTTCGGTCTTCACTCTATGACCAATTTTTTGCTGCACTCCACCCCAATTCCTTCCTTTCCCTCCCTTTCCTGAGGATTTCAGCTTCCAGATAATCAAGTTGGCAGAAAAGAAGGAAATCCTACAGTGGGAGCTGAATTAATCTTCGAAAGGTGAAGAAGCTCGAAGATAGCAAGTGGGCTGATAGTCTCAGAAGCAAACCAGCTGTAGCCTCTGTCTTCATCACCAAAGACATAGCCACTGATCATAGACATGAAAGTGGGTAGCTGAGACCTAAAGAGAGAAAAGAGTCCCTTCGTAAATATGCATTTGCTAGCTGTCAGGTTTGGGATATGGGGGTGGAGTAGAGAGGAGAAAGTCTTTTCTTTCCTCCTGGCATGAAAGGTGGTGGACCAATTAATAATCTCAGCACAGATCTTAAAGGCTCGACTGATAGATCGATTGTGTCCCCGCTATGGTTGTCAGCTCTCCACAAATGTAACTGCCAATTAGTAGGTTAAATTTGGGAAGCAAAATATGCCCTCCCCTCCTTTAGTCACCCCTTAGTCTGTTTAGCTGTGTTCACAAACAAGCTACATTCAGCTTGTCTTCTGAGATAGCCTGGCTTCTTCTCTTACCCAACCCCTCCCTTCCTTTCCCTTCCCTTCTCGAATCTGCTCATTTGCAGAGTCTTGGTTACAGCACGATTCTGGGGCAGTGGGTCACAGTAGGCAGGCTCTTTTTAGATTTCTTGGTTCTATTATCAAGGTCAGCTTTCCCTAGAGTATGATTTGAGGGGCCAGGGAAGTCTGACCTGCTTAAAAATGCCCTTCTCCCTACCATCCTGTCTAGGTGCTTAAGACACACTATTATTTCTGCTTCTTTGAATTAAGGGGGCTCTTAAACCCAGTCCTTACCTGGAAACAGGTAAAATATTCATCAGAAGGCATCAGTATATTAGTATGGATTCACTTCTAGCAGGTAGGTGGCACAGTAGATAGAGTGTTTGACTTAGAGTCAGGAAAACATGAACTCAAATCCTGCCCCAGACATTTCCTAGCTGTGTGACTCTGAGCAAATCATTTCACATTTTCTCAGACCCAGTTTCTTCATCTGTAAAACAGGATTAATAGTACTTACCTCACAGGATTATTCCAAGGATCAAATGAGATTACATATGCAAAGCTCTTTGTAAACCTTAAAGGGGTATATAAATACCAGATATCTAATAGTAGCAGTAGTAGTAGTACTAGTAATCCTTATAGGAAGAGGACTAATTGTAGTGGTATTAGTAATAGTTGTAGTGGTGGGAGTAGGGTGGCAATAGTAGTCTGGTAGAGTTGTGAACTGATCCAACCATTCTGTACAGCAATTTGGAACTACGCTATAAAAATGTGCATACCCTTTGACCAGTAATACTACTTCTAGGACTGCATCCCAAAGAGTAGGGGTAGTAGTAATTAAATAACGGTCACCTAGCAAATAATAGGGTCCTTGAGAAAAGGGACACCTGACAAGTAAGTTGTTTTTATTTTTTTGCATAATGATTTAATATTTTATTTTTTCCCCAATTATATGTAAAGGCAATTTTTAACATTAATTTTTTTTTAAAGTTTTGAGTTCCAAATTCTCTCCCTCTCTTCTTCCCCTTCCCCCTCATTGAAAAGAGAAGCAGTTTGTTATAGGTTATGACAGGTAAGGTTTTCTTTTTTGGAAGGGGGAAGGTAAGGTAATTGGGGTTAAGTGTCTTGCCTAAGGTTACACAGCTACTTAAATGTCAAGTGTCTAAGGTCGGATTTGAACTCAGGTCCTCCTGATTCCAGGGCTGGTACATGACAAGTAAGTTTTGATAAGAGAAATTCAGGAAGGGTTTGGAACATGGAATCAGGTCAGTCAGTCACCAAACAGTTATTAAGCACCTATTAAGTTCCAGGCACTGTGCTAAACACTGGAGATACACAGAGAGGCAAAAAAAAAAAAAAAAACCATCTGTGCTCTCTAGGAGCTCACAGTTTAAGGGGTGAGACAACATGCAAACAACTTGTATAAACAAGATATACACAGTATAAATTAGAGATAATCTCAGAAGGAAAGCACTGAGATAAAGGAGGACTGGTAAAGGCTTCTGGCAGAAGGGTGGACTTCAGCCAAGGCCTGAAGGAAGCCAGGAGGGAGAGATAAGGAGGAAGAGAATTCCAGCATGGGGGATAGCCAGGGAAAGTGCCCAGAGTTAGGATAGAAAAAGTCTTATCCAAAGCACATCAAGGAGGCCAGGGTCTCTGGATCTCAGAGTATATGGAAGCAAGGGGGGAGGATGTAAAATATTAGGAAGGAACCAAGCCAAGCAGAGGATTTTATGTTTGTTCCTGGAAGCAAAAGGGAACCACTGGAGTTGTTTGAATGAGGGAGCGTCCTAGTCAAAATGACCCTTTAAGAAGATCTCTTTGGTAGTTGAGTGGAGGATTGGCTAGAATGGGAAGACACTTGAAGCTGGGAGACCAACCAGCAAAGCTACTGCAATGGCGTAGATATGAAGGGATGCGGCCTGCCCCTCAAGCATGGATGTATCAGAGGAAAGAAGTAGACGTGCATGAATGATATTATGAAAGCAGAAGTGGTAGGACTTGGCAATGGCTTATATATAGGAGTAGAGTGAGAGAACAAAAAGACTCGTAGGATGTCTGTGTGTCTGGGAGGATGGTGGTGCCCCCACCGGTAACAAGGAAGTCAGAAGAGGGCTAGGTTTAGGAGGAAAGGCAATGAGTTCTACACTGAGCTTAAGATGTCTACAAGACATCCACTTTATGATTTCTCATTGAGAGTAAAAGATAGGAGCTTGATGACCAGGAAAATGTTCTGTTCAGTCATTTCAGTCGTGTGTGACTCTTCATGACTCCATCTGGGATTTTCTTGGCAATGATATAGGAGTAGTTTGCCTTTTTCCTTCTCCAGCTCATTTTGTAGATGAGGAAACTGAGGCAAGTTGGGTTAAGTGGCTTGCCCAGGACCACATAGATAGCTGGTATCTGAGGCCAAAATTGAACTCAGGTCTTTATGACTCCAGGCCTGGCAGTCTACCTACTGTGCCATTTAACTGCCCCTAGGAAAAAGGCTTAGCCTGAACAAATAGACTTGAGAATCATCTGCATGATGATGATAGATGAATTCGTGAGAGCTGATATGATCACCAAGGGAAAAAGTATGGAAAGAGAAGAGAAAAGGGCCCAAGACAGAATCTGGGAGATACTCATGGCTATCAGGGGTGACCTGCATGAAGACCCAGCAAAGGAGACTGAAGACTGGTCGGGCATGGAAGGGGAGAACCAGGAGAAAACAGTGTCATAAAAACTTAGAGATAGGAGAATATCAGTCAGTGTACATAAGAGAGAGTGACTAACAGTGTCAAAGTGCAGAGAGGTCAAGAAGAAAGGGGACTGAGAAAAGGCCATTAGTTGGGTGATTAAGAGATCAATGACTGTGTGGGCTGCTGAAGCATGGAGCCCTGGGCAAGTAGGGACCCAGAAAAGCACCTAGAAGGAGGTGGGGAGAGGAGAGCGGGGAGAAAGAAGGGTTGTTGTCTAAGGCAAATTCCTTCTATTTCATCAGTTTAAGGCCATTGCTGAGGCAATACCAGGGTTATGAGTACCTAGAGTGAAGGGATTTATTTTGTTGTTGTAGTTGAGTCGTGTCCAACTCTTCCGGACCCCATTTGGGGTTTTCTTGGCAGAGATACTTGAAATGTCTCACCATTTCCTTCTCCAACTCAGTTTACAGATGAAGAAAGTGAAGCAAACAGGGTTAAGTGATGTGCCTGGGGTCATACAGCTGGTAGGTGTCTGAGGCCAGATGTGAACTCAGGAAGAGGAGTCTTCCTGATGCCAAGCGCAGGACCACCTATCTTCCTGAAAGGGATTTATAGGGGTTTTTTCTTATCAGCCAAGAAGCAATAAGAGAATACCTGTTTGCATATGATAAAATACAAAGTAAACCTTCTCTAGGGGGTTCAGATGGACAGGGACAGGTCTATCAGATAGAGGGAAAGTAAGAACATAAAGATTGCCATTCTGGGCCAGACCCATGGTTCATCCAGCCTAGTCAGCTCAGATTGTTTCCATAGAAAAGCATGTCTGTTCAGTCATGAGTGACAATGCCCACAGCAGTGGGACATCTGCCATGGCTGGGGGCACTGACTCCATGTGGACTGGCCTTGCTTTGCCATGTACTCGATGCTCCCATTTCCCTACTTCATGTTCTTTCCATAAGATACTCCAGCTCCTGATTTCATGACTTTTTCCCCGGCTGTCCCCCATCCCAGGGATGCTTTCTCTATTTATTTGTCTGTCTACTCTCCTTCAAGTCAGCTCCAATCCTTCGGCAGGAGGCCTTTCCTGTTCTCGCTCCTATTTCCTTTCCTCTCTCATTCACCCCATGTCTGTCTTGTGTATACACATAGTGGCTTGCGTGTTGTTTTCCCCAGTAGAATGTAAGCTTCTTGAGGCAGGAACCATGTTATTATTGCCTTTCTTTGTATCGCCTCCCAGCTTAGTACCTGGCACATAATAAGTGTTTAAGAAATACTTATTGAAGCATTATCTGACTTGCCCAATTATACAAGCACTCCATAACAGAACCAGGCTTAAAACCAAGTCCTTCTCAGTCCACATCCAGTACTTTCTTTCACTACCCCGTACTACTTTTCTCCTATAACCATTTGGAGGGCTTGGTAGCTTTGACACTGTCTTTGTTGTTGTTCGGTGGTGTCTGACTCTTTGTGACCCCATGGACCACAAAACACCAGGCCTCTCTTTCCTCCACTATCTCCTGAAGTCTGTCTAAACTCCTGTGTGTTGCTTTTATAACACTATCTCTCCATCTCATCCTCTGCCATCCCCTCCTGCCTTCAATCTTTCCCAATATCAGGGTCTTTTCCAACAAATCCCCTCTTGTCATTATGTGGCCAAGTATTTCAGCTTCAGTTTCAGTGTTTGTCTTTCCAACCAATAGTCTGAACTGTCTTTAATGTCTCCCATGATTCACTTCCTCAGTCTGATGGACAGTGTAGGACTCTTTGAAGTGCCTGCTGGATGGAGACCTTTCACCGATGTAGTAATTCCCACGTAGCTCAGGGAAGCTGTGGAAGACTGAGCCCTTCTGTTCACATGCCACAGAGAAGGGAGAACTGTGCTGTTCAACTCAGAGTGCCAGGGAAATATGTGAATGTAGGGTGGAGGTGGGGGAGGCCCACCAGAGGAAGGGAAAGAACCAGCAATGTCCCCAGAAAAAGAACTCTGAAAGAACCTGGGGAGAGCCTGCTGTTGCCCCACAGTCAGGCCATATTCACATGCATGTGCTGAACCTGAATTTATTCACCAAATCCTCTAAGATGGGATGTAGGATACAATCTTGTGACACTTGAAAGAGATATTTTTAGGACAGAAAAAAGAAAGTCTGATTTTTCCATAGTAATTTAATTTGGTGGGATTTTTTTCCCTTCAGAGAGTAAAAAGGAGGCATAAAACATTTCACTCACCTGTTTTTAAAATTAAGAACAGAGAGCATAAAGCTTCATTCAGTACAATAGTAGCTTTCCCAGCCTGGGAGAAAATTCTTGTTTCAACTATAACAGCAGTAGTCAGAGCAACTACATCCCAGAGGCCAGATGAAATCGAGCCAAGGGCCACATCTGGTATATGAGACAGAGGTTCCCCACCTTAGTATTTAAAATTAGGGCTAGGAAAAGCTGTATGTATGTGTATATGTGTGTATATATATATGTGTGTGTGTGTGTGTGTATACATACATATATACAAAAGATATATACACACATATGTGAAAGATATATGTAGACATATGAAAGATTGAAACATATATATGAAAGTTATCTAAATATAGCAGAGAGATTCTGTGTTTTAAAGGTTGCTTTAAACTATAACATTTGCTTTTTGCTTAAGTTTAACTTTTTTGTAAAGAAATTTTTGTTGGTATATGTGAGTTAGGAATTTGCTCTTTTAAAATAAATTTTATTGATAAGTTTTGTTTTTATATTGGCTAAAGTTCTCCCTATATCTTTCCCTCTCCCTGAGTGCCACCCATTACAAGAAAGAATTTTTTGAAAAAAAGAAAAAAAAAGAAAATCCAGCAATATTGATCAATACAAGGAAAAAAGATGGACAATATACGCAATGTTCCATACCTGCGAACCCTATACTTGCTCAAACAAAAAGTAGGGGAAGGTATAAGGTATCTTTTTACAGCTCTTGTGGAGGGCCAGGTGTGGAATTTTCTTTTCTTTTCTTTTCTTTTTTTTTTTTTTGCTTTTTGGAGGGGGGAGGGTAGGGCATTTGGGGTTAAATGACTTGCCCAAGGTCACATGGCTAAGTTTTTATGTCAAGTGTCTGATGCCAGATCCAAACCCAGGTCCTCCTGACTCCAAGGCCGGTGCTCTACTCACTGCGGCCACCTAGCCACCCCGAATTTTCTAATTAAACCTTGACAATGTAAAGCATGAGGCAGCTAGGTGGAACGGTGGACTGAGTTCTAGGCCTGGAGCCAGAAAGACTCAACTTCCTGAGTTCAAATCTGGCTTCACACATTGACTAGCTGTGTGACCCTGGACAAGTCACAAAACCTCTTTACCTCAGTTTCCTTATTCATAAAATGAGCTGGAGAAGGAAATGGCAAACCACTTTAGTATTTCTGCCAAGAAAACCCCAAATGGGGTCAAGAAGAATAAGACGTCATTGAAACCACTCAACAACAACAAAGCTAGAGCAGCCTAGAACCTAACCTGGTGTCTCCAAGGCTCCAGATTCTCCATGGCTATTGAATATTGGAGCAATATAAACTCTGATTGGTTCCAATGTGCTCTAAAGAAAGCCCCACCCCCACAGCCAGAATGGCTGCTTTTCAAGGACCAACAATCTACCTAAGCAGAGAGACTCATAGCAGCTAGTGTAGTTCAGGAGGAGCCATCACAACCAGGGTCCCTGCCACATAGGCAAGTATAGCTTTTGTTTCATTTTGTTAGTTCCCTCTAAAAGGAAAAGAAGCTATCCCTAAGATGGATTAACCCAAGAAGGCTAAGGCTCAAGCTTTCTATGTCACCCGGCTTCCTGGTCACCCGAGGGCCTAAGAGAGTCCAGTCAGTTAGTCAGCAAGCATTCATTAAGTGATAATTCTCCACTGAACAGCTTGAGGAGCTCACTGCCCCTTGATGTGTTGTTAAAGAACACTCCTGCATGTGATTTCCTTTCTTTCTTCAAAGATCATTTTGTTTGAATTGTAGTTGTCTTGGGCTACTTTTTTTTAATCCTTTAAAAATTTTTAATTTTTTTATTTGGTTGATTTAGTTTTTAAAAGTTAATTTAAAGTTAGATGTTTTATTGAGTATTTTTTCTGATTTTGTTGTTGCTATTTTATGTAATTGTCACTTTGTTCGTTCCTTTTCTGACTTCTGCATTAAGCAAAGGAAATATTCAAAGGAAAGCAGAAAGATAGTCCTTGTTTTCAAGGGAGAGAAAATATGCAAATATCTATCTATCTGTGTACGTGTACATACAGGTACATGTACCCACACTATATATACAATGTAAATGGAAGGTCAGCTCAGAAGGAAGGCGCGTGGGGGAAGGAGAAGGGAACAGGAAAGGCCTCCTGTAGAAGATGGGTGAGCTGAAACCTGAAGGAAACCAAAGAAGCCAGGTGAGGAGGGAGAGCATTCCAGGCATAGAGGTGGGGCAGGGCGGGGATGGGGTAACAGGACAGTGAAAAGACAGAGAGACTCAGGAGATGGAATGTCTTCTGTGAGGAACAGCAAGAAGGCCCCTGCTGCTGGGTCAGAGTGTGTGGAGGGAAATTCCCCATCAGAATTTTTTTGCTTCACTGAGTCCTTTCTGATGCAGCTTAAACTCATTTTATCTCCAGTCTCCTTAGTAAAGACAGCAAACATCGAATAACACTTAAGAGAGATGTTCTACCGGAATCTTTTCTTTTCCAGGCCAAGTCCCCTAGTTTCTTTCATTTCTCCTTCAGTCCTTACTGGAGGCTCTCATTTCCTGCTTGTGCTAAGCACTGAATTTGGGAAGTTGCATTCTAGAGCTGGGCATGAGGTGTCAGCCTTATCCTTGAATGACTTGAATGGCCTCCTGATAGAACCCTGCCCTTTCATATAATTAATGTACCCTGATGTCAAACCAAACAACAAACTCATTCATTCATCACGTCTTTGTGGTGTATGCTACCTGTCTCCTGGAAAGCACTGTACTAGCTAGGCATGATGAGGAGTGCGAAGAGAGGTTATTCATGGGCCATGGTTTAGTAGTATTCCTGTGAGTTTGGACTGTCACTTACACTCCTTCCTCAAATTCTTTTAGCTGTAAAATGGGAGGTAATATTTCTATGACTTAACTTACACAGTTCTTGTGAACCATAGGATCTTAGAGTTGGAAGGGACCTGAGAAATTATCAACTCTTACTCAGATTGTGAATCCCTTGGGGCAGCTAGGTGGTGCAGTGGATAGGGCACCAGGCCTAAATCAGAAAGGCCCGCGTTCAAATCCAGGTTCGGACACGTTAGCTGTGTGATGCTGGGCAAATAACATAACTTCCATTGGTCTCAAGTTCCTCAAAGGTAAAGTGGGGATAATGAAAGCATCTGCCTCCCAGGGTTGTTGTGAGGATCTGATGAGATAAAGTAAAGTACTTAGCAGAGTGCCCAGCACCTGTTAGCTATTATTATGTTTGTTAGTTATAAATGTTAGTTATTATTAATTTATTATCATTGTTACTATTACTATCCCTTCTATACAATCTCTGACAAGTGGTCAGTTATATTCCAATGGGGTGATATAGGTAAAAGTGTTTTGTAACCATAGGTTAGCATATGGATACAAGTCAGTTAGTGAATAAATTATTTATTAAATTCCTACTGTGTGCCAGGGAGGCAACTAGGTGGCACAGTGCACAGAGTCCTAGACCTGGAGCCAAGAAGACTTACCTTCCTGAGTTCAAATCTTGTCTCTAACATGTACTAGCTGTGTGACCCTGGGCAAGTCACTTAACCCTGTTTTCCTCAGTTTCCTCATCTACAAAATAAGCTGGAGAAGGAAATGGCAAACCACTCCAGTATCTTTGCTAAGAAAACCCCAAATGGGGTCAGGAAGAGTTGGATATGACTAAAAACCAACAACTATGTGCCACATATTGTGTTAAGTACTAGAGATACAAAAAAATGGCTCCCATTCTCAAAGAACACACAGTTTACTGGGGGAGACAATATGCAAACAATTATGTATAAACAAGTTATATTTAACAAATAAATAAATTAAATAATAAATTAACAGAGGATGAATTAGAAATAATCAACTGAGGGAAGGTACTAGAATTAAGGGGGATCAGGAAAGCTTTTTAAAATTTTTTTTATTTTTTTAAACTTTAATTTTATATTTATTTTTAGTTTTCAACATTCATTTCCACAAGATTTTGAGTTACAAATTTTCTCCCTGCCTTTCCCCTACCCACCACCCCAGAACAGTGATCCCACTGAATACCCCCTCCCCCAATCTGCTCTCTCCTTTATCCTCCCCCACTCCCCCTTTAACTTTCCAGTAGGGCAAGATGGATCTCTATATCCCAGTGCCTGTATATCTTATTTCCCAGGGCATGTAAAACAGATATATATATATATATATATATACATAATTTTGTTAAAACATTTTATTTTAAAACTTTGAATTCCAGATTCTTTCCCTTCTTCCCTCATCACCCACCCTTACTGGGAAGATAAGAAATTCAATATACGTTGTACGTGTATAGTTACACATAACATTTACATAGGGGATATATTGTGAAAGACTGACTATATTTCTCTCCATCCTATACCAACCCCACCTTGTTCTATTTTCTTCTTTGACCCTGTCTCTTTTCAAAAGTGTGTGCTTCTAACTACACCCCCCCCAATTTACCCTCACTTCTATCATCCCCTTTCTTGTCCCCTTCCCCACTACCTTCCTGTAGGGTAAGATACCCAACTGAGTGTGTATGTTATTCCCTCCTTAAGCCAAATTCAATGAGAGTAAGGTTGACACATTCTCTTTTGCCTTCCTGTTCTTCCCCTCCATTGTAACAGTTTTCCCTTGCCTCTTCTATATGAGATAATTTACCCTATTTTGTTTCTCCCCATCTCCTCTCATTATATTCCTCTCTCACCTCTTAATTTTATTTTTTAAATATCATCCCTTCCTATTCAATTGATCCTGTGCCCTCTGTCTATGTATACCTGTACACATATATATATACACACTCACATATGTATTCATAGACACATACACCCTCCTATATAGACATATATATCTATGTATACATATATATATATATATATACATTTGTATTCCTCTCAACTATCCTCACACTGAGAAAAGTTTTATAAGTTACACTTATTGTTTTTCCATGTAGGGTTTGATAAGTTCCTTATGATTTCTTTTCCATGTTTACCTTCTCATGCTTCTCTTGCTTCTTGTATTTGAATGTTAAATTTTCTATTCAACTCCAGTTTTTTCATCAAGAATGCTTGAAAGTCCTCTATTCCACTGAATGACCATATTTTCCCCTGAAACATGATACTCAGTTTTACTGGGTAGGTGATTCTGGGTTTTAATGTTGGCTACTTTGACCTCGAGAATATCATATTCCAAGCCCTTTGATCCCTCAGCGTAGAAGCTGCCAGATCCTGTGTTATCCTGATTGTGTTTCCACAGTATTCAAATTGTTTCTTCTTGGATGCTTGTAATATTTTCTCCTTGATCTGGGAACTCTGGAACCTGGCTATAATATTCCTAGGAGTTTTCTTTTGGGGATCTTTTTCAAGAGGTGATCAGTGGATTCTTTCAAGCTCTATTTTGCCTTCTGGTACTAAAACATCAGAGCAATTTTCCTTGAGAATTTCTTGAAGGATGTTTTCTAGGTTCTTTCTTTGATCATGGCTTTCAGGTAGTCCAATAATTTTAAAATTATCTCTCCTGGACCTATTTTCCAGGTGAGTGGTTTTTCCAATGAGATATTTCACATTGCATTCCATTTTTTCATTTGTTTGGATCTGTTTAATAGTATCTTGATTTCTCATAAAGTTATTAGCTTCCAATTGCTCCAATTTAATTCTGAAAGAATTATTCTCTTCAGTGAGCTTTTGAAATTCTTTTTTCATCTGAAAAATTTGGCTTTTTAAGGCATTCTTCTCCTCATTGGCCTTTTGGGACTCTTTTGCCATTTGAGTTAGTCTATTCTTTAAGGTGTTATTTTCTTCAGTGAGGTTGTTGACTATCTTTTCATGGTTTTCTTGCATCATTCTCATTTCTCTTCCCAATTTTTCCTCCACTTCTCTTACTTGGTTTTCAAAGTCCTTCTTAAGCTCCTCTATGGCCTATAACCAGTTTATATTTTTCTTGGAAGCTTTTGGTGCAGGAGTTCTGACTTCGTTGCCTTCCTCCCATTCCATGCTTTGATACTTTTTTTCCCCAAAAAAGGAATCTAAGGTTTCACTGCTGTGCTTGCTTTGCTTCCTTTGCTTGCTCATGTTGCCATTCAATTACTTGACTTTTGAGCTTTTTGCCACAGTAGAACTCTGCTTCAGAGAGGAGAGCTTTGTCCCAAACCACTGAGGTTTTCACATCTGCCAGAGCTATTAGTTGGGTGCCCTCTCTGAAGCCTCCACAGGCTCTGGCACCTGGATACACACCCCAGGATCTCCACCCAAGATAGCCATTTAGATCCAAGCAGGTGGATATGATATACAGGCCAGGAGCTCTGAAGCATCCATGCCTCAGCGATACCACCCCTGCTTCTTGCCTTCTCACCCTGGGGGCATAGCCTGGACCACACTCTTGGTCCCCCATTCCTGCAAAGTCCACACTAACCTTTTACTTTGCCCTTGGCATTTATGGATTCATAATTCTGGAAACTGCCACAGCTGCTGGTGATCCGCTCTCCTGAAGTCCGCTCCAGCTGCTGCTGGTCAGGCCGCCCTGGGGCTAAAACCGTGGGCTCCCACTTAACTCCCAGCATGCTGCAATAGACACTTCCTGGCAGCCTTCCAGGATGGCTTCAGTGGGAGATTTGTTTCTCTCTGTCACTTTGTGCGTTCTGTAGCTCTAACATTTGTTTAGTCATATTTTATAGGTATTTGAGGGGAGCTCACGGAACTTTTCTGCTTCTGTGCTGCCATCTTGGCTCCCAGGAAAGCTTTTTTGTAGAAGGTGGGATTTTTGCTGAGATTTGAAGGCAGGCAGAGAAGCTAGGAGTTAGAGATAAGGGAAAGAAAATCACTGTATAGGATAAGCTACATTATTATTATTATCATTAAAGAAGGGATCGATGTGGACTGAGGCTGAGCAGGGAAGACTTCTTGGAGAAGATGAACCTTGTGAACGATCTGGAATCCAAGACCAGCCAATAAACATTTATTAAGCACCTGCTATGGGCAAGGCACCAATACTAGGTGCTGAATGTGTGTGTGTGTATGTGTGTGTGTGTGTATTTTTTTAAACTGTCCCTAATTGGGGCAGCTAGGTGGTGCAATGAATAAAGCACTGACCTTGGAGTCAGGAGGACCTGAGTTCAAATCCGGCCTCAGACACTTAATACTTACTAGCCATGTGACCTTGGGCAAGTCACTTAACCCTAATTGCCCTGCCTTCCCCCCTCCAAAAAGCAAAAAAAAAAACACACCTGTCCCTGATTGTAAAGAACTTTGCATCTATTGGGGGTCTATGCTGGGAAAAGTTAAATACAATTCAGGAGGTAGATAGACTGAAAATTGATTGAAGGGCATCTGAAGGGGCAAGAGGGGCACTCAATCACAAGGATTGGAGTGGACAAGGTCTCTGAAAGAGGAGCTAAGTAGTGGCCTGCCTGGAGAAGAGGAGCCTCAATGGGGAATGTTACTGTGACAGCATCTGTTCATTACTGGCTTCCAGAACATACTAATTTTTCCATGATTTCCCAGATGGTACCAGCAGCTGCTCTGAGAGCGTGTCTACATGATCCTATGGCCTTGGGATGGGACCCTAAGGTTTTATCCTCTTGGAGGAATCTTGATCTTGCCCTTCCATAACTGCCAAACAGAACAGAGGGCTATATTGTCAATAGGAATACCTTCCATCCTTGAAAGATCTGTGATCTCACTAATATCTGGAAATTCCCATCACCAGTGACTGTTGAAACTCATCCATGCCTTACCAGTCAATGTGATTTTAGTTCATGTCCTTTCACAACCCCCCCCCAGAGTTTCTACCCACAATATTACAGGATGCCCTCTAGATTTTTTTAATATTTTGTCAATATCAGAATACAGCTAGGTGGCACAGTGGATAGAGTTTTGACCTGGTATCAGGAAGACTCATCTTCCTGAGTTCAAATCTGGCCTTACTTACTAGCTGTGTGATCCTGGACAAGTCACTTCATTCTCTTTGCCTCGGTTTCCTCTTCTGTAAAATGAGCTGGAAAAGAAAATGGCAAACCACTCCAGTATCTTTGTCAAGAAAACCCCAAATGGGGTCACAGAGAGTCAGATACAATTAAAATGACTGAACAGCAATAACATCAGTGCAAACGTGAGCAGTCTATCTGTTCTTTTTATCTTAAATGCATGGCAGCCTTTTCCAGTCATCTCTTTATAGTTGAAATACATAAATGAAAAAGTGAGTTTTGAAAAGCAAAGTCCAATCGGTCAACAAGCTTTTAGCAAGTACTAATTGTATACCAGGAACTTTGCTAAGTGCTGAGGAAACAGTAGAAAGCAAAAGGCAAGTCTTGCCCTCAAAGAGCTCACTCACAAACTAATGGGAGAGACAGAGTGCTAACAACTGCATATGGGAAAGATATAACACAGGACCAGCTGGAGACCGTCAACGGATAGTCAGGGCTTGCTCTGGCTAGAAGGTGGGTTGAATGAATCTGGTAGGATTCCTTTGTCCTCCTCCCTACCCTAGCTCCCAGTGTCCCTAAGCGGAATTCCCTCTTCTCTTCCCTGCCAGTTGTGGACATGGATGGAGGATTTGCAGAAGGAGCTGCTGGAAGATGTGTGTGCCGACTCGGTGGATGCCGTCCAGGAACTGATCAAGCAGTTCCAGCAGCAGCAGACGGCCACTCTGGATGCCACGCTCAATGTCATCAAGGAAGGAGAAGATCTCATTCAGCAACTCAGGTCAGTGTTACTTCTCCGGGGCGAGATCTGTAGGAGGAGAGGGAGAAGGGAAACAGAAGGTCATCTAAGCTACTGGAGAGATCCTTCAGTGGACAGCAAGAGGCCTAAGTTCTAGGCTTAACAGACAATAATTGGCTGTAGGATCTTGGTGAAGTCTCTTGTGCCTTGATTTTTCTATCTGTAAAACAGGGATGGGGTGGCTAGGTGGCACAGTGAATAGAGCACCATCCCTGGAGTCAGGAGGACATGAGTTCAAATCTAGCCTCAGACGCGCAACACTTACTAGCTGTGTGACTTTGGGCAAGTCACTTAACCCCAATTGCCCTGCCTTTCCCCTCCTAAAAGCAAAAAACACAACAACAAAAAGCAAAACAAAACAGGGACAAAAAGTACCCTGTCACCTAATCGATCTCACAAAATAGCTGTGAGGAATAAAAGGAGACAAATGTGGAAGTACTTAGAAAAGAACCTTTAATTTCTTGTGTCATTATTCAGCAGCAAACATTTCCACTGAAGTGGTAAATCTGGGGCATTTCAACACAGGGTTGTCTCAAAATCCTTTGAAGCAATCACTCAGACTGGTTGTTTGGCATCATAGAGACATTCCCATTATGAAATGTCATATCATGTAGCATTTGATCCTATGCCAGCCTGCAGAACTGGGAGGATGAGAGCTCACTTTGGCACTAGCTCATGAGAATATAGGGATGATATGATTTGGTGATATGGTCCATTTTGATTAGTTACGCATGAATTCATCAGCATCATTTCTGGGCTATTTAGCAACTTTATTTTAAATTGTCCCAAACAAAACACAATTAAGAAGGGAAATACCTTTCAAAATTTTTTGATCCTATATTTCATTCTAAGCAATATTTGTAATGTCATAATTATCAAACAATATTTGTAATGTCATAATATATAATGTCATAATGTCACTAAGCTCTCCCATTAGTAATTCAATTTACTAAATATTTATTGAGCATATACTTTACACAAGGCATTATGCTAGAAACTGAGAAGTATACAAAGGTGACTAATATATAATCCCTGCTTAAAATCTAGTAGTGAGTGCAAGACTGGATTCAATATGGTGCATTACTAGAAGGTTCAATTCAATTCAGCAAGCATTTATTAATTAAGCTCTTACTGTGTGTAAGGCTGCATGCTAGGATTATAAAGACAAAAATGAATTGTTCTCAACAAGCTTGCATTCTAATTACGGGGGAGTAGGAAGACACAGACAAAATGTTATTGGGGTTCCAATAGAGGAAGTCAGGGTCATTTCTGGTTGGAGGTGTCAGGAAAGGTTTCATCAAGGAGTACTGAAGGATGGACAAGATTTTGACAAGCAGAGTTGGTGGGTGGAGGGGTTCCAGTTGGATAGAAAAGTGTGAACAAAAGTGGAAAGTTAAGAGTGCCTGTAGATGTATTTGGGGAATAACAGTCCATTTTGTCTGAGGCGTAAGGGACACAAAGGGAAACCCTGGAAAGTAATTCTGGAAAAGTAGATTGGGGCTAAAGATTATAAACAGAGTTGAATATTAGCCTGGAAATAAGGGATTTCACTTGGTAGACATTACTATTCTATAGTTTATCATACTTATAAAAGACTTTGGTATTTTCTAAGAAAGGTACCATGGAGTCTTTGGCATTTGTCTAGGTGCTAAATAAATATGATTTGATGAAGGTGATGATGCTATATTGGAGGTCATTGGAGGTGACATGTTATATAGGTATAATCGCTGGCTCTGGAGTCATAGACTCTGGGTTCAAATTCTACCTGTGAGAACTGTAGGACCTTGGACAAGTCAACTCATCTCTCTGGGTCCCAGCTTCACCATCTGTAAATGAGGGATCTGGCCTGGACAACCTTTCTTGCTCTAAATCCACGATCCTATGAATTATTTCTCTCCTTGAAGTGATCTAAGGGTAACAGAATTTATATGGCAAATAGTGCAAGCAATCTCATTATCTCATAAGCTGACTCCCTCACCTCAGGGTGTGAGAGAATAAACTCAATCAGAGATTTATTTTCATACTCATTGCCCAATTAAATAAACAAATTAAAAGTATGAGCCTGATTTTCAGTTGTAATTTAGGAGTTTTCTATCCCAAACAACCAGGGAGATTCTCCAGACTCCCCAGTGGAATCACTAACCAGTCTTGGAGACATGCATTGCACTGTGCCTGTGAGTCCCCACCCCTCCCCCACGTCTGCATCTTCTTCTTAGCTCATAGCCCATCTCACGTGTCATTGGCTTCATAAAGCCTTAATTAATTGCTTCCTCCCTCCCCCAGGTATAAGCATCCCTCCCTACTCAGTTCTTTCATGCTTCCCTAAGCTGCCTCATTCACTTAGTCATATCCAAATTTGCATTTTAATGTTGGTGTACATTTCTTATTAGGTTGTAGGCACCTTAAGATCAGAGAAGGAAACAAGCATTTTTTAAGGGCCTGCCATGTGTGAGGTACTGTACTAAGTCCTTTATATATATCTCACTTGATACAACACCCCTGGGAGGCAGGTACTGTTATCACCCCCATTTTACAATTGGGCAAACTGAGGTTGACAGATGTTGAATGATTTGCCCAAGGTTACACAGCTAGTGAGTGTCTGCAGTCACATTTGAATTCACGTCTTCCTGACTCTCGCCCCAGCAGATGTCCTTCATTTTATATATGGATGTTGTTCAATTATTTAGTTGTGTCTTATTCCTTGTAACTCCATTTGGGGTTTTCTTGGCAAAGACGCTAGAGTGGTTTGCTTCTTTTTTTTCCTTCTCTGACTCATTTGTCAAATAAAGAAACTGAGGCAAACAGGGTTAAGTGACTTGTCCAGGGTCACACAGATAGTGTCTGTGGTCGTATTTGAATTCAGGAAATCTTCCTGACTCCAGGCCCAGTGCTCTATCCAATGCACCAAGCATACTGTCCTTCATTTTATGTATGTATAGTGAATTTATTGGAAGCAGCTAGGTGTCTCAGTGGATAGAACACTGGGCCTGGAGTCAGGAAGACCTGAGTTCAGATTCAGCCTCAGATACTTTCTAGCTGTGTGACCATGGGCAAGTCACTTTCCCTCTGTTTGCTTTAATCCACTGGAGAAGGAAATGGAAAACCACTCTAGTATCTTTGCCAAGAATATCCTATGGATGGCATTGATGTGCTGCGATCCACTGGATCATAAATGAATATATAGTGAGGGAGTTGGACTAGATGGCCTCTAAAGTGCGTTTCAAGGCTAGAGCTATGACCCTATGATGAATTCATCTTTGTACCCTCAGCTTCTTGTACATGTGATTAGATTCAGTACTTCATTCTGGGCACAGAAAAAAAAAAAGAGAAGAAGGAAAGAGAGAGAGAAAGAGGGAGGGAGGGAGGAAGGAAGGAAGAAAGGAAGGAAGGAAGGAAGGAAGGAAGGAAGGAAGGAAGGAAGGAAGGAAGGAAGGAAGGAAGGAAGGAAGGAAGGAAGGAAGGAAGGAAGGAAGGAAGGAAGGAAGGAAGGAAGGAAGGAAGGAAGGAAGGAAGGAAGGAAGGAAGGAAGGAAGGAAGCCAGACAGACAGACAGACTCTAGGATGACTGTATTAGCTATTCCTCTCAGATCTGTTATTTGCAAACCTAAAAAGTAAATTTGCATAGATACTAGAGACCTAGGACCTAACCTAGACAGATTCCTGCCTCAGGGGGTCAAAGGAGGATGCACATCAGTGAAGGAGACAGAAATAGACAGTAGAAATTTAAAAGAAAAATCAAGGAAAGTGTGGGGTCTCTGAAACCAAGACAGGAGCAAATACCTCAAGGACAGGTGGGTACACAGGGTCAAATGCTCCAGTTTGACTAAGGAGGAAGGAGAGTTTGTCACCCAGCCCTTTTAAATTTTGATCCTAGTCTAGATAGCTGTATAAATTTTATAGCAGGGGCGGCTAGGTGGCACAATGAATAAAGCTCCGGCCCTGGAGTCAGAAGGACCCGAGTTTGGTTCCGGCTTTGAACACTTAACACACATACACACACACACACACACACACACACACACATAAAAGCTAGCCATGTAACCCTGGGCAAGTTACTTAATCCCAATTCCCCTCCAAAAAGGCAAATAAATAAATAGATAGATAAATTTTATGGTAATTACATTATTATTCTAAGTTATTTACTAATATCATGGTATCATTATATTATAGTTATATATATATATATTTATAGCAATTATTTCATTATGATAAATGCTTATATATTAATATAGGTATTATGTTATACTTATGTAAATATTATAGCTATTATTTTTATAAATTATTATATATTAATATCATAGGTATTTTCATAGTTATATAAATATTATCATTTCTACATAACACAGCACATCCTGCTTAAGAGGACATGGTCTAGTTTTGTGGTAGTTTTGTATAAGATAGCTCTCCCAGTGGGTGTAGACAACGAAGTAAGAACAAGGTGTTCCATTTCTATGTGGAACAATGAGATTCATCCAGAGAAAGGCTCTTTTTCTCACCATCAGGCTGAATTAAGAAGTATCTCACACACAATGCTGTTCATAGCAAAGGGGCACCAGATGAAAGAGTAGATCATTGGATGTAAACACCTTATCAGCTCAGGGATCTCAATCACATGTCCAGCTGACAATGGCCACTAACATTCTTTTCTTTCTTTGTTGTTGAATTTTATTTTAATGGTGGCACAGTGAATAGAATGCTGGACCTGGAGTCATTAAGACCTGAGTTCAAATTCAGCCTCAGAAACTTACTAGCTGTGTGACCCTGGGCAAATCACCTAACCCTGTTTGCCTCATTTTTCTCATCTCTAGAATGAGCTGGCGAAAGAACTGCAAACTTCTCCAGTATCTTTGCCAAGAAAACCCCTAATGGAGACATGACTGAAAAGCATGTACCAGACCCCGTATTAAGCACTGGACAGTACAATTTAATTCAAGGAGCATTTATTAAGTACCTGCTGTATGCCAGGAGCTAAATTAGAGGGGGAGGTGAAGAGGACAGTAGTGTGGGAAGAGGGACACAAAGACAAAAGAACATGACGCTTGCTGTCCTGGGGCTTATATTCCTCCACTTCATTTCTTCTCCTCTTCTCTCCCTCACGTCTTCTGCTTTAACTAAGCCAGTCTATTTGTTGCCCCTTTTAAAAATAATATGACAGCTCTCACTTCTGCTTTGGGATGTATCATCCCACCCTTGGAATATTCTCCTTTCTCCGCCCCCTTGTCAACTAGTCTGTGTGTCAGTTTCCATTTTTAGGACCCAACTAAAATATTTTTTCCTTTTAGGAAACCTTTGCCAATTGTCTACCCCACCCTGGTGTGACTACTCCTTTACTCTGTTTCTTGAGCACTTAGGGCTTCACGCTATAATTCTAGCATATTCCACATTTAAAAAAAATATTTACTTTTAGTTTTCAACATTCACTTTTATAAGATTTTCAGCTCTAAATTTTCCTTCCTTCCCAAAATGGCATGCAATTGGAAATAGGCTATACATGCACAATCATCATGTTCTACTTGTTGACATGTTCTTTTTAATTCTTCTCTGATTGTTTGATTTTTATTTTCTTTTGTCCATCCTAAATATACTGTATATTTCTTATGATCAAGATTGCATTTTTTTTTGTTGGTATGGGGAATCATTCATAGAAATTTATATGTCACCTTATGTTTTCCAAAAGACTTTTCCATAATTACATTTGCTTTTTAAAAACCACCAGGTACAACAGTCAGGTGATTATTATCCTTTTGCCTCTATTGTCTAGTTTGGTGTTTATGTGCACATGGTAAAGGGCAAAGAGAGAGTGGGATAGAGTAGAAAGAACACTGGATTGGGAACCAGGAGTCTTGCATTCTAATCCTCACTCAGCCTCTAACTAGCTGTGAGCATCTTGCTTTCCTTCTCTGGGACCATTTCCTCATCTGTAGAATCAAGATGTTGCATTTCTGAGATCCTTTTCAACTCTAGAATTCTCTAGAGGTAAATGAACACGTGTTTACTGAAATACATAAGCTTCCTGGGAGCTCTGGCTCCATTGCTAGGTGTACCATAGAGGCTTGGGCTCTTCTAGATGGCTCCATCTAACGCTTTGGCACTGCCCTTCTTCCTCTCTGCTCTGCTGCAGGGACTCGGCGGTGTCCAGCAACAAGACGCCTCATAATAGCTCCATCAGCCACATCGAGTCCGTCCTGCAGCAGCTAGATGAAGCGCAGGTGCAGATGGAAGAGCTTTTCCATGAGCGCAAGATCAAGCTGGACATCTTCCTGCAACTCCGGATCTTCGAGCAGTACACCATCGAGGTAATAGACTGACTTTGTATGGAACGGACTTTAGGGGCCAGTGGCTAGAGTGGTGAGGAACTGGTTCACCTGAATGAAGGAAAGAGCATGACAAAGGAGAGAGAACCCTGGCTCTGGGGTCAGAAGATCTGGGTTCAAATCCTCCCTTTGGTGCTTACTCCTTGTGTGACCTTGAGCAAGCCACTTAACCTTTGTGGGCCTGTTTCCTCATCTGTAAAATGAAGGAATCAGGCTGATGACCTCTGAGGTTCCTTTCAGCCCTAAGTCTATGATCTTATGCCAACGGAACAGGGAAAGGGGTTTGCTGATAGCCTCTGGGAGGTGGTAAGATGATATGTCTTAACTGAACATTTTCAGACATGATCTAATTCACTTATAATGGGCCAAGGGGATCCTTGACCCTCTGCAAATTCATTCAGCATGCTTCATCTCCCACAACTGTATGTTTATTTGTGTATTTTTATATACATACACTAAAAACCAGCTTTTACATGATTTCATTTGATCTTCAAAATCACCCTTTGGGGTAGTAGGAAGCCCCTTGTGTTTTTGTCTATATTGCCTGGTGTGGTGCTGCCATGTCCAAAGTAAAGGAAAAAGAGATAGTGTGATGTAGTGTAGCACCAATGCAATATTTACAGTACCCTTGATAAAGACCATGACTATAAGTATCACATTACATTAGATCACAAAATATACTAGACTCTCCAGATAGAGAATAGAACTGAAGGATTTATTTAGACACCAGAAAACCGAATCCCAAAACCAGTAAGCTTATTCCATCATAGCACCAAAGACATTTAGAGGCCATAATAACACTGAGAACCACAGCATCCTTCAGCCTTCCCACAAACCCATACAAGATCAATATCTACTCGTGAACCTCTCTATCTCCTTGCCTCAATCTCCTCTCCCCCCAGAGTCTGGCTAGCTCTGACCAGCTTCCTGGGGGCTCTGCTTTCCTTTAGCAGAACTCCTCTAACCACAGGCTCCATGTTACTACATTCAGCCTATTAGAGGTCAGAGTTTACTTTCAAAGTAGGGGAGGTCTTCAGACTGCCCCCTAGGTCTATTAAGGGGCAGGGAAGATCTTCAAATTCCCATTGCTATTACAGGTAGTCAGAAGAACATTGAACTAGGAGCCAGGACATGTGGGTTCTCATCTTGGCTTTCCCACTAGCTAACTATGGCCATGCTATTTCTACTTCCTGGGCCTCAGTGTCCTCATCTGTAAAATGAGGGAACTGTACTAGGACACCATGGATACAGAACCCCATCTCTGTTTTTTTTATCTGTGCATGAATTTTCTGGAATATTTTGTCCTTGCATTGGCATAGGAGGCCCCCATTCCCTACTCTCTAGGCAAATTTACTTCATTGCGCCTCTTTGCCTAGTAATGAGTTTTCAAAGTCTCATTGTTAGCAAGTTGGCTAGTCAGTGACGAGCTTGGCCTTACTTACTTCACCATCAGGAGGGCAGCCTGGTGGAGCCATAGTGTATGGAGCTCCAGGTCTGGAGTCAGGAAGACTTATCTTCTTCATGAGTTCAAATCCAGCCTTGGACACTTACTAACTGTGTGACCGTGGGCAAGTCCCTTCATCCTGTATGCTTCAGTTTCCTCATCTATAAAATGAACAGGAGAAAGAAATGGAAAATTCCTCCAGTATCTTTGCCAAGAAAACCCCAAAATGGGGTCATGGAGAGTTGGACACGACTCCATTGAACAGCAACAACAGGAATCAGGAATGGGAACAGGCTGTTTTCAAAAGCAGGTGGTATTCTCAGCACTAGGCTTGCTGTATATATAGATCAAAGTGACTGGTACGCTTGTCCAAGATAGCAGGTTCCAGAGTGGAATTATGCTGGCAAACATAGAACTCATACACCCCCCAAAGCTAAGGATTGTCCTCAGTCCTACAGCAATTAGGAGAGCAGATTAAAAGACGGATGAATGAGAAACAAAGTTTTGTCCTACACCATAGGCTAGTCATCCATTTCTGAAACCCCTGAGTTGGGTGCCATTTTGTATCTCCTTGAATATTTCACCCTCTGGTATAACAGCCCCTCCCCGGTAAGAACAAATAACTTTATGTCCCAGATTTCTGGGTTGGTCCCATTTTCAAGAATAGAATGTGCCCTTTTAGATAGACTTCACAAAAGGAAATAGCCTTTGTCAGGCCACGTGTTCTGATAGGGAGGGGATGGGTTTTGGACAATATGGTGCAGGTGCCTGTAATCCAGGGTCTTGCAGAATTCATCTCCCTCCAGCCCCACCTATCATCTGAGGGTAGAATTATCAGGATGGAAAATTGTGGCAGCAAATGTAGTCATTTTCCATCTGTGCTTTATATTACTATTCTCTTTTCCCAAATCACCACATAGCTCTCCAATCTGGAATGCTTAGGGCTCATTGTATTTGAATATGTTGGTGTTGAGGTCAAGGTTGCTGGTTTAATTCCCGTATGAGTCAGATATTTCACTCCATTCCATTGCCACCAACCATGTCCCCTCCTCCTCCTGTCCCATCAGCTAGCCACATGTCTCTGTTTTCAAAGAGACTGAGAGGGTGTTGAAAATTGAGTGTAAAATCAGTTTCTCTCCTTAAATAACAATTCAAAATAGATGCTTTGTATATGGTAAATCTTAGTAGAAGAGTACTCACTTAAGCAATATACTTAGGTATTCTAGAAAAATCAGGCATTAAATCATCAACCAGATCATTTCTTAACTGCAATACCAGGCAGGATAAATTGTTATTTAAATGAATACTTCAGTGAACTCTTTTGTAAATTAAAAAAATCACTCCCTAAAAAAAGTATCATTTGCAAAACGAAAAGTTTTCCCCTATTGGGTTGGTTGGTCTTGAATGAATCTTGAACCCTGTTTCTTGAGGGCTGTTCAAAAACCATGCCCCCCTTCACATATCTCTCTAACTTGTCTATCACCATTCCTTTGAATTCTACATTCATAATTCTCACACTTGTAGGCTTGGTCCGTATCCAAATGCAGAAACTCCTCATAGGGTTACACATTAAGTGCTTGTCAGCAGTTACTATTTCAATATATTTGATTTTATGATGTGCCAACTAAGAACAGGTTTTGATGGGGGAAGGGGAGGATAGAAGAGCATTATGATACCAGGTGAGAAAGGAAGAGAGTACCACAGCTGGGTTAAGGGGAAGGACTTGGAAAAGGTGGTTGCTGGGTTTGTCCTTTGTTCTCGAAGAGGACCATGGCATCAGGGAGATGATGACATGACTTGCAGTTGACTTTGATTTGAATGAGGGAGGGCTGTACAAGGTCACCAGCCTCACTTTCTCCTCCAGAGTCATTTGGATCCAGTTACCAGATACTCATCAGGATGATTAGAGATGACCCAGGATGCAATGGGAGACCTTGGCCCTTTTAGGCCCTTTCCACATACTCACTTAGAGTGAGGTAACGCCCATTCAGTGAATAGGCCTCTTTAAGAAGTGGGTCAAGGGATGGTCCCCTTAATTAGAAAAGAGGAAAAAAAGGACACAGAAAGCAAACTTTGGCTACTTCAGAATTTCTAAAAGCTGACTCATTTTAGGTATTCCTCTGTGTGTTGTTGGCAAGGCTAGATACTGGGTACACATATTTATTAGCTACTCATGAGATGCAAGGTCCCATGACAGGTGCAGAGATCAACAAGACATGGTCCCTAGCAAAGGAAATCAGACATTCACACAAATAAGAATGATGCAGGCTAGAAGAGGGTGCCTGCATAAGAGATGGAAAAGCTAAGCTGTAAAGTGAGGTCTGCTTGTACAAATGCAGACATTTCCCCCTACATAGTATTGAAGTTGAATATATCTGCCTACCTAGCTTTGGGCAAATCATAAAATCGTAATTTAATTCCTTGGTTGTGCAACTTAGCATATCAGGTTTTTTTTAAGTAGAAAATATTTTTCAGGAACTATATATATCTTTAAAAACCCATTGACAGGTAACCTAACCTATTGTTCAGGATCTGTTCTGAGACTGTAAATTACAGATGAGTTCCAATCTCCATTAGTGGAAAGAGCTTCCATACTGGGAATTCCCAACAGAGATGAAATCACAGGTTACTTTTTTCCTTCTCTCTCCTCTGCCCCCTCTATAAGTTTTTTAAGAACAGAAAATTTCCTAGAACAGTTACCATTGTGATTTTTTTAAAAATAAATCCATTTATTCAAAAATATATAATAAAAATTCAACCAGGAAGGTAATATGCTGTGAGGTACATAATGTTAATCATAGGTTAATAAGGGAAAAAGTGAGAAGGGGTTTGAGGATTATTTTTTGACCCCAGAGCTCTCAAAAAACCCTTATTTGACTCCTTGAGAAGTTTATGATTGAACTAAATATATCATATTTTTAAAAGTTTGTCTAAACTGAAACGAGATTAAAATCTGTACTTTAGTGGAGACAATAATAAAACACTGTACTGATAGAAAGGAGAGCAGAGTTCTAGCACATCACTAGCTGTGTGACCTGCAGAAAATGTCTTAACTCCTCTGAAGCTCAGTTTCCTCATCTTTAAAATGAGGAGGTGAACTGGATCTCTAAAGTCAAATGAAAAAAATTAAATTATTTTTTAAATGTCTAATTCCCTGAAATTCACTGAGCTTTGCAAAGTGCTGTGCTTAAAAATCAGTTTATCAATCAGCTAAGCTTCTACTATGTACCAGGATAGTTAGGTAGCACAGTGAATAGAGCCTGGAGTCAGGAAGACCTGAGTTTAAATCTGTCCTCAGACATTAGCTGTGTGACCCTGTGAAAGTCACTTAACCCTATTTGTCTCAGTTTCCTCATCTGTCAAATGAACTGGAGAAGGAAATGGGAAACTAGTATCTTTGCCAAGAAAACCCCAAATGGGGTCATGAAGAGTTGCACACAACTGAACATTATGTACCAGACACTGCATTAATCACTGGGGAATGCAAAGAAAAAGAGTGAAAGAGCCCTCCCCCTCCCCCTGCCATCAAGGCACTTATATTCTAATAGGAAGGGACAGCACATACACACATAATATGTGCACAATTAACACACAGTAATTTTGGGAGAAATGACACTAGCAGCTAGAGCTGGAGTGATGATCAGGAAGAGCTTCATGTAGAAAATGGGGTTGGTGCCATCTGGAAGGAAGCCAGGCATTCCAAGGAGCAGAGCTGAGTACCAGGCAGGGGGCACAGCCAACTGCAAAGGCCCGGAGATGGGAGATAGAGCATGATGCAGGTGTGGGGAATAGCAATTAGCTGGTATGGCTGGGGCAGCAGTATGTATTCAGTACCTGGTGTAACCCATTGAATTTTGTATTTGTCCTCTGGATACAATCCAAATGCCTTACTCTTCAGGAGTTTCCATCACTCTGTCGCCCATCACCAGTAACGTAACAAGGTTTTCTGTACTACTTATCCCAGCTAAAAGACCTAGACAAAATCCTGTCATTATGTTAGGTCAGCATAGTAGAGTGAATCTCCAAATTAATCTAGATACAGTTAGATCCTTCTTGATTTCCTGAGATGCAGACATATAATTGCTTTATTATTCCTCCTAAAACAATTTCAAGTTCTACACAAAATCATAAGGACTTAACTTAGCCTGAAATTATTATCATAATTAAAGATGGCCTGGCATCATGGATGCCTTGATCAACTGGCCTTGGAATTAGGAAGACCCAGATTCAAATCCTGCCTCTGGTGCATCAAGATTATGTGAGTCTGGGTATCTCACTTCTCGGTGGCTCAGTTCTTACTTAGACTTTTAAGTTTCTGAAGCAGTTGGATACCGACATCTGTGGAGCCAAAACCATGATCAGAACCCAAGTGTCCTGGCTCCTAATGCAGGGTTCTTCCCACTGTACAACACTCTCTCTTGGTCTTTTATTCCATTCATGAGATAATCTTTAAGAGTATAAAGTAGTCCTGAGACCAAAGAGTTTGAAAATCGCTGCTCTCTCTAGGGCTTCTTAAACATTTCCCACTCAAGACTCCTTCAGCATCTCTTAAACCCCACCCCATATGGGGCCATGACTCACTATTTAAGAAGCACTGCTTGCCTTTTCATAATATAATTTGTCCATGATCACTCTCTTGTAACATACACAGCCATTACCTTACAGCCATTGAAATCCTCCCCCTTGTGTGCAGAAACATTGACCTTTGTATACCATGCAAAAGTACTGGTCTCCAATTAGGACAAGAAAATGGTAGGGTATAGTGAAACTGTAGTACATCAGAGTATCTAGTTTAAAAACACCAAACAGATAAAGACATTCAGAAGCCTTTGTTCATGGAAATAAACACGAAGAGACCCTATTCGTCCACTCATTTATTTGTTTATTAATTTGTTCATTTTTTTATTCATTGGTTTTTTATTCATTTGCTTATCTATCTGCCCATCCATTTATCTATCCATCTGTCTATCCATTTATTCATCTATCCATCCATCCATCCATTCATCCCTCCCTCCCTCCCTCTCTCTCTCTCATTCTCACTCACTCTCACACTCTCTTGCACAATAAAAGGTTGCGAAAATTCACTCATTGATTTTAACATTGAAATCCTACTAGGTCCATGGTAAAAGTCCCTACTCCACATCAAGTTGCTCCTGATGATTTTTATAAGGGATGATCTTATTTTGGATAGCATGGCATTTATTTCTGTGGGCACATAGCAAATGTCCAGGGAAGCAGGAATCTACTTTTCAGTTAAAGCCTCTTGGGAAAGAGCCTTCACATATAGACTTCCAGAAGTGACCTGACACACACCAGAGCTGGTTCTGTGATTTCATGACCCACAGCTGTGGTTTTCCTGCCCACAGAGAAAACATTTTCTTAGCACGCTGCAGATTCTTGTGGATTATGAAAAGTCCACGGGGCACAGTGGCCCAGAGAGTGAAGGCCTCCGCTCAAGATGTTAAAGCTTCTTCCCCCTTCTTCATCATGTCACTAGTTTTAGTCACTCATTTAATTATTGAATTCAAAAATACATGATGCTTAAATTGGTGCATTGGACTTCTTGAATTGTCATAAACAGATTGTCAGGTCTGAAGAAAACCAAACTGGTTTGGCGCCTGAGGCTGTTGCCACCAAAAATGAAAACTTACCCTTCCAAATCTACAAGGTATCTTAATCCAGAGCAAGAATGACAGCTCCAATTTTCACTCAATTTCTTGGAACTACCAGGAAATCTACTGAGAAGAGATATCATTTCTCATTGGGAAGCCCAGTCTTCAGAGGTCTTCTCCACCATAATTAACCTCCATCCATGTTAAGGACACTCTATCAATTGGTTAGGGTAAAATAGACACTAATAGAGAAGACATGAAGCAGACTTCTGAACAATGTGGAACTCACCAGGCATCACTTTTTAGCATACTACTTAGTACATAGTAAGCATCTGAGAAATCCAATTTTTTTATTCATTCATTTACTTGGGCAATACCATCAGAGGTTACATGGTATGCTTACTCTGATACATAGACATAACCAGGATGGGGTGCCACAGACTGCCATCTGTGTGTCTCATAGTCCTCTAATGACCCATACTCGAGAAAAACTCAGTATTGGCTAGGCTCTGGGAGAGTAGAGGGAAAGGGACTGGCATTGTTGGTCATGGAAGAGAAAGAGGGGACAGAACTCCCTGTCTACTGACAATTGGACTTTCTTTGTTTCCCTCTACCCTCCTTCCATCAATTCTTTTTGCCCCAAGTGAAAAAAATTCCTTCTTATACCTCTGCTTTTCTGCTATCCCACATTTATCTCAAATAGTGCAGAACAATCAGAGCATTTGGGCGCTGGCTTTATCCTAATAAAGCCTATACAATTGAAATTGGTACAAGAGAGGATGGGCTGAGATTAGGAAGAAAGGTTTATTGGACATCGTTTTTAGGAGATGGTAATTCAGTCTAGAGAAGGAGAAGCTGAAGAATAACTACTAAAAGTACAATACTGGACTTGGAATCAGAAAAGTCCTAGGTTTGAATTCTGGCTGTCATGATTAAGAACTTAATGACTTTGGGCAAGTCCTTTAATCTCTTTGGGCTCAGGGTCCTCCTCTGTAAAAAAATGAGATTGGCTCAGTGACTTTTCAGGTCCCTTTCATCTCCAAATCTGTGATCCTACCAGAAGCACCCACAAACCCAAGGATACTGAAGTAGGCTGTTAGCAATACTCTGCAACAGCTCTAATAAGCTCTACTGTGCCTCCTCTGGCTTGATTCCCTGGCTTAAACATGGTTTCCCATGCCAACTGAGGCCAATCTCCTTCATGTGAGCTCGCTTCTTCAGAGCTGGAGCACCACCCCTACATGTCCTGGCAGACCTAGGTTCAGTGCCATTACCCTTGGCTACAGATGCCACAGCCCCACAGCCCAGAGCCCTGACCCATTACTGACAATTGTTGGCAGTCTTTATGTTGAACTAGACTTCGCCTCCTTACAACTTCTAGAGTTTTCTACTAGTTTTCTTCCTAGTTTTGCCCTCTGGGTCCCGTCCTCTCTCTTCCACATGACATTACTTCAGATATTTGGAGATGGCCACCATGTCCCCTGCTCCCCCAAGTCTTATCTTCTGTAGACTACTATCTCTGGTTTCATTGGCCAGTCATCTTAAAAGATGGTTTCCAGATGCCTCCACATTCTGATTGTCCTCCCTAGATCGTTTCTTATTTGTCAATGTCTCTCAAAATGTGGTACCCAGATTTGAACAAAGAACTCCAGATGTTGTCCATCCAGCTCAGTGTAGAAGGGAACTAATGACTTCGCACAAGCTGGATACCTCATTCCTATTAAGACAATTCCTTGTTCGTGCCTTGTCACGCCTGCATTCTTTCCTAAATGCTCATGAACCATCTGTCTGATAATCCATTCTGGAGGTTTGCCAGCCTTGCACTATTCCCCCCCCCCCCCAACTCATTCCCTCCTTATGAAAATTGGACCACTTGCCCTTTTGGCCCCTCCCCCATTCTCAGTGATTGCTTAAAGCTGTCTTCAAATGAGCTTTTGTGAAAAAGGAAGGAAGAGACTTATTCTGTGTTGTCCCCGAGGGGCAGCACCAGTGGGTGAAAGCTGTGAGATGCAGACCATGGCTCAACAGAAGGAAAATCTATCCAACATTTAGAGCTATCCAATCATAGAACTGGCTGTGTCTTCAGGGAGTGAGGTCTCCATTACTGTAAGTGTTCAAGTAGAAGCTGCATGATTATTCATCAAGGATTCTGTAGAGATTTGTTTTCCATTGGTTCAAAATGTGATGGTGATGGGGAGACACATCTGTCATTTTCCTCAGCACCTAGCTAAGTGATGCATCTGGGCCAGGAAGCCTGAACTGGCTTAGAAGGGACTAGATACTTAACCAATGACCTAGCTCAGGGGTGGGGAACCTGCAGCCTTGAGGCCACCTGTGACTCTTTAGGTCCTCAAGTGCAGACCTTTGACTGAATCCAAACTCATGTGCCTCTCTAGGTCCTCAAGTGTGCCCTTTTGACTGATTCCCCACCCCTGACCTAGCTCCCCACCTCCATTAAGGAGGGAACAAAAGGAATGAATTACTGAGGTAGCAAGAAGGGTTTGGCTTAGCTGTGAAGGAAAAAAAAAACAGCTTTCTTCAAGTAGAAACTGTCAAACACAGGGATGGGTGACTGAGGTTATAGAAAGCTCTTATGTGGAGAGCTTTTGGAAGCCAAATTGATTTCTCATCTCTCTGGGACCCTGCCCAGACACAGGACAGTAAATGAGATCATCTTAAGAGCCTTTCCAAACCCATGCGTTCCATAAAGTTTCGTGATTGCAGCCTGGTCCCATGTATCATTTGGTGGTAACCATGGTTGGTGATAATGAGATGAAGATGAAGGAGGAAATCATAGAAATAAGTTGACCATAAAAAAAAAGATTTCTAGTCTATTGGAGACGGAGCAAAATTGCGCGGTCCATATTTTTATTCCAAACATGGAACATTCCAACAAGTTTTCATCTTGGACTGTCCTAAGGTATAGCTGATAAGCATTAGTGGAGTGCATTCCTAGCTATCCTCCCCTCTCCTATGTATAGGATGATATACATAGCATGTAGGCTTTCCTGGAAAATAGATGGAGGAAACTGTGGAAGCATATTTCTACTATGAGTAGCTGGGTGGCACAGTGGATAGAGCACCAGGTCTGGAGTCAGGAAGACCTGAGTTCAGTTTTGGCCTCAGATACTTACTAGCTATGTGACTCTGGGCAAGTCACTTAACCCCGTTTGCCTTAGTTTCCTCTTCTATAACATGAACTGGAGAAGGAAATGACAAACCACTCCACTATCTTTGCCAAGTAAACCCTAACTGGAGTCACAAAGAGTCAGACATGACTGAAACAGCTGAACATCCACAAAAGCTTAGTCGAATTGTTTACCTTTCTGGGCTTCAGCTTCCTCATCTGTGACATGAGGAGTTGTACTAGAACTTCTCTGAAGTCCCCTCCATATCCAAGTCTGTAATCCTATGATCAGTTTAGCTCAAGTCACACAGACTCATCACCAGGTTGGCTGCTGGATGAAGGTTCTTGGCCATAGCCGGTCACAAAGAGAATCTATCTACTAAGGCAGGAAGGGGCTGCAGTCTCCAGTGCTGAGGAGGAGAACTATGGTCATGAAATCGCAGATCTTTGAAGTACTGGGTTATAATTCTATTGCCTTGCTATGGTGTTTGTGCTTCCAGAGCGACGATGCAAAGAATACCAGACTTAGAGTCACATTTGATTTTGTTGTTTCTTTGTTTCAGTCATATCTGCGTCTTTGTGACCCCAGCTGGGGTTTTCTTGGCAAAGATACTGGAGTGGTTTACCATTGCCTTCTCCAACTCATTTTACAGATGAGGAAACAGAGGCAAATGAGCCTAAATAGCTTGCCTGGCCTCACACAGCTAGGAAGTATCTAAGGCAAAATTTGAATACAGATCTTCAGGACCCTAAGGACAGTCACAAGGTTCAGATCTTGGTTCTCTCATTGACTAGCTATGTGACCATAGACAAATCTCCGGAAGTCATTGAGCCTGTTTCTTTACCTGTTAAGTGGTGGTAACAAAGTGGCCTACTCTCCAGACTAGTGTGAAGAATATTTTTTTAATCTTAAGAAATATTTTATCTGAAGAGTCCATTGCCACCAGATTCGGGTCTCATTGTATATATTCCCCCCTCCTATCTCCTCCTCTTCTAAATTCATTATAAATTCAGTTGGACTAGCTGTCTTTGTTGTCAAGGTGGGGTGCTTCTCTGGGGAAGCTTAGAGTTCCTTCAATGAGGGATTCAGTGAGTCAATAAACATTTAATAAGTGCCTACTTTGTGCTAGGTATTGTAGAAAGAATTGGGAATGTAAAGAAAGGCAAAAATACAGCCCCTGCCCTCAAAGAGCTTATAGAGTCTACTATGGGTGGTGATAGGGGAAGGAACAAAATGCAATAACTATATATGTACAAGATATAAAAAGAATTAGATGATGGGCCCTCCTTGAGGTAAAAAGAGGTAGGATGAATATTGGCCATTGGTCCAAGGCTTCTTTTTTACTATACAATATATGGTCACTATTTCTGGATAATTCACCTTAGCCAAATAACACTCAGTACCTGCATTACTGTCACTGTGACCCTGAGCCTGCAGGTTGCCTAATATGCCTGTATTTAGGTGCTCCAACTCTGCCTTCTTTTCTCTCCCTCACTTCCCATGTACACCTCAGACGATGAGAGGACATTTATTTCACAGAATTTTCCCATGGAGTCTTAGAGTCCATGAAGACCTCAGTGGCCTTCTCATTCAACCTATAACTCTACAACATGCCTGAGCAAAGGTCCCTCAACCTATGCATTAAGACCTGCCAAGGCAGCCCATTCCACTTTTGGAATAGCTGATTGTGAGGGTTTTTTGTCCCCCCTCCCTTTATTCCTCCCTTAGATGGAGTCTAAATCTGCCTCTTGGTAGCTGCCTTCATTGATTCGAGATCTGCCCTCCGGCTCTAAAGAGAACATCATTAGTATATTTAGAAGGAAAAGAATCCTTCTAGAAATCAGGCAGTCAAATTTAGACAATCAGGGTACTTAAAAGTATTTCTGCCTTCCAATCAGCCCAACCAATGAGCTTCTGAAACGTGCCTGACTGGTTAACTTTTTCTGGGCCTAATCAGCCCACCAGGTAACTAGACCTCCCTACTTAACTGTTAATTAAGGAACTACTGGTAGGCTCACATAAACCAGAGGGTCAGAACCAGAGGAAGATGGTTGGGGTAGGGGTAGATGTATTTAATTACATAAGCAAAAGATCAATGTTACAAACAGGAAGTTGACCCAATAATATAACTGAGGTGGGGGGGGGTTCTGATTATAATATATTAATGGTATTCATAAGACTAAAAATCTATAGATGAGGGGAACTTCAGAAGCTATCCAATCCAATCCCTTTGTAATGTTCAATCATTACAGTCATATCTGACTCTTTGTGACCCCATTTGGGGTTTTCTTGGGAAAGATACTGGAGCATTTTGCTATATTGTTCTGCAGCTCATTTGACAGATGAGGAAACTGAGGCAAACAGTGTTAAGTGACTTGCCCAGGGTCACACATCTAGTGTCTGAGATTGGATTTGAACTCAGGACTTCCTGAATCTAGACCAGGCACTCAATCCACTGCACCACCTAATTGACCTTTTGTGTTACAGATAGGGAAATTGAGTCTGGGGGAGATTAAATGACTTACTGGAGGTCATACAGACTGTAAGAATCAGAGTTAGGATTTGAACCCAAGTCCTCTCTTGGACTATTCTGAAACAACATTGGCTGGGGCAGCCTTATATTCAGTTTACTTCTATGTTGACTATCTTCATTTAACAGAAAATTTCCCTTTGAGTGTGGGATATTTGTATATATTTTTTGCTATTCACTAATTGAGTGCTTCCTAGAAACACCTTTTTATCTTCCTAGAAACACTTGTGATAAATTGAAAATATCTTCACATCCAAATGATTTTCTCATTTCAAGTAACATATTCAGTTCAGGGACATTAAAACACAATGGAACCATTTGGTGTTCATTGTAATGGGATTTGACCCTATATATAATATATGTGCATATTAGATTTGATTAGATTACATCGCATTGTATTTCCTTCCCCTGTGTATTCTCTCTCCAAACCCCTCAATTTTGAGGCGAGAACACACAATGAAATCTCCTAGTCTGCAGATTCCATGACACAATTGTTGGGTCGTAAAGAATTCAGCTAATGGGCATCGACCTCAGAAAGAGCTAACAAATGTGTTCAGGTGGGCAGAAAAGTGGCAAGTGAGTTTTAATGTGGGCAAATGCAAGGCATGGTGTCTAAGGGGAAATAATTGGAACTCTCTTTAGAAGATGAAGGGCTGTAAATTATTGATTATGACCCAGGAAAGGGAGGTGGGAGTCATTAAAGGTTGTTCCCTGAGGGCATCAGTCCAATATTCTCTCCTACCCCTCAACCCAGGGGCTGCTGTTCGCAACAGAGTAGGAGGCTTCATGGGCTTAAGCTTTTTACGGCAGCCCTCATTTTCCTACGGAAATCAAGCTGGCTCTTCATTATGAGAGCAAAGACCTTCCTCCAGCCTTCTCTTTAAATCCCTTCTTTTCTTTGATTTCCACAATGAGTGTGACTCTTTGGGCAGGTAATCATTGCAACAGAAATGCTTCCAATGTGCCTTTCTACGAGGTCACCACTTTCGAAACAGTGCTCCAATTAACTAACAAGTGGGAGGGAGAGGTAGGCCACTGGAGCCAGGAAAGGGTCTGAGTGGGCCAGCAACTGAGGTGGGGATTATTTAGAGCTAATTGAGTGGAAAGAAAAAAGCAAAGTAGGTTGATTGAAAGTTGAATGCCCTGTGGATATCTTGTGTTTCATTATCCGCTCACATGATTCAGCCCCTACTTTCTGTCCTGACCAAGTTCCTTCCAAGTAGAATAAAAGAACTAACATTTCCTGGAGACTACATTTTGCATTCTGTTTCAATTTTAGCAAAGGAACGGAAGACCCTTTGCCAAATTTCAGGAAAGGGCATCGTTGGATGCAAGATACTAAGTTAGCATTTCTTCCCACTCTTAAAAAGATACTGATTCAGGAAAGGAGAAACATACCACATCTGTCCAAGAGGGAATTCATTCTCTTCCTCCAGAACCTCATCTATCTTCCAAACTTCTCTAATTTTGTTAAGGCAACACTATTCTTCCAGTCACTCAGGGTTGTGACTTAGGAATCACTTTCCCTCACCCTACCCACCCCTCGCCTCCATGTCCTATCTGCCAATTAAAGAACAGCAGTATATTCCCCACACAGCTGCTAAATTCACACTCTTAGGGTAAAAGTCTGATCATACTTACTCAAAAATCCTCATTGATTCTCAGGTGCCTCCAGGAGAAAAGACAAACTCTTCAGTCTGACATTTATTTGATTCATTTTCCATCCTGTCTGACTCTTTGTGACCCCATTTCGGTTTTTTGGCAAAGATGCTAGTGTTTTGCCATTTTCTTCTCTAGCTAGTTTTACAGATGAGGAAACTGAGGCAAACAAGGTTAAGTGACTTGCCCAGGGTCACACAGCTAGTAAGTGTCTGAGGTCAAATTTGAACTCAGGTCTTCCTGATTCTAAGCTAAGCTCAGAGCTCTATCTACTCTGCCACCAGTTGTCTTAATTTCATGGAAATTAAATAGGGTAACAAAAAGAAAGACAGAAGATATTTGATTCCTATTCACCTTGCTTCATTTTGCAGCAGGTAGATGTCATCCTAGATAGAGCACTGACATTAGGATTAGAAAGACCTGAGTGTGAATCCTGATTCAGATACTTTATTAGCTGTGAGACTCTGGGCAAGTCATTTAACCACTGTTATTTCTTCATCTGTAAGCTTATAATAATAACATCTAACCTTAGGTTTGTGGTGAGGATCAAATGAGATAGTATTTGTAAAGAATTTTATAAACCTTAAAGCGCTGTATAAATATTAGCTCTTGTTATGATTATTTTCAACATTAGACTCCATGACTATTGTTCAGTAGATTCATATATATTTATTTTAAGCTTTGATCATTTGTTGGAATAGGGATGTTTAGAGAGTCAGCTTCATTGAGGAGAAAGGGCTCTTGACTTGGAGTCAGAAGACCTGAGTTCTAATCTTGGCTAGTTCAGTGACCTATGTAGGACAAGTAACCTTAGCTCTAGGAAGAAAAGTTTCTTTTGCCATACAAAGGGAACAATAATTTTACAACCCCCCCACAGGGAAAATGTAGGGAAAGTACATTGGAAAACAATGTGCTCTGAATTGGTGCCTAGTGATTTATAGGTTTCTCTCATGTGGCTGAATTCCTTGTTAAACTCTGATTTTATTGTCCTTAGAAACAGACTCCTTTTCCTGCCAACAGTGGGAAGGATCCTAGAAAAGTAGGGAATGTTATGAGCGTCATCCTACCTGACTTCTTCTCTATTGGCAGGCAGGGCAGCCCAGGAATCCAACAGCTGTGTTGCAGCAGGGTCCATCTCTGTGACATACATGTTGGTGGGCTTTTCCACCTCATTGTTCTGAAGTTAACACCTGGTACAAGATCTCAGAGTTCTATATGAAATCTAACTAAAAGAGTTAACTAGGGTGGGCCAACTGGGGCTTTGCACCAAGTTGCCAGATTTATAGGGTATCAACATCACTTGCTGTCCTTAGCTGCACAGAAACAATAGAGCTAACTATCCTGTTAGGGAGAACAAATAGTTGGAAGTATGAAGTTACTAAAATGGTATACTTGGGTAAATCCCTCCCTTGACTAACACCCCCACCACCATTCAGTGAAGTCACCTGCCCCAGTTGGTAATATTTGCCCTATTTGACTGAGGTACAGAAATCCCTCTCCTTTTACATTTGTTTTCCCATTTGCCTCCACCTGTTTTTCTATTTCTTTGTCCTTTAGTACATCCTCTGTGCCCCTGCCAAGGGCTAGAATTCTCTCTTGGCAATCTCTAGTGTGGGCTGTGTCATGAACCCATTGTACTGGTATGACTGAGAGTCAGGAGTGCTCTGTTCCTTCTCTTAATTTGTTGTGAAATAACTAGTTTAGGAATTTCCTTCAATCTTCCCATGCCTAAGTTTGCTCATCAGTAAAATGGATCAAACATACCTATCACAACATTGAAATCTTACAGAGTGGTTAAAAAGATAAAATGAAGTAGAAGTGAAGACATTTTTAAAAAAAGTTTAAAATGCTATGCGATTATAAAGTAATTTTTTGGTATTCATTCAAGATGTGTTTCCATGCCTGTTCAGAATACTGTACAAAGGGCCATGTGAACATAAGAACATAAGATGGGGTTCCTGCCCCCAGGATACCTTCCAGTGAAAGAAACAGAAGCATGTATGAGGGGGTTAAGGACTAAAGTCCGAAGGGAAGACTAATTAGCAAATTCATTAGCTAGAACAATGTTGATATTTCTGTTCCCAGCTCTTACGACTTATTTGTTTGAACTAAGGTCCTTTTATCTCTTCATTAGAGTCATTAGTACCTTTAAATAAATGATACTATAAAATCAGAGCTCTGCCTGGGGAATGGGTTGTTCTGGAAAGTCATATTTTCTAGACAATTGAGAATTTACCCTTTTAAACACCAACACTTATTTTACTGTAAACATTTATAGATGGAAATCCTTCTAAAATTACATGCTTATCTCCCTCTTAAATATGTGGTTTAACCTTTTCTTGATGACTCAAGGTCAGCGTTATGAATAGCAATTACTACATGGTTCTATAAATATGATGAAAATAGAATAATATTCTCAGGGTTTATAAAGGTGTACACCAAATGACCCCAGACCACTTTGCTTTATGAGTTTTTCTGTTTGCTTTTTACTGTGTTTCTGTCACCTTATGGCAATTCAATGTAATGTAATAAACATTTATTTAGCAGAGCAAGCTCTGGGCTAGGTACTGAGACTGTATGTGGTACCATGGAAAGAACAATGACTATAGAATTAAAAAATAGGGATTCAACAGCCTCCTTCTGGGATGAGTCTTACCTCTATGATCTCTGGGACATCACTTCACTTTCCTGGCCCTCAGTTTCCCCATATATAAAAATTAGGGTATCGGGATGTGAAGTCCCTTCCAATTTTAGATCTATGACACCATGAAAGTTAAATTAAGACATGGTTCCTGCCTTCAAAGGACTCACAGTCTAATAGAGCAATTAGATACGAGTGAAGATAAGCATACATACTCAATCCCATGTTCAAAGTATGAGTGTCTTCCTTCCTTGGGGTTGCATGCTGCCTGCTGCCTCTCACCTGGATCTGGCTCGCCAGCTCCTGACCTTGCCTTCAGTTCCTCATTTTCATTTTCCTTCAGATCCCTAGCCAGGAAAATGAGACACCAAGTTACCCTTTGTCCCAGTTTTGGTTCCAGATCTAATACTAAATTCTAAATCATTCAGTGATTGAGGGTCCAGAAAAAAAAATTACCTTAATGAAAAACCTATCTAATTATTCCCAAGTAAAAGCAGTCCCCAAGGCAGCAAAAAGCAATCCAGAAAGGAATAGGTAAGTAAAAGTCATTGGCAATTTTATTTTAATTTTTAAAGTTTTAATATTTTATTTTTCCCGCATTATATATAAAAACAATTTTTAACCTTTTTTTTTTTTTTAAAGCAATTGGGGTTAAGTAACTTGCTCAAGGTTACACGGCCAGTTATTTCTGGGTGTGGTACTGAGTATCTGAGCCCAGATTTGATCCAGGTCATCCTGACACTGGAGCCAGTGCTGGCTGCCCCTAAGCAATTGGGGTTAAGTAACTTGCTCAAGGTTACATGGCCAGGTGTTTCTGGGTGGGTGCTAAATGTCTGAGCCCGGGATTCGATCTCCAGGTCAGTCCGACACTGGAGCCGGTGCTCTTACTCACTGTGCTACCTGGCCGCCCCAATTTTTAACCTTTTCTCTTTAAAATTTTGAGTTCCAAATTCTGTCCCATCCTCCTTCCCTTTCCCCTTCATTGAGAAGGCAACCAATTTGTTATAGATTATACATGTGCCATCATGCAAAACATATTTCCATATTAGTCATGTTGTGGGGAGGGGGAGAGACACAGACAAAAAAAACCACCAAGAAAAATAAAGTAAAAAAAGCAGTATGATTTGATCTGCATTCAGATTCTATCAGTTATTTCTCTGGAAATGGATAGCATTTTTTGTCATAGGTCCTTCAGAATTATCTCAGATCTTTATATTGCTGGGAATAGCAAAGTCATTCACAGTTGATGATCATACATTATTGATCTTATTGTGTAAAATGTTCTCCTGGTTCTGCTCTCTTCACTTTGCATCAGTTCATGTAAGTCTTTTCGTGTTTTTCTGAAAGTGTCCTGCTCATCAGTTTCTTTATAGTAGAATAGTATTCCATCACAATCATATACCATAGATTGTTCAGCCGTTCACTAGTTGATGGACATCCTCTCAATTTCCAATTTTTTGCCAATACAAAAAGAACTGCTTTAAATATTTTTGCACAGATGGGTCCTTTTTCTTTTTCTTTGATCTCTTTGGGATTTAGACCTAGAAGTGATATTCCTGGGTCAAAGGGCACAAACAGTTTTATAGCCCTTTTGCCATAGCTCCAAATTACTCTCCAGAATGGTTAAACAAGTTCATAGCTCCAGCAACAGTACACGAGTGTTCCAATTTTTCCATATCCCCCAAAACATTTGTCTTCTGCCTTTTCTGTCATATTACCCAATCTGATAGGTGTGAGGTGGTACCTTAAAGTTGTTTTAATTTGAATTTCTCTAATCAATAGTGATTAAGGATATTTTTCATATAGTTATAGATAGATTTGATTTCTTCTTCTGAAAACTACCTTTCATAACCTTTGATCATTCATCAATTGGGAAATGACTCATGATATTATCAATTTTATTTAGTTTATTCTATATTTGAGAGATGAGGTTCACTGACATTTTTAAAGCAATCAGCAAGGAAGTTCCCTAGGGTCTCAGGAGCTCCCTGCCAAAATCTTTAAATGGATTTTATGTCCTTCTTGCCCAAAGGGCCTGTATCTTTGTCCCAGAACAGTTGACTTGGAGGAGTAAAGTTAACTCCAACTATTCAAGCTTGGCCTCATTATTTCTTAACCCATAACAGCCCCCGCTGGTGTTGTAGGTCTATGAAGTTAACTCAAGTCTCTCCACTTCTGCTACAACACCCATCCATGGACACCACTCTCTGATATGTGTTGTTTCCCCTTTTAGAATGTCAGTCCCTTAAGGTCAGGGACTGCTTTGCTTTTTTTATTTGTATTCCCATTGCTGAGGGCAGTGCCTGGTACACAGTAAGAACCTAATCATAATTAATTTATTAGAGAATTTAAAAGAAAAGTACTATGTGATGTCTGAAGGGAAAGGTCATTACCAGTTGAGTATGGGGGCGAGGGAGCTGAGAGTGGATCAAGTTTGTTTTTGGATCAAGACAGGTCTCCTCGGAGGCAGCTGGTGCTGGGTTAGAAGTCAAGAAGTTGTTGTTGTTCATTTGGGTCCAACTCTTCAGGATCCCATTCAGGGTTTTCTTGGTAGAGATACTAGAGTGTTTTGCCATTTCCTTCTCCAGTGCATTTTACAGATGAGGAAACTGAAGCAAATAGGGTTAAGTGACTTGCCCAGGGTCACACAGCTAGGAAGTGTCTGAAGTCAGATTTGAACCCACAAAGATGAGTTTTCCTGACTCCAGGCCTGGAATTCTATCCACTGAGCCACCTAGCCACCTAGGAGTCAGAAAAGACCTGAGTTCAAATTCAAGCTGTGTGACTCTAAGCAAGTCACTTAACCACTTCCATCCTCAATTTCCTCTTCCATAAATAAAAACTACCTCCCTGGGTGATTGTGAGGACCAATAATATATGTATTGTGCTTTGTAAATCTTGACCTGGTACATAAATGCTAGCTATTACTAGAACCATTACTTCATCTCTAAGCTGCTACCATTCTTGTTCACCATTATAAATTCTACGGATGGTGCTTTCCCCAAAGGTGACGGCAGAGCTGGACGCCTGGAATGAGGACCTACTAAGACAAATGAATGACTTCAACACTGAGGACCTGACTCTGGCTGAGCAGCGGTTACAGCGTCACACGGAGAGGAAGCTGGCCATGAACAACATGACCTTCGAGGTCATCCAGCAGGGCCAGGATCTACACCAGTACATCATGGAGGTCCAGGCCTCAGGTAGGGCCCCGAGAGCCTCAGGGTCGGGCTCAGAGCATGGGATGGGAAGGAGTATAGTGGCAGAAAGTCCCACTTGTCTCAACAGGGCTCATTGTACAAGCACTCTCGCATCTATCAGTCAGCGTGGGTTTTGTTTGTTTTTGGCATATCTACAGTATAGAAAAGGACAGGCATGGCTCATCTGTGAAATGGGTTCCAAAGATGTCAGGGGTTTTGTGAGAAAAACACTCATAAACTTTAAAGTGCTGTGTGTGTATATATATATGTGTGTGTGTGTGTGTGTGTGTGTGTGTGTGTGCTGCTATTATTATTATGTCCTCAATTTCCATATGCATACAGACATACATAAACACACACAGAAAAAAGTGAATTGACTTGCCCAAGGTCATTTAGCTGTGACAAAGCTCAGATTAGAACCCAGATCTCTTGATGTTCTTCTCAGGAATTTAGTCCATTAAACTCATAGATTATGCTCATGATGGCATCTGACAGTAGAGAATGGCCAGGCAATCTTGACTTCAGAATGACAACAGTGAAACATAACTCTCTCCTTTTTGGCAGAGAGGGTGCAGTTCAAGGAATATGTTTTCATACATGGCCAAGTTTTTCTTCTTTGCCAGTCAACAGATATTTATTAAGTACTTATATGGACCAGTCATTGTGCTAAGCATTGGAGAGAGAAAAAAAGGCAAAAACACTGTGTTGTTTTTGAATCGTTTCAGTCATGTTAAACTCTCTGTCACCCCATTTGGGGTTTTCTTGGCAAAGAGACTAGAGTGGTTTGTTATTTCCTTCTCCAGCTCATTTTACAAATGAGAAAAATGAGGCTAACAGAGTTAAGTGACTTGCCCAGGGTCACACAGCCAGGAAATATCTGAGTAAAATTTGAACTCGGGTCTGTTCTGACTCCAAGTCCTAGATCTATCCATTGTGGCACCTAGCTGCCCTGTGAAAAACACTGTATCTTCCCTCAAGATCAACATAGAAATGACTATGTATATATACATGCATATATATACATATAACATAGAAATAACCATGTGTGTATATATGTATGCATAGTTATTTCTGTGTGAGCTTGAGGGAAGATACAGTGTTTATATATATATATATATACACACGTATACAGATGTATATATGTGTGTGTATATATGTATATATATACATATACATATATATATAAATACGTGGAAAGTAGTCTCTAAAGGCAGACACTGAAGTGAGGATGGCGGGGGTGGGGGGGGTAACGTTGTGACTTGGAAATGCCTCCTACAGAAGGTAAGATTTCAGCTGAGTCTTGAAGGGAGCCAGGAAAGCTAGAGCATTTCAGCCATGGGATCCTAACCTATGAAAAGGCATGGAATCAGGAGTGAGAATGTCACATTTGAAGAATAGTAAATCTGGAGCATAGATTTCATGGAAGGGAATAAAATATAAGGAAACCAGAAGGGGCTAAGCTGTGAAGAGCCTTAAACTAAGCAGGATTTTGTTGTTGATCCTAGAGGTAATAGGGAACCACTGCAGTTTAATGTGTAGGGAAGTACCATGACCAAACCTTTGTTTTAGGAAAATCATGGCTCGAAGGGAGCTTCAAGGCCAACTAAAAGCCTTTTGAAATAGTCCAGACAAGAGATGATGAAAGCCTCTATTAGAAGGGGGTGTGTGAGAGTAGAGAGACCTTATAAAAGATGTAGTGAGAGTCAAAATGATCCATTTGTGGTAGGGGTGGGGGAGGATCATTTAAAAGGGACAATAATACTAAAAAAAAAAAGTCAATGAAACCTTTATTTTAAAAAGAAAGAATGGATGGTCCTTCTTAGAAACTAGAAGAAGACTAAGGCTTAAAAATCAGCCAGGCTGCCTATAAAAGAAACTGGGTGATAGCAGGTGTGAATTATAATCAAAATGGGGACACATTTCAGGTACTGGTTTTCATCTTCAATAAACACTTTATTGTGTTTTTAAGATGTAGGTGTAGACTGAATATTGAGATAGTTTAATAAAATTGAATGCAGTGATTAAATTAAAAAGCTAAATTGTTCTAGAATTTTTCCAAATGTTAATTCAACTAAATTAAATTTAATAGCCATTTGTTAAATTCCTACCATGCAAAGTACCATGCCAAGTGCTAAGAATACGATGATAGAATGAAAAATAACTTCTGCCCACAGGGACCTTACATTAGACTGGAAGGGGGAAGAAGTTGTCTTCCTGGTTCTGCTTCCCTCCCAAAACAGATCTTAGATACCATCCAGTCTTTTCTTTTTCTTTCTTTCTTTTTTTTTTTGGTGAGAAAATTAGAGTTAAGTGACTTGCCCAGGTCACACCACTAATAAGTGTCAAGGGTCTAAGGCTGGATTTGAACTCAAGTCTTGCTGACTTTAGGGCCAGTGCTCTATCCACTTTGCCACCTAACTGCCCTGTGCCATCCAGTCTTGTACTCTCATTTTTTCAGAGATGGAAGCTGAGGCACCAAGCACCTGTGAATTATAAATTATAATAATTGCCTTGTAGTTATGATTTGAGGTTTGTGAGATATGTTGCATGCATTTCCTCTTTTGAGTCCTGTAAACCTCCATGAAGTAGATGCTGAAAGCGTTATCATCCCCATTTTAAAGATGAGGAAATTGAGATTCAGAGAGATTAAGTGATTACCCAGGGTTACTTGATTTCTTAGTGTCAGAGGTAGAATTTGGACCCATATCTTCCTGAATCTAAGACCAACTTTGGCCTTTATTAAACCAACACAATCTTAGATAGCTTGGATGAAGACAGAAATTCTTAACTCTATTTAAGTAAAATTCCATATTTTTCAATTAATCTGGTAGGGTACTTGTCTCGGAGTAAATGCCCCAAAAATACTTTAAATGATAGTGTCTTAGAGGTGGAAGGAACATTTAGCGTAGATGGACTAGATTTAAATGACACAGCACCCCAGGGGGTTTCTCCTTAAGGAATAGTTTTTAGGTCTACAAACAATCTAACTTTGGTAGCTATTAATAGCATAACCTGTCTTTTGGGCTTTGACTAGTATCCTGAGCTGGCAAGGCCTGCCCTAGAGAGCAGTGGAATGTGTCCATAATTTTTCTAGGGACAGGAAAAGCAACCCTGCCCAGTGGCCTGAAATCATTGGAACAACACTGGCCCTGCTTCTAGGGCAAAGGGTATTGTGGTTATGACCAGTGGATGTTAACCATGTTTGCCTCAGTTTCCTCATCTGTAAAATGGAGAAGGAAATGACAAACCACTCCAGTTATCCTTGCCAAGAAAAACCCCAAATAAGGCCACAAAGATCTGGGCGCAACTAAAAATGACTGAACAACAACAATTCAATCACACTCATGTACTCAGCCATTCCCCAACTGATGGGCATCCCTCCATTTCCAAGTCTTTGCCACCACCAGAGATATATTTGTACATAGAGATCCTTCTCTTTTTCTTTGCTTTCTTTGACATACAGATCTAGTAATGATATCACTGGGTCAAAAATATTTTTTAGAATTTCTTCCTCTGTCACATAAAGGGAAATTAAAAAAAGTTTGAGAACTGCTTGGTATATGGAGGGAAGACTGCAAAAACTCTAAAGACAGGGTGATAACTGACCCAGTAGACCTTGAATGCTAGGCAGAGGAGTTCATATGACAAAGGCAAGAAGAATGATCGCTAATGTGTATATGGTACTTTGTTTTCAAAGTAATTTACAAATATTATTTCACTTGATTTTCACAACAGTCCTGGCTGTTATTATCCTTGTTTTATGGATGAGAAAATTGAGGCTGAAAGAGATGAACAGGATCACAGATTTTAGAAATAGGAGGGGCCTTGGAGATGATGGGGGGGGGCCTGAGGGTCACAATGGGGCCCTCTAGTACAGCCCTGTGACTGAATCCAAAGTTCACAGAACAAATCCCCTTAAAAGGATTTGTTCTATAAAATTGGGACTCAGTCAAGAGGCTGTACCCAAGGACCTAGAAGGCCACATGTAGCCTCCAGGCTCTCCAGGTCCTCCAGGTCCTTCCCCCTGACTCTCTGCCAGCTGATTCTAGTCCAACATCATGGCAGAGTAGAAAGTGTGCTGGCTGTGTAGAATTGGAAGACACAAGTTCAAATCCCAGCACTGATATTGACTCTGTGTGATCTTAAGCAAATCATTTCACTTATCCGGAGTTCAGTTTCCTCCCCTGTCAAATGAGGAAAGTGGACAAAGGTCCTTTTTCAATGTATTACCCTATGATTTGAAAATTATAAATATTGAGGTAAATATTCAACAAAAATATTCGGTAGCAGAGCTCAGGGATGAACACAGACCTTTTGACTTTTCACCATTTCACTATTTGATCAGCCCCAGGAAGTCATTAGTGACTTTTGAACAGGGAAAGAATGTACAGGATAGAACACCTGTTGCCACTGTTTGACTCCCTATGGATTCTTCCTGATATCTGTATTTTGTTGAGACTCAACCAGAATGAAAAGCAACAGGAGCTCAGGACATAGGGAAAGAAAAGCAGGGCTGGGGAAATGGTCCTAGGGAGCCTGGATAGACCACTCCCCATCCCCTCTTCCTGAGTGAATGTTGTAAATCAAGAAAAGGAGCCCTCCTCAACTCTCCTCCTCCATCAGTCAGCCCAAGGTTCTGGCATCACCATGAGGAGGCAGACCTCATTTTTTTTCCCACAGAGAAAAGAACTCACAGACAATTATCCTTGGGAAGGGGAAGAATATTGGGATCTAGTGACAGCTGAGGACTGCTTGTACCTGGAAAGGCTAAGTGGTGGGCCCATCCGCAGGCATATGGGCGTCTACCCACTTCTGATTTTGTTCCTTTTTCAAGGATTGCTGAGAACATCTTGATTGGCCTGTGCTTCTCTCAGGGCTGAGACTTTCTGTTCATCTCCTCCCACCCTAGTGAGATGTTCCAGCTGGCAGAGGAGATGAGGTTCATTAGAGGAAAATAGAAACTGCTCCCAGGAAACTTAGCTTCCCTTTCTAGTGATTTCTTCCCTTGTCCCTTGTCCTAGAAAGAGGAGAGTTAACATACAACAGAGCTGCGGAGGAAAGAAGGGTGGGTAAAATTTATAGTTATCTTCCTTGCCTGTCTCCTTGCCTGAAGTACCATTCTGGCCATCAGAGCTGACCTTTGCATACATATCCAGGTAGCCATATCGTAGGAGCTCTGCTACTTTCTTGCTCTGAGATCTCAAACAAGTGCAATTCACCTCTCTAAACATGCAGAATGCAAGCCCTACAAAGAAATGCAAGCAAGAGATTCTGTCTTCAGGGAGCTTAAATTCTAATGGAGAGACGACATGTAAATAAATAGGTGCCTGCATGGCAGATGGAAGGTAACCTTAGAGGGGAGACTCCAGCTGCTGGATTGACTGGGAAAGTCTTCATGTGCAAGGTGGTAGTTGAAATGACTCTTAAAGGAAGCCAAGGATCCTAAGAGACAGAGGGAGGGAGAACGATCCAGGCATTGGCAAATAGCCAATGCAAAAGCATGGAGATGGGGAGTGGAGTGTTGTATGTGAGTCCAGTGAATGCATGCACTAGATACCCCTTGGGGTTGTTGTGAGGACCCAGTGAGGGTGCATATTGTGAACCACAGCATACCATGCAAATGGCAGCTATGTGCACTCAGTATTGGGTTCGGGGCTGTGAGGAGGAAGCATTGTGCAGTGCTTTGGAGGCAGGAAGCCCTCCTTCTGACACATGCTAATTGAATGGGTGAGTCACGACTTCTCTGTGTCCTCAGGCAACTCTAGGACTATATGTTGCAGATGAAGGAAGGAAAGAAGGAAACTAGCATTTATCGAGCACTTTCTACGTTCCAGACACTACAAATATTTCATATGATCCTCACAAGAACCCTAGGAAGTGGGTGCTATTATTATCCCTATTTTACAGCTGAGGAAACTGAGACTGAGGTCCAGTGACCAGCCCAGGGTCATAAAATTAGTAAGTATCTGAGGCTGGATTTAAACTCAGTTCTTAGTAAAGAGACTGGATTTGAACTTGGGTCTTCCTGATTACCAACCCAGTGTTCTGTCCATCTGTGTTGACATTGACAGCAGCAAATCCTTATATGGATGAAACCCCAGATGTAGACTTTGCCCACTCCCCTTTGTCCTCCCAAACAACAGTAACAACCTCAAGTAAAGGGTTTTTATTGGGGGGGGGGGGTGCAGAGTGAGTGACAGAGACATAGACCCTACTCTCAGGGGACTGAAGCTGACACGCTGGTACAGATATGAACAGTACCAAAGCTCAAAATGGAACAAATCCTTCAGCAAATAACAATGAACTGGAACAGGTATGATAGCAGCAGAAGGGAGGGCTTCTTAAGATTTTTCTACTCAAGACCCCTTTATCGCATCTTAAACTGTGGGTAGTGACCCCATATGGAGAGGATCCTGGACCACACCCAGCCCAACTACCCCTACTGGGGTCCCTCATTTCTTTCCTCTGCTAGTGCTGCCACTGTACACCTGGGAATGCCTGGCAGCAGCAGGACCAAGTGTCCCTCCCTAGTTTCAAGTGAGATTTCATTAATAAATAATAATAATTTAAAAAAAGAATCAATAATAACATTCCCTACAATTAAAAACTGAATACCAGGACTGCCTTACACTTAAAAAAATTAATTTTAGTTTTTATTCTGAACTTAAACACCCAAAAGAATTGTAATTTGCTTATATGTATGTAGTAGCACAGAAAAAGAAGATTACACATGAATGCACTTTCTCCCTTGTACAGATTATTTTTCTTTTTAAGTATCTGGTAAGATCAGCCTATAGCTTTCAAAACTGTCCCACTTGGCTCGCCTTCTTTATGACCTTTTTTATATTCTTTCCCTCTCTCTTGCTCTCTCTCTCTCTCTCTCCTTCTCTCTCTCTCTCTCTCTCTCTCTCTCTCTCTCTCTCTCTCTCTCTCCCCCTCCCTCCATATATACACACAAGCACACACACACACACACACATGTGAGGCAATTAGGGTTAAATGATTTGCCCGTAAAGTGTCTGAGAACACATTTGAACTTGGGTCTTCCTGAATCTAGGACAGGTTTTCTATTCACTGTGTCACCTAGCTACCCCTCTTCTCTGTATTTTTAAATGATTCCCCAGTGATTTTCTTTTCTTTCTTTCGTTTTCTACCCATATGCTTCCATCTACCTTCATTAGTTTAAAAAAAAAAAAGATGTACAGGGGACAGCTAGGTGGTGCAGTAAATAGAGCACAGACCCTGGAGTCAGGAGAACCTCAGCTCAAATCCAGCCTCAGACACTTAACACTTACTAGCTGTGTGACCTTGGGCAAGTCACTTAACCCCAATTGCCTTGCCTTTCCCCCTCCAAAAAGAAAAAGATGGACAGACAAATACATAGATACCTAGATAAACAGAGTTAGCATTTATATAGAGCTTTAAGGTTTGCAAAGTGCCTTACAAATATCTCATTTGATCCTCACTATAACCTTGGGAGGTAAATGCTATTATTCCCATTTTACAGATGAGGAAACTGAACCAGACAGAGGAAAAGGGTGAGGGGAAAGGAATAAAAGGAAAGAAGTTTGCAGCAGAAGGAAGGAGGGAGGGAGGGAAGGAAGAAAAGGAGGAAGAGAGGAAGGGAAGGGGGAGGGAGGGAGGAAGGAAGGAGGGGGAGGGAAGGAGGGAGGAAGGGAGGGAAGAATCAATCTCTTCTAGCTCTAAAACTCGACATAAAAGCAGCAAATTATACAGATTATGGGAGCACTATTATTCTTCATAAACTGGTTTAGGGAGATAAGACAAGCCTGGAGAAATAGAGTGGCTTCCCAGCTGCTTAAGTCCCATTAACTTGGTGATCTAAAACAATTTCTCTTGTCAATTGTCCTATATATGCTTCTCTCAAGCTTCATGGGCTAACCCCTACTTTCAGTAGAGTAGGATTTCTTTAACAAGTTCATTGTCCTCCCTCTCCTAAACTTCATGGTTTTGTAATCTTTTTTTTTTTTTGGAGGGGGGAAGGCAATTGGGATTAAGTGACTTGCCCAAGGCCACACAGCTAGTAAGTGTTAAGTGCAACACTGCACCACCTAGCTGCCCTGATTTTGGAATCTTTCGGGATGATTTACTCGTCCTCTGGGGACTCTTAACTTTTAGGCAGCATCTGACCTGCTACATTTTCTGAGTTTCCCAGATTGCCTGATTTGGACAATCCTTTGGTTATTTTTGTTTTGTTTTTTGAAATAGGTTTTTTGATACATGGTACACATTTTCCTAGTCCTCTGGTGCAGTGTTTCAAAAGAGTCAACTTTTGAGTCTGGAAGCTTTCTAATTCTGAAATGATTTCTGTTGTTCTCCCCTGCCTTTCTCCTCCCCCCTCCCACCAATACTTGGGTTCTTTCCTTTTCGATGCTTGTGTTAGCCTTTTGTCATCAAGGATTTTTGGTTTCTCTTCACCTGAGAAAATATCAGAGCTAATCTTGTGATTATTAATTATGAAACTAGCTTAAAACTGCAGTAAGACTTTTTGGACACTTTATATCTACCCCACGTCAAAACAGAGCAAAACAAAACACAACCATGTTTTGATTAAAAATACAACTCAAACCACTGTTAAGAGAACAGTTTGCCTATTAGTGGATCGTATTTAATTTTAGACTTCAGTATTGCTGATGTTAATTATTTACCTCAGTATGGGCTACCATCTTGATTAAAAACATGAAAATATTTTAGATTTTCCACAAATGCATTTTAATGTTACAAATTTATACACAGCATGACTTGGAACCAACCTCTTCAAATATACTTCCACGTGCTAATAGCTTTGATGAAGGTAGAAATGTTTACTCAACTCTGCCATTAACTTTTGGAATGGAAGTCAGAATGGAAGAACAATATGTGAATTGGATAAGTGACTTTTCTACAGTCGAGACTTCAGACTACTGTGTGTTGACTGTGTTTAGAGGCACAGAGGAAAGGACATTACCCTGGGATGTGGGAGGACAGGGTTCTATTCCCCCCCCCAACCACATACCTGGGTGAGCTTGGATAAGTGATTCTATCTCTCTGGGCCCCATTTTCCTCTACTATAAGATGAAGGGGTGAGACTGTAGCTTTAAGGTCCCTTCTTTTCGTCCTTTTTAGGGTATTATCTCTTGATATATTACCTTTCTTTTCTTCAAGAGTGTGGTATGAATGTTCTTACTGGGGAGCCAGCTGCAAACTGTCCATTCTTCCATAAAATGACCCTTTTATGTGCAGTTCATTGCTCCAACGTTAACCCCAGGTCACAAGATCACTAGATTTAGAGGCAGATGGGAACTTAGGTATCTTGTGCATTCTCTCCTGTTACAAAAAAGGAAAGTGTAGGTCTGGAAGGCTAAGCAACTTGTTCCCCTTTTCTTTCCTGATTTGCTAGAAACAACAGCCCTATACCTTGAAAAATACTCTGTTATAATCTAAAGTATACTCCATTTCCCACTATTTAATTCTTGTGACGTAGAAGGAACCAGTTGCTTTCTCATTTCAGTCCAAATCTCAACACAAAATACTTCTAATTTGATTGATTCCAATTTAAAGGAGTATTTTCTTTGATCAATAGTTGACAAATTGTTATTTTCAGAAGCCAATCCCTTTACTTTATTATTTTTTTTAAGCAATTGGAGTTAAGTAACTTGCTCAAGGTTACACAGCCAGTTATTTCTGGGTGTGGTGTTAAGTATCTGAGCCCGGATTCAATCCCCCAGGTCATCCCCCGACACTGGGGCTGGTGCTCTTACTTCTGTGCTACCTGGCCGCCCTTATTCCTTTACTTTAAACAGACAATTAAAAATCTGACACTTGTCTATTTATACTTTTTCTCTTTTGATAAAAATGGAGGTGAGCCACTGAAATTCTGCTTGGATTATGGCTGGATTTCACAATTTCTCTCAAACAATTTTAATATAATTGACTAATTAACCTAATTACAAACTCCCACCTGTTAGAATGTCTGAGAGCTTGTAATGTGAATATAAGAATGTGATAGAAATTTGGCCATTGGTTAGAGAATCCTGAAAAGTGTGTGTTTTTGTGTGTGTGAGCATATATTCATATGTGTGTGCAGGCATGCATGTGCATACATTGTGCTCTCCATTTGCCCTGTACTCAACTTCCAAGGAAAGAATAAGCATTGCCAGTTGTTCCTGAGTCCTTCAGCACATGCATGCCTTCTTGCCCCATAGAAGAATTTCTCCTTCCATTTGTATGAGCCTGGCATGTTCCATAAATCCCTTCAGTGGATGCCCTTTGTATGTGCCACTTGATATTACTGATGAGATAGGATCTAGAGTATCCAGTGGGCTATTATTCTGTAACCATAGCAATTCAGAATTTGGACCAAATCCCCACAGAATTAAATACTTTTACTTGGAAAGAGACTGTTCTACTTCCAAACATGTTTACCCTAAAACTATTTCCCAGACTTTTATTAACAAAAATAGGGAGGATGAGAAATTTTGAGGTAGAGGTAAGAAGCAGCCAGTAGTACCAATGGGGGGGGGCATCACTTTTTCTCCCATGCTACAGGCAACAACAGAGAAAGCCCAGACCTCTGGAATAGTGTCTCTGAACTGGCCCCTATGCAGTGACTATGCAGCTGATTTATTGACAGAAAGGAGAGCAAGAGAATCGAATGTGACTTCTTTATGGTAGAGCTGTACAGCTGGGGGCCTGGGTCAGGGAGGAAGAGGAAAGATCTCTTTCTTGGATGTTTTTTCCTCTGTGTTTGCATTTTCCTGTATTGCATATTCCTGAGGAAATTTTGTGTGACATGCTAGGCTGTATGTTGCCTGAGGTCTTGAGCACATACACCAATGAAAGTTTTTTTGGGCAGTGATGTTTGTCATAAGGTCAGAAGCAAGTACATTTTTGACTGTATTTTCTGGGCCCTTTCCCTTTCTCTTGGGACATGTCCATGTCATAGTATCTTTGTAGTCAGAAGATTTTGGATTTTTACAGCTTATTTAGAAATAATCATAAAGACTTATAGACACTTGTGGATTGCAGTAGATAATGTAATATTCCTAATATACATTTGAGAGGCTCAAGGAAGTTCAATGACTGACTCCCTATTACCTACAAAAGAAAATCTAAGCCATCTCTCCCACTATTCTAAAATATCCACATTCAAATTCTAACCTACCTGTCCAACATTCCTTGAGACGGTTAAGTACATAGGGGGTGTCAGAGTGGGAATTTGAACCTGGGTCTTCCTGAGTTCGAGTCTGTTATCCTGTCTGAGTCTACACTGATTTTTTTACTCACTGAAATCTTTCTCTTCTTTTAAAGCCCAACTCAAGAAATAATATTTTTCACTCTTGCTAGTTTGTACGATCAAATGAAGACATATCTGTATTGCCCTTAGCACACTCCCTGGTACATAGTAGGCCCTTGTTAAATGTTTGTTCATTTCACTTCTCTTCCCTATATATTTCTTGTATTCTATTTTATATTCTACTTATCTGTGAACTGCTCTTATCCCCTTAGTAGACTATAAGCTCTTTAGGGCAAGGATGATGGCATTTTGCATCCCTTATATCCAGCATTCTGCTCAGTAAATTGCAGGTGCTTAATAGATATTTATCTAATTAAATCAAGTGGATTGGAACAGATACGGATGAAAACAAAACTACATATATAGATCTATATGTGGAAGCACCTCAGAGACCATTTAGTCCAATGTCCTCATTTCACAGATTGGAAAACTGAGACAGAGAGATTAAGTACCTTGCCTGAGATCTAAAGGAAGAGGGGACTTAAAATTCAATTACTCTGAGTTCAGAGTCCATGCTCTCTCCACTGCTCCAAAGATATCCATAAGATTAGCCATTTACACATTTTAGATAGCTATTTACATATTAAATAGCTACATCTAATATTTACATATTAATTACATAATTACTAGTTATATCTCATTATTACATCTAATATTTACGTATTAGATAGCTTTTTGTTCTTGTTGTTCACTTTTCATGACCTCATTTGCGGTTTTCTTGGCAAAGATCCTGGAATGGTTTGCCATTTCCTTCTTCAGCTCATTTTGCAGATGATGAAATTGAAGCAAAAAGGGTCAAGTGACTTGTCCAGGGTCACACAGTTAGTGCATGGCTGAGGCTGTATTTGAACTCATGAAAAGAGTCTCCTTGCTTTCAAGCTCAGTGCTCTATCCACTGTACCATCTAGCTGCCCCAGTAGTTATCTGTATAGAAGCAGCATGGTCTACTGGATAGATAGCCAGCCTTAAAGTCATGAAAGCCTGGGTTCAAATCCTGCCTTTGACACATCCTGGCAATGTGACCCTGGTTAGGTCACTTAATTTCTCAATGCTACAAGCAAATCTCTAAGGCTATGGATTGCACAACAGTTTCAATTGTACGTGAAAAGGGGTAGTTCCTTCACCAGGAGTGCATTGTAATAATGGAAATCCTAGATTTAGTCCAAAAGGGGGGAAAATGAATAAATTTTAGCCAATTAGCTAATGACCCACAAATAAATATGTTGTTTACATGTTCATTAAATTGAAAACAGAAACCCAGGTCTCTAAAGGACAACAGAAATTAAGTCCAACTGCTGCCTTTTTATAGATGATAAAACTGAGGCCCAAAGAGGTCATATCCAAGAGGGAATAACTGACTTGTTCCCTGCTACTAGACTTGTGCAGTAGATTGAGCAGTGGTCCTGGAATCAGGAAGACTTCAAATCTCAGCCTTAGACATTTACTAGCTGTGTGACCTTGGGCAAGTCAATTAGCCTCTGTTTGCCTCAGTTTCCCCATCTATAAAATGCGGATAATAACAGCACCTACTTCCCAGCGTTGTTTTGATAATAGTCGTAAAGTGCTTAACCCAGTGCCTGGCACATGGTAGATGCTTAATAAATATTTTTTTCCTTCCCTCCCCTCATCCCCATCTCCTTAAGGGCAGAACGGAAATGTCAACATAGGCACAAACTGTTCATATGTTGAGAATTAATGGATGCTCTCCACTCAGCAGTGTTTAGCTAGAGAATACAATTAGAGGATAAATAGGTTTTTGGAGCAGTGATAGAGGGAGGGGGAATCCCTGAAGCTTCCTATTTGTTAAGGATGAGACCGAGGAGAGTCATCATGTCTATCACAGTCAATTCAAAATGTTATTCCTTTTATGAAAGGCACTGAAATGTATGATGAGGCATCAGCCTCGCCCATCTCTTCCCAGATGCAGGTCTGACTGGAATCAAGATGAAATGAGAGAAGGCAGAAAAGTCAGAGGGAGAGCTTGTCTTAGGATCACATCATAAGCAGGTGTCTAGTCCCTGATGATGAGTTCTCACACTTGGAAAATCTATTTGCATGTTATGTGTGATGGGGGCAAACCATGGTTTCACCTAAAAAGACATGTCGTCCTAGCCTGGCATACTAAACACCAGAGACAGAGAGGGAATGGAAACCGAGTGGAATAAATCAACGCAGTGTCTGGCAGTGGAGAAAGATCTCCAACTTCCACATATGGTGCATGAATTACATTTCCAGATAATCAGCATGGGGGTTGGGGGGTCACCCCGGTGTCCCAAGAGCTAGAAAGGTGGGAGCTTTTCATTCTTTTATGTGTCTCCTCCATCTCAAGCAAGATGACACCTGCTTTTCCCCTTTCGTCATTGAAAAAAGCAAGTAGAGCAAGCTGGAAACCCAAAGAATATGTATGTGTATCTACACACACACACACTCATACACACACACCGAGGTATTATATATTACATAAATAGCTCTACATTTCCACATATCACTTTTCATATTCATGTGAGAAGATATGTATGTATATACATATGTAGGCATATACACATATACATGTCTGTGTCTATACATAGAAATATATAAATTATATGTATGTATAGAGGTATATATCTATACATATATAAACAGAGAGGTTTATCTATCTATATAAATATTTATAAATAAATAGCATCTAAACACACATACAGAAGTATATGTATATATATATATGTATGTTTGTATGTCTATGACTCTGCATAAAGATATAAAATACCACCCCATCATGAATATACATACATTTATGTGTGTATATATATTATATATGTTTCATACCTGCTGACATATGCATTTATATGTACACACCTCTCTGTGTATATGCATATATATCTTTGCACATATATATACACACCCCTATCACACACATCTATACACCTCTGTATGTGTGTATGTATATATGTTATATATAACACAACCCCATGACATATATACATGTCTGTATGTGTATGTGTATACCTCTGAGTTTATATATAGTATATATATATATTTATGTGTTTATAGACACAAATATATGAATCTATATAAATATCATATGTATTATATATCATATATATCTTCTCTGCCTCACATAGATATAAAAGGGGATGATATTTGGAAATATCAAGCTTTCAGAACATTTGAAGATATTGAAACCATAACTTTATGAAGCCAAGGAGGGGAAAAACATCCTCTGTCTTTGTAAGGAGCACTTGCAAAGATACATTTCTTCTGTCCTTAGGAATGAAATCCCTTTCATTTTTAGCATGCAGCGTCATGTTTTTGCACTCTCTTAGAAAGTAGGTGCCTAGAGTTAGAATTACAGAATCCCTAGACAAAGTACATATCCCCAGAATCTGAGGACAAGATGAGAAAATAAAACTCAAGCTAATGAAGATTTTTATGACATTAATGAGACTGGCCAATTACAAAAGTATCCCACCCTAAAAGGTGGTATTTGAGTTGGTTTTCATTGGGACAAGGCGGTGGGGGGTGGGGATGGGAAGAGGCTGGGTAATTCCAAAAAGCAGTGAGTGGTTAGCTCATCAGTGTTTAACAACCAGCCCTCCAAAGGAAAAAAAAATGTGTGCACAATACACTTTTAAGTTTAATTGTCATTATTCACATTTTCCCTATCATTTTTAAAAGTCTAGACCTATGGGTGTCAAGCTTAAATGGAAATGGAGCCATTAAATTGCACAGAAAGATCCCTGTGGGCTTTATAATCTGTTTTATTGTATTTTAATTTATTTTAAAAATATTTCCCAGTTACATTTTAATTGTTTTCAGCTGCACTCAGGAGTTTGTTATGTTTGACACATCTAGTTTAGACAACTAACAAAACAATAAACCAAGTCCTGATCTGTAGCATTTTTAAATTTCTGGATGTCAGTGCACCCACTGAAAATTCAACAACTAGTTCCAGAGCTGGTTTCAGCTGATTCCAGCACAGCCCTGCCTAACCTGCCTAACCACACCCTCTCCCTGTGCTTACAGAGAGGCAGAAGTTTAAAGAGACAGTTTGGGACAGTGGAGAGAGGGCTTGGTTTTGAGCCAGGAAGACTTGGCTTCAAACTCTGCCTTCTGTACTAACCAGCTGTGTGACCTTGAACAAGAACAAGTCCATTTCTTCTTCTTCTTCTTCTTCTTCTTCTTCTTCTTCTTCTTCTTCTTCTTCTTCTTCTTCTTCTTCTTCTTCTTCCTCTTCCTCTTCCTCTTCCTCTTCCTCTTCCTCTTCCTCTTCCTCTTCCTCTTCCTCTTCCTCTTCCTCTTCCTCTTCCTCTTCCTCTTCCTCTTCCTCTTCTTCCTTCTTCCTTCTTTCTTCTTCCTCTTCTTCTTCCTCCTCCTCCTCCTTTTCTTCTTCTTCCTCTTCCTTTTCTTCCTCTTCCTCCTCCCTTTTCCCCTTCCCCTCCTCCTCCTCCTCTCTTCCCCTCCCCCTCCCCTCCTCCCCCTCTCCCTCAGCTTCAGTTTCCTCATTTTTAAAATGGAGCTAATAATTGCTATATTTCTTACTCCACAGACTAGAATGAGATAACATGAAAACATGTTATGTTTTAAAGCATTATATGAATGTCAACTATTACTGGGTCATTTATGATTATATGGAAAGCTATAAGCTTATGACCATAAGGTTTTGGAAGGGACTTTAGAAATCATCCAGTTCAGTCTCCTATTTTATATAGGAAGAAGGTGAAGTTCAGAGAGAAATTCGGGTTTTTTTCCAGTATCACAGAGCTAGTAAGTAATAGAACCTAGATTTGAATCCAGCTTGTCCTGGCTTTGTCCACTTACATTTCACATTTTGTCCCCACTAATCTTGGCATCACTGGGGCGAGGGGGGGGGGCAGTGGTTCTTGAAGTACTGAGTATGGGAGAAGTCTGTCTAGCACCCTCTAGTGGGGAGGGTGCCCTGAGAGCCTTGCTCTGAGCAGTCCATCAGCCTGTCTCTTCTGATGCATCCATCAGTAAGCATTTATTAGCATCTATTATGTACTGAGTTAGGTGGCACAGTGGATCAAACACCTGACCTGGAGTCAGGAAGAGTCATCTTCCTGAGTTCAAATCTGGCCTCAGACACTTACCAGCTCTGTGATCCTGGGCAAGTGACTTAATATTGTTTGCTTCAGTTTCTTCCTCTATAAGAAGAGCTGGAAAAGGAAATGGTAAACTACTCTATATCTTGGACAAGAAAACCCCCAAATGGGGTCACAAAGACTTGGACATGACTGAAAAACAACTGAACATCAAAAGACTATACACTGAGCATTAGGCTTCTGATTCACTATTGTTGACATTCTCTTAACTTCTGTATTGTGGAAGTCATGACTGACTTCCCCATAGAATGTCAACTCCTGGAGAGTGGGAGTTGTTTCATTTTTTTTAACCTTCATTATCTTCAGTACCTGTCACATAATAGGTGTTTAATAAATGCTTATTAGTTGGTTGATTGACTCACCAAAGAAAGAAATCACAGTAGGGGAGAGAGCTCCCATCGGAGCTCTTTCTTGGGTAAGATACTTTTTCTACACTCTGGAGGTGGAGCCTTTTGTCATCTTTGGGGAAACGGTTTAAATCTCATTAGAAATCCATCATTGACTGCTCAGCCATAAGACTGAGTCAAGACCAGGATTACGGTTTTTTTTTTCGCTGATTCTGTTTATCTTCAGGGACCTTAAGAGGCTGTGGGTCATAGTTTATAAGATGAGGGGCTTCGATAAACAGTGGAGTGGACTGGGACCCAGAGCTAACCTCAGATATTGGTTGTCACAAAGTTAAGAGTTAAATGTTTAGAACCAGGTGAACCAAGGTGGAGAAAGTCAGAGCAAATCCATGGGTCAGAGACTGATAGGCAAGCCAGGTTCAGATCCTGTAGGAATAGTAATAGAGCTCTGTATCACAGAATCAGAGATTTAGAGATAGAAGGAAACTTAGAGGTCATCAAATCTAACCCCCTCTTATTATAGATGAGGAAATTGAAGACTAGAAATGTCCAGGATCCAGCAGATGTGTCTGAGGCAGGATTGGAACCCAGGTCCTCTGAACAAGATGTTATTTTCTGATGCCTGCTTCTGGGGACCCTTTTCACAGGAGGAGGATCAAGCTCAGTCTGAGAAAAACTCTAGACTAAACCCGAATGAATCTCAGAGCCACATCATTGCTCAGATCATCTCTGTGTATCTTGGAGGAGCAAAAGCCTCCATTATGGCCTCTTGTGAAGACCTCTGACACAGGAATGAACTCCTAGCTGTTTCTCTCTAAAGGTCAGAAGCCAGAGCCTCGTAGAACAAACACAGAGACAAACATGAAGGAACAGCAGACCACTGCCACTGAGATACGGCAAGCCTCTCAGAACCACTTGATAATTTACTCCCCAACAGAACTACAAATCTCCCAGAGGAATGTCGGTCTTTGACAGCCTTATACCCATGTGATTTGGTTATCACCCTTCCCTAAATGCTTTCTCTTTCCTTACCCAGAGGGTAGGGGGATTGGAGTTTCCAGAGGTCATCTCCTCTGGGTAACCCCAGAGCTATGCCTCTGCCCCAACACTCACTGATAATACCAAAAGAGAGAAATGGCAGAAGGCAGATGGACAGGGGCCAGGAAAACATGATTACTGATGGTGGGGGCAAGGGTGGCAGTCAGGAAATAAGACTCATCAGAGCTAGGGATCATAGGATAAGAACAGTAACATAGTACCTACTATGTGTCAGGGACTGTGTTGAGCCCTTTACAAATACTATCTTATTTGATTCTCACAATAACCTTGAGAGCTATGTGCTGCTATTATCCCCCATTTTATAGTTGAGGAAATTGAGGCAAGCAGATGTTAAGTGGCTTACACAGAGTCACACAGGTGCTAAGTGTCTAAGGGCAGATTTTATCTTAGGTCTTCCTGACTGCAGGCCCAGTGCTCCATCCATTGTACCAACTGGTGCCTGGAAGGGGCCATAAAGACTGTCAAAGCCACTCCCCTCATTGTACAAAGGAGGAAGGAAAACCTAAAGAGATTAAGAGACTTGCCTCTGGTCACTCAGGTTGTAAGTAGCAGAGCTAAGATTCCCTTTCCACAGTATCAGGCTGCCCCCCAAGCAGGGGGGAGGACAAAGCTACCAGGAGACCAGAGGCAACAATTTGGCAGCACCAAAAAAAACAACAACAGCACCCAAACCTGGACAACTGAGCTTGGCTTGTTGTCTTAGGATCTAGGGCCGTATTGTGTATATTATCATTCTCAGCAGGACCCTGCTGGCCATCAAGAGTACCTGTGTTGATCAGTATACTAGTAACCAGTTATAAAGTGTTTAGTATATGCCAGGTGTAATGCTAACTGTCATCTTGGCTAAATACAAAGAAAGACAAAAAACCGTCCATGCGCTCTGTGAGCTCACATTCTGATAGAGGTGATATATACCCAATGTCTGGCGACATAGAAGACAGAGACAGAGTGCATGGAAGGCATTGTGTAGAGAGCAGGGCATGTGGACAGGGCAGAGAAGCAACTTCTGTGAGCACAGTGACCCGAGGCACCAAGCCAGGGTCTTTTAGTCTCAAGAGCCATCAGTTAACGTTTGCTTTCATTTGACTCTTAGGGATGTGAATGAATGGTGGGCAAATTTGTTCTTTGTGGGGTAAAACTTTGACATTGTGGTTTTCCTTTAAAAAAAATAACTGAAATCCTTTTAAGATCATTTAAAATTAGAAAGAGAGGTAATATGGCATAGTGGATAAACAAATGGATTTTGAACAGGGAAAACCTGAGTTCAAATCCTGCTTCTCACACATATGGCCATATGACCTTGGACAAGCCTCTTAATCTCCCAATGGTCTGCCAACTCTCTAAGACTGTGAGTAAGGGAGAAAGTGCCATCCTGTGTTGGGAGAGGGAGACTCCTCACTCAGGAGTTCCCTATGCCAATGAAATCATAATCTAGTCCCTATCCTTTAAAATTAGAAAGCACTTTAACATACTTTATCTCATTTGAACCTCACAACTCTGTAAGGCAGCATGAGGGGCAGGGAAGAGGGAGGAATTCATACCTGTAATTTCATTAGTGTAGAGAATGCTGATTGAAGAACTCTTTCCCCACAGTACAGATAGTAGCTAGGTGACACAGGGATAGAACATCAGCCCTAGAGTCAGGAGGACCTGAGTTCAAATCTAACCTCAGACACTTACAAACCATGTGACCTTGGGCAAGTCACTTAACCTTGTTTGCCTTAGTTTCCTCATCTGTCAAATGAGTTGGAGAAGGAAATGGCAAGCCAATCCAGTATTTCTGCCAAGAAAACCCCAAAAGGTATCCCAGAGAGTTAAACACAACTGAAAAAACCCTCAATAACAAGAGATTGAGAGGAATTCTATTGCAAAACCTTAGAAATTTGCCTGCAGTGATGGTTTACACAGACAGTCTGTGTTAGAGGAAGGACTTGGACCCAGTTATTATTCCTGTTTTTTCAGGCAAGAACACTGACACTCACAGGGATCAGGTGGTTTGCCATTGGTCATAAGCTAGTAAGTATCCCAGTCAGGATTCACACTTAGGTCTTCCTGACCACATCTAACCCTCTAGCCACACTGTGACTGTATCTCTGCAAGCAGGCAGTGTCCCCTGCATTTGTGGTCTCAGAAGAGGAGGTCATGGGTGTAATGAGGTTGTAAAGATATTTTATGGACTCTCATTTTCCCAGTTTTTATGGGGATAGTTTTATTGGGCGTTTTTCTACATTGTTCTTGAACAAGCACATTTGAAATGGAATGGAACGTTAGAGCTTTTAAGGCTTCTTAGGGAGGTTATCTAGTTCAACCCTTTCCTTTTATAGGTGAGGAAATGGAGGCTTGGCATGATTAAATGGCTTTCCAAAGTCATGCAATTAATTGGGGGAAGATCTAAGACTAGAAAATTGACCTGACTTAGTTCTTGTTTCTTGTGCTGAACCATATTATCACTTTAAGGGGTGCTTTTTCAGTGAACCCACACTGACTGGTTGTTATTAGTTTGTTATTGAAAGTTTTCCTTCTCTTTATTTCTACCCTGACTTCAAATTTGATCTGGCTTACTAGTGATGTGACCCTGGGCAAGTCGCTTAACCCTGTTTGCCTCAGTTTCCCCATCTGTAAAATGAGCTGGAGAAGGAAATGGTGAACCAGTCCAGTATCAATCCCAGAGAACCCAAAATGGGATCATGAAGAGCTGAAATTGACTGAAATAGCTGAATAACAACAATACTTCTGATAAACATCTCTCCTAGGTAAAGGGTATTTCTTGGTGGTGGTATTGTTGTTATTTTAAGTGTCCTTGGCAAATATTCTGAATAGAACAGCATTGCCTATACTGACCCAAAGTGAATGACCTGGGTGCTGTCTGTGTGAATTACTCGCACCATATTTTCCAGAAAGAGAAGATAGCAGACTTCTGAGTCAGAAGGAACTTTAGATACAATCCAGTCCATTGTGTAGATGAGTAGACTGAGGAGTAAAAAGGTGAAGTGACTTGCCCGACATCAGACAGAGCTGCAGCTCTGGCACCTCCAGGCTGAGGTCAGACAAGTCAGCCTGACCCTGACATCTCTCTGCTCCTGAATTCCTGCTGAAACAGACAAATGGGGAGAAGGAGGACGGGTGGAAACTTGCTTTGTTCACATCCCTAAAGTCCATTTAAGAGCAGGTTATGAAATGCTCAGTACAATTTTCTCTCTTCTTAGTTTGTGATAGGAAATCAACTAGCAATTTATCAATCAGCCAGTCAACAAGTATTTTTTTAAAGCAATTGGGGTTAAGTAACTTGCTCATGGTTACACGGCCAGTTATTTTGTGTGGGTGTTAAGTATCTGAGGCCAGAACAAATCCTGGGTCTCCCAACTCCAGGGCTGGCGCTTTTACTCACTGCACCACCTGGCCACCCCTTAACAAGTGTTTTATTAACTGTCTAGCCTGTAACTGGTTCTGGGGCCATTTACAGGCACAAAATGGAGATGCTATGCTTTTAGGGAGCAAAAAAGGAGGCAGAAAACAAGTTGTATACAGACACGCAAAGACAAAATATATACTAAGAAAGACAAAGCAATGGCGGAGGGAGGTGTTCAGTCACCTGGAGAACATAGATCTTGAGTTTGAAGTGACCTCAGAAATCATTTTAGTCTTCATTACAGATGAAGAAACTGAAGCCAAGAAATGTGTCCAAGGTCATATAATTAGTAAGCTTCAGAGACTGGATTTGAATCCAGATCTCCTAATTCAACTGGCAGTGCATTTTCCACCATACTAGAAAAGGCCTCATGTAAGAAAGAACACTTGAAATAGAAACACTTTTTGAAATGCACTTCATCTATGAAAAGGTTTGGTTGTTTGTTGTGGGAAGAGGGAGAATATAGCCTAGATTTGATTATCTTAAACAAGAGTATACCATGGTCATCTATCCAATTTCTGAAGAGGGAAAGAGATCAGAGGCAGAGAATGGGACAAGGTAGGTGACAATCCTGAACCCTAAATGTTGAAGGAAAGTACCCAACTTTTTCTCCTTAGGCAAGTGGCTTCAGGTCTCTGGGTCTCAGTTTTGTTCTCTGAAAAAAGGAAAGGATCAGATGAGATGGTCTCTAAGGTCCCTTGTAGACTTCTTAACCTTCTGCATATGATTTTTTTTTTTTTTGCTTTTTGGAGGGGGGAAGGCAGGGCAATTGGGGTTAAGTAATTTGCACAAGGTCACATGACTAGTGAGAGTTAAATGTCTGAAGTTTTTGAAGGATTTGAACTCAGCTCCTGACTCCAGGGCCAGTGCTCTATTCACTGAGCCAGCTAGCTGCCCCTGCATATGAGTTTTTGAAGAGGTAGGGATGAGACCCTCTTAGAACTGAAGGATTGTTCAAAGGATCATAGATGTTGAGCAGGAAGGGACCTCTAAGGCCTCCCATCCCAACTCCTTGTGTTACAGATGAATAAGCAAAGCCGAGATTAACAGTGTAGCCTCTGTGTGATCTGTAAGGCAGTACTGGATTTTTAATTTTTAATTGTTTGTTTTTTTTTTTTTTAATTAGGCATCGAGTTAATCTGTGAGAAGGACATCGATCTCGCAGCCCAAGTACAAGAGCTCCTGGAGTTTCTCCACGAGAAGCAACATGAATTGGAGCTTAACGCAGACCAGACCCACAAACGATTGGAGCAATGCCTGCAACTCCGGCACCTCCAGGCTGAGGTCAAACAGGTCAGCCAGGCCCTGGCATCTCCCTGCTCCTGAATTCCGGCATGGGGGGGGGGGGGTGGAAACTTACTTTGCTCACATCCCTAAATTCCATTTAAGAGCAAATTGCAGCAGATCCCACTGAGCAGTTATTTGTAGCTTACTGTTTGCTTTAGAAAAGGACTCCTCACAGGGTTCTTTTTAAAAATTTGACTTCTCTGGCACATTTGTTGATTTAGAGATCTATAACTTGATTGGGCAGCTAGGTGGCACAGTAGATAGGGAGTTGGGCCTGGAGTCCAGAAGACTTATCTAACCTCAGACACTTAACTAGCTATGTGACCCTGGGCAAGTCACTTAAACTTATTTCCTTTAGTTTCCTTGTCTTTAAAATGAGCTGGAGAAAGAAATGGCAAGCCACTCTAGTATCTTTGCCAAGAAAACCCAAAATGGGGTCATGACTGAAAGGAGTCAACAAAAACAACAAAAATTGATTGGTGAGGCCAGGAAACTGAAGCAGGGGCAAGGAGGGAAGATGAGTACCAAGGACAGCACCAGGAACTGAGTGTAGGCATAGTCTCATATACTCTTACATGTGCATTGAGATCTTAAGGACCATCTAACCCAACATCAACCTTTTTCAGATAAGAAACTTGAGGCCCAGAGAATTAGTGTATTATAGAGGAAAGAGAAAAGAAGATGACTTGAGTCTTCACTCTAATACTTATTTTTCATAATCCTGAGCAAATGACTTCTTTACATCCCTGAGCCTGTTTCTTCATTTGTAAAATGGGATAAGGATACTTCACTCCTGTCCTTACAGAGTTGTTGAGGAGAGAGCTGAAAAATGCTAATGAGTGTATGTCATGCTTATAGTCAAAATTAATCAAAGGCCCTGGGTTCAAGTTTTGGCCCTGTCACTTCTCCCTGTGTAACCTTGGGTAAGTGACTTAGCTTCTCTGGGACTCAGTTTTCTCATCTTTAAAATGAGAGTTATACTAGATAAATATCCAATGCCCTTTCCAGCTCTGAATCTAAGATCCCTAGATCTAGATTAGTGGCAGATCTGGATCTGCCTACTTCCTTGGGGCCTTAATTCTCTCCCTGATTGTCACTACATCAACAATATCTCAGACAAACACTGAGCGATGGTTGTAATGTAAGACTAAAGAATTAGGAGCCAATTCCTGATCATTAATAAAAACGTTTCAACTCATGAGCAATACAGGAGGTCCTGAAATTCATAATGTAGTTTTAAGCTTTAATAACCTTTTAAAATAACTTACTTAAACTATTAAAATGTAAAGCTGCATTAAAACTTTTGAAGCCCTCTGTGAAAGTCTATAGAAAAGAGGGATTTGGTTTGTGTGTGCAAGGTACTGTTTTAAGCCACAGAGAAATGTGAAGATGACACATAGGATCTGGGATTTAGAGTTGGAAGGAGCCTTAGAGATTATCTAGTTTTAGACCATCTAAAGTTATCTAAACCCTAGTTTTATCGAGGAGGAATCTGAGGCCCAGAGAGATTAAGTCACTTGCCCAGGTCACATAATGGTACTGAATAACTGAACAAATCTTTGAACCTAGGGACAACTATCTCCTTAGCCAAAATCAGTCATGGCCCCTACCTTCCAGGAACTTAGAGTTTGTTGTTGTTGAGTCCTGTCCAACCCTTCCTGATTCCATTTGTCATTTTCTTGGCAGAGATACTGGAGTGGTTTGCCATTTCCTTCTCCAGCTCATTTTACCAATGAGAAAACGGAGGCAAATTTGGTTAAGTGACTTGCCCAAGGTCACTCAGCTAGTAAGCCTGAGGTCAGAGTTAATCTCCTGACTTCAGACCCAGCACTCTATCCACTGTGCCACCTAACTGCCCTGCACCTTAATGCTTAGTAGGACATCAAGATAGGATAAGCTACTTATAAAACAAATTAGGATATAGCAAATTCATAGAAAAGCTACAAAGTAAGTGCTGTAAGGGATAAGAAGGCAACTAAATAATTTCCAGACAAGAGGAATCAGGGAAAGATTCATGAAGTAGTCTAGGAAGTATTCCTGGAACAAACAGATTCTCTTAGTCTGAATGAATGATGGGTGAAAGAAAGCCTTGTGGCCTCTGGCAGGGAGAGTGGGTATAAGATCTACCCTGGGATAAAACTCAGAGTTGGGAGTGATGTTCATGGAATAAATGACATTCTCTCACACTTAGAAAAATAGATGGATTAGTACAACATTAGAGAAGGAAAGTAAAGTGGCATTCAGGTTCTTTTTTTTCCTCCCTCAGATAGGGAAATAAGAAATACTGACACATTCTTGTCTATAATCTTACCTCAGATAACCTTTTGCTAAAATTATATCATGGAAAGTATCTAAGACTATAAGTTGCAGAGAAGGTGGTAACCTGAACTGGTAAAGGTGGTTTCATGTCCAGGAGTCCCCTATAACTAATTACAACCTTTATATCCATTCCATAGAGATTGTAGAATTTAGATCTGTAAGGGAACCCAGAGACCCATCTAATTAAACTTGTTTGTTTTGAAGCTGCCTCTGGCAGATATGTCCACCTGTCTCATTTTATTTGGTTTCATTGAGTTAGGTAATAATCTCCCCCTGCATCTCTTCTTTTCTCAGGTCTCATGTAACAGCCTGTGTGTCTAAAGCTGCCCTTTCTCTATCCAGCCCACTCGTCCATCTGAGTGGGAGGGCATTGCTTTTTCCAGTTTAATTACTTCTTCTTTACTCCCCTATTTTGAGGCTGCTATTTTGCCAGGGAGAGTCTTCTTTAGTAATGGGCACAAACTGTCCTTTCCTGTTCTCACCCATGGAGCTTTTAGTCCAAGCCCACACATGTATGCAGCAAATTCTTTGCTCATTTCCAGGACATATGACGCATGGAGGTTTAGAGCAGAAAGAGAGCAGTTCTGTTTTGAATAGCTATTTTTTGTTTATTTGCAATAGACCCACAGAATCCTGGGGTCAAAAAAGGGCCTCAGAGGTTATCTAATTTAACTCAAAGCATGAGTTTAACTCCATAATACCTTAAACAAGTGGTCACTCGTCCAAGACTGAAGCCCAGACTACGTCCAGACCAATTGAACATTCTACCTATGTCCTCCACCCCTCTCCCAGGCTAAAATAGTGTGATTGTCTCCAGTCATAAATGAATGAATAATAAAGCACTCATTGTACACTTCCTATCTGTGCCAAGCATGAGGGATGCACAAGCAAACAAGACAGTTTCTGGAAGCTCGAAAGTGGGGAAGGGCCCTGTATATTATCAGAACCCTGTGACCTGGGTTCAGAATCAGGATTGGGGTATGGGGCTGAAGAAGACGGTTAGAGTAGAGGCATCATGGTCTGGAAATGATCGAGAAGGGATGTGAAGCTCTAGTTCTAGGCAAGATATGGTGAAAGCTCACCAAAGAAACAGAGGCAGAGTCCAGATTGACCAGAAAATTCACAGATGACCTGTTCTAGTGTAAATAGAGTGCATGGTGAAGGAAGAAAAGGATGGATTCTGTATTTCCTTGTAACTCTCGAATGGGCCCTCAGATTCAGAAAACAAGTCCCTTTGGATGATGTCATGAACACTGCCATCTCACAGATATCGTTCCTCTACTCCAGAGAGGAACCTGTTAAGACAAGGACACTTGAAATATGAATGTAAGGCCCCCGAATTGATCTCCCAGATCCTTCAGGCCTTCCCATCCCCACCTCTTCATTTCTAGTGCCTTATCTAGTCTCACTGAACAGCCAAGCAGAATGCATCTCTTTAGCCCGGTTGTGGCACATAGTAAGTATCTAATCATTTTTTTCCATTCACTTTCTCATTTCCTGGTATTGTGTAGAAGATGGAACATGAGCTGAATTTTCAAGGTAACAAGGGATTCTAAGAAATTGAGGCAAGGAGAGAGAGCTTCCTAGACATGAGGATCAGTCAGTCCTGAGGCAAGCAGAGTCACGTGGGAGGAACAGCAAGGAAGACTGGAGAAGAGAAGTCACAAATAGCAAGAATCAGACCAATCACTTGGAATATAGGCCCCATAATCAGAAACCTTGTGCTTTTCTACTACAAAGTCATGATCAGTACCATCTAATGATCTGCTGTACTCCAAAATAGAGACTAGGAACATAGAGCCCTGGACCTGCGGTCCATAAGACTCATCTTCCTGAATTCAGATCTGGCTGTGTGTCCCTGGGTGAATCACTTAATCCTTTCTGCCTCAGTTTCCCCATCTGTAAAATGAGGTGGAGAGGGAAATGGCAAACCTCTCCAGTATCTTTGCCAAGAAAGACCCAAATGGAGTCACAAAGAGTGAGCCACGACTGAAACTACTAAACAACAACAAACAACAACATACTCCCAGACTGCTGAGAAAGGTGTCCCCACAGTCTGGTGTGTCTCTCACTAGCCTCAGGCTGAAGACTCCTAAGAGAAACAGTATGCCCTTGAGGAAAGAGGGCTGGGTCTGAGGTCAAAGGACCCAGAGGAAATCCTGGCTCTGCTGCTTCCTACCTAAGTGACCTGGACAAGCCCCCTACTGCCACTGGGCCCTTGTTACCTAATCTATAAAATGACAGGATTGGACTTGGTGGCCTCTATGATCTTCCCCAGCCCTCAGTTTATGATTTTGTGCTCCTCTGACTCAAAGTCCTTAGATTTTCTCCTATGACCTCTAGGCCTATTTTTTGTGAAAGATACTTCCTAGCATCACTTTAATATACTTTTGCTTAAGTACCTTGAGTTCAGGTCCTTAAGTACCTTGAGACAGTAAGTGTCTGAGCTCAGATTTGAACTTAGGGCTTCCTGACTCTAGGCCCAGTACTCTGTCCACTGAGCCACCTAGCTGCCTGACTTTTCCTAACCTCTACTTTCTATTATTTTCCCTTCTATCCCCCATCTTCAAACATTGCATCACAATAGCCTATCTTTGGATTTATTTGGAAGTACATGCAATTTCAAAATTAATACAATATATTACAATAATTAGAAGGATATATAAAAGAAAGGTATCTAGTCCAGCTAAGGTGATGGTAAACTTGTAGTCCAGCTAGGTGGTGCCATAGTGCACAAAGTGCTGGACCTGGAGTCAGGAAGACTCATCTCCCTGAGTTCAGATCTAGCCTCAGACACTCCTAGCTGTGTGAATGAAGCTGATGAGTCTTACCCCTTCTTGCAGACTCTTTTTGACTTCTGTCTAAACCTGAGGTGCTTGAAGGCCACAGAGGATGCAGAATCAAAGTCTCCATTTACCCCACTTTGGGACATACTGAATGTATGAGTATCTGGTAGCAGTAATGAATTCATCTTAATTCTGAAAATTCATAGCCGTGATAATAATGGTAGTAACACTTTGCATTAACACAGCACTTGTAAATTTCCAAAAAAGTTTTCACATAGGCTCATAGATATAGAGCTGAAAGGAACCTTAATCATCATATAATCCAACACTGTCATTTTTACCGAGTAGCTAACTGAGGCTGGGGAAAGGGGGAGTTGAGTGACTTGCCCAAGGTCACACAGACAGTATGTATCCAATGTGGAATTGGAATCTAGGGCCTCTGACTGCATCAGCAATGTGTCCCTTGCAGCATTCTGCCTATGACTTCATCTAATTCCTTGAACAATACTCTGGGACAGCTGGCAAGATTCTTGTTTTTAAGATGAGGAAACCAAAGCATTGTGTTATAAACTACCTTGTCCCCATATAGGGGCAGATCCAGGGCTAGAATCTAGTTTTCCTCCATCTAAGTCCAGGGGTCTTTTGATAATGATTTAACATCTTAATTCTGGCATCGTTCCTGGCCTGTTGCTCCAACAGAAAGATGTGAGAGTTCTATCACAACCAAAATACAATTCAGAACAAAAATTCTTCTTGACCTCAGCAGGAATTTTCTCCAGACGACTATTGTCCTGGTAAAGATCTGGACATGTTGGGTATGTCAGAGGGGTCTCTACGAGACTCCTTGTGTTACCATTCTTTAGTAAACTGGCAATTATTCACATCAATGGAGGGGAACAGTGAATCCAAAAATAACAGATAATATAAAAGTCATTTCCCTCTGACTTTCATAGACTCTCACATTTGGAAATGTGTGGTGTTGTTACAGCAACAACAGCAGATTTACCATTCTAATTACATTCTTTTTCTAGTCAATACTGAAATGAGTCTGTCCCCTTTGAACAGACATCCACCAGGTGATGGGGGAAGGGATGGCCCAGGAACCGATTTGTCATCCAGAGGAAATAGATAATCTGCACATGGCTAATCAAGAGTTGTCTGGAGCTAATTAGCAAACAGCCCAATGCTCCATCCCATAGGCTGGAGGTTAAAGAGAAGTCAGTCTTCTCAGGAAGCAAGAGAATGCCTTCTCTCATCCTGCCCCACCGTCCTCCCCACTGTGAGGGCAGCAGAACAAAACAAGGCTTTTCTTTTTCTTCTTCCTTCTCCAAAATGATGCATGGCTCCCCTGGATATACCTGGAATGGAAAAATTGAGGGTGACTATCAATACTCCTCAAAAAGTAAGTTTTAAGTATGTCCTATGTACAAAGCTCTGGGAATGAGAAAATAAGGCAGACCTAGGCCTGTCCTCAAAGAGCTTCTAGTCTAACAGGAGAAATAAGAATTCTTCCCACTCTATATACACACACACATGCATGCATACATATATACACACATACGCACACATGCATATATATGCATACATATGAGTATGTGTTTGTATGTCATATATTACATACACACATATATACATACCCATATAAATATGCATATGTATGCAGCTAAGTGGCACAGTGGATAGAACACTGAGCTTGGAATCAGGAAGACTTATCTTCCCGAGTTCAAATCTGGCCTCAGATACTTACTGACTCTGGGTAAGTCACTTAACCCTGTTTTCCTCAGTTTCTTCATCTGCAGAATGAGCTGGAGAAGGAAATGGCAAACCACTTCAGTATCTCCACCAAGAAAACCCTAAATGGGGTCATGGAGAGTAGGCCACAACTGAAACAACTCAACAACAAATGGTATATGTGTGTACACACACACACACACACATATATACATAAGTATATATAAAAATATATCTCTGTGTGTGTTATGTATACAAATATATATGTATACATACATGATATAAGCTGAGATGTAAGCAGGGCAAAGGAGGGGTCTGGACAAAGTGTGGTGAGAGAATTTTAAGGGGAAGAGATTACTTCCTGCTAAGGAAACTCGAAGGATGAAAGAATTTGGAAGACCATCTTCTTTTATAGATGAGGATTCTGAAGTGACTTACCTAGAGTGACCCAGGTAGTAAGTATACAAATCCTTATGGAGGAGCTGGCCCCTGACGTAGGCCTTGAAGGGCGAGGGATTCCGACAGAAAGCATGTGACTATAAGGAAAGAAGCAGGGTATGACCGAAGACCCAACACACAGAGCATGTAATAATTGCTCACACTTGAATGATGCTTCATAATCTAAGAATCACTTTCCTTGCAACAACGCTGAGATAGGTAGTGAAAGTATTCATATCCCCATTTTATAGATGCTGAGATAGATTCCGAGAACTAAAGTAACATACCCATGGGCTACTGAAGTGTCGGGCGCAGGAATGGAATCCAGATCTTTTCACTCCTAACAAACTGATTTTTTTTTCCAGAGCACCCCTCTGCTTTTCTGATGAAGAGAAATCTTGAGAAATGAGTCTGGAATGGTAGAACAGAGCCAGATTGAGGAGGGGTGGGTGGGTAGAATGAGGCATAAATGCTCCCCACCCAGGCAGCAGGGAGCCCTGGAGATATTTGATTAGGGGAGTGATATGATCAGAGTGGAACATGAAGATGATTATTTTGGCATCTGTGTGAAGGATGGATTGGAAAAGGAGAGAGTAAAGGCAGGGAAACCTATAATAATTAGTAGCTAACATTTATATAATACTTTTAAATTTGCAAAGAATTTTACATACTTTGTCTTCTTTTGTGCTCACCACAACCCTGGGAGATAAGTGCTGTTGTTATCTGTGATTTACAGGTGGCAAAAAAAAAAAATTAAATGACATGCCCAGGGTCATAGGGCTAAGTGTCTGAGGCAGAATTGGGATTCAGGTCTTCCTGATTCCAAGTGCATTGCTGTATTCACTGTTACCAATTGGGAAGCTATCCCAGTAAAGTTCTGAGAACCTAGACAAGAGGGCAGCACGTTGAATGAAGCAAGAGGGATGGATGTGAGCTACTAATTAATATAGATCTTCCTGCCTTTACTGGATGGCCCCTAAGTTCCCCTCTAAAACTATGTCTGTGATCCTATGATCTCTAACCCACTTCACAATTGTTAGTGGTAGGAGAAAAGCAAACCAGAAAAAGAACAGAGAGCTAGAAGTAGTGTTAGGAGAGAGAAGTATGACAGAAGCCAAAGAAAGAGAGCAGGGCCAAAACATGGGATCATCAACAATGGCAAATCTTTTAGAGTAGTCCAGAAGAACCGAAAAAAAATAAGATCATGATTTTTCTCCAAAATTCTTAAGGAAATTTATTGAAAATTAAGCAGAGAAGAAATAAAATGGAAATGTAAAAAATGTGGTTTAGTGGGCCATGTTTCAGAAAATGTTCAGAAAACTCACAAAGTCTGTACTAAAAACCACTACCATTTGCCATGGCTTGGGAGCAAGTGCTACTGCATCCCAGCCCAGGAATTAATTTTCCCTGTCAGGATAGAGTTCTTTACTTAGGTGACGGGCTTACCCCAGTTACACAGAAGGGGTTGATATTTGATGGGAGTTGGTGAAGCAGGAAATATTGATCTAGAAGCTGTTGACAAATAGGCCGAGAGAGCTAATTAAGAAGTCAGTATTGATCAATGAGATTAAGTTTAAATACTTATGCCTAAGTCTCTCTCTCTCTCTCTCTCTCTCTCTCTCTCTCTCTCTCTCTCTCTCTCTCTCTCTCTCTCTCTCTCTCTCAACTTACTGTTATAAAAAAATTACCCCCAAATTCCCCCAGTTGAAAACTTGTTAATGGAGAGGAACAGGATGAACAGTAATCAATTGTGTGAGTGTGTGTGTTTAACTCTACTGGTGCAACTTGGAGCTAAACTTTTTTTCCATGAATAGCATTATTTTAGAATTGTATTACAGAGGAACTTTGTAGAATGAGTGATGGTAATCTACAGGGATATTTTTGTTGATGTTGATTTATTTGCTCTAGACATGTGATTTCATCCACATAAGGAACCCCTGTGGAGTTAAAATCCTCCCCCCTGCTATAGAATGGCAACCTCTCTGTGACTTACTGTATTCATTTCAGTCATGTCTGACTCCTCAAGAATCCATTTAGAGTTTTCTTGGCAAAGGTACTGGATTGGTTTGTCATTCCATCTCCAGCTCATTTTACAGAGAAGGAAACTGAGGTAAACAAGGTTACGTGGCTTGCTCAGGGTCACACAGTTAATATGTGTCTGAGGCTAGATTTCAATTCATGAAGATGAGTCTTCTCATGTCAAACTTGGTACACTATCCACTATACCACCTAGCTTGCCTGGGCAAAGTAAACGCGCCTAATTACTTTCCAGTGCCCAACCTATTTTTTGATCACTCTTCCAAGGATCCCCACTGAGGTAGAGGTGTCCTCCCACAACTACAGCAGTTTCTTCAGGCAGGATGTGCCCAAATCTATATGAATGATATCTATGTGTTTGAGTAGAAGGTTATAAAGTGAGGGGAAATATAACTCAAATTGTATTTGTAAGATGATGAGCGGAGCTTTCAATTATAACCCAGGAAAGAAGTGATTATAGGCTGCTTCCTGAAGACATTGACCCACTATATCACTGCAGACTAAAGGCCAGCGGAATGCTGGACTGGTGGATGTCATCAGGAAGGTCATCAGAAACAGTGGGAATATTATCCCACTTTGGTTACAAAACCCATATTACATCAGCACCAGACATATACTGTGAATCTTTCTGCTCTTTATGTGTCATGAAAAACATAACAACTAGATGAGGTCCAGACATGGGATGCTGGGAGAAAAAAAGAGGTCTTTTCATTCAGGAGAGGTCAAAGCTAAGTATAAAATCGAAAAGGGGGAGAAGATGAACACGGATTTCCTCATCAGATCCTACCACACTGAATGCAGCTCGTCACAGCACAAAGAGCACAGGATTTGGAGTTTGAGAGATGTGGGTACAAATTCTGTATCTGACGTTTATTGCCTGTCAAGCCAACAGGCCTTTATTAAGAATCTGCTACGTGCCAGACATTGTGCTAAGGACTGGGGATACAAACAAAGGCAAACGACAGTCCCTGCTCTCAGGGAGCTCACAGTCTAATGGGAATGACAAACAGATATGCAACTGAACATCTGTGTGCAAACAAGATATAGGGAAGAGAAATGGGAAAAGTAGCCCTAGCATTGAGGGGGATAGGAAGCCTTCCTTCAGAAGATGCGTGAGACTCAAATGAAGCCAAAAAAGGCAGGAGGCAGAGATGAGGAAGGAGAACATTTTAGGCATGGAGGATGGCCAATGAAAGGGCATGGAGACAGGAAGTGAGGGGTATTATTTGAGGAACAGCACAGAGACCAGAGAGTGTGTGGAGGGAAGTAAAGGTATAAGGAGCCTGGAGAGGTAGGAAGGCGCCTGGTTATGAAAAGCTTTAAAAGCCAAACAAAAGGCTTATATTTGATCTTGGAGGTAAAAGGGAGACTCCAGAGTTTATTAAGTGATGGTGGGAGGGTAACATGGTCAGACGTGTATTTTAAGAAGATTGCTTTGGCAACCAGTGGAGCGTGGCCTGGAGGGGGGAGAGATTTGAGACCTACCAGCAGGCCATTGCAATAGTCCAGGTGTGAGGTGCCACAGGCCAGCACCAAGATGGCAGCAGTGTCAGAAGAAAGAAAGTATGTGAGTGAGAGACTCTCTGACAACAAATTGGGTATGAGGGTGAGAGGGAATGAAGGGCCAAGGATGTAAGTCTTGGTTGCAAGTCTGGGTAATGAGAAGGATGCTAATAATATGGAAGTTCCCTTGCAAGAACAAAGGAGATTGCAGAGAAGTCAATAAAAATATGGATTGAGAAAAAAATATATTAGATTTAGCAAGTAAAGATAAATGATTAAGTGTGACCTTAGGAAAATGACAGCCTTTCTGGGCTTTCCATTCCTAATCCATAAATGGAGAAGATTTGGTTACCAAGTGATGCAGTGGATAGAGGACCCTCTTCCTGAGTTCAAATCTGGCCTCAGATACTTGCTATCTGTGTGACCCTGGGTAAGTCACTTAACCCTGTTTGCATCAGTTTCCTCATCTGGCAAATGAACTAGAGAAGAAAATGTCAAACCAGTCTGATATCTCTGCCAAGAGAACCCCAAATGGGGCCACACAAAAAAACAATCAGACGTAACTGAAACGACTGAACAATGTGCCAAGCATTGTATGTAGCTCTGGAGATAAAATGCCACATATCCATACACACAAAAACAGTTCTTGCCCTCAAGGAATTTATATTCTAATGAAGGAGGCAACAAATTCATAAATAAGTACATACAATTCAAATCCCAAGTAGGTAGAAGGTGACTCTAACATTACCTATAGCGCTAAATCAAAGATCCAGAAACTAGAAGAGGGGTATCCCAAGGGTTCCCTGTCTCAGCAGCCACCATCTGAGGGTTTGGGTATCTTTTCTATGGCCACAGACATAGGAATCTCCTCCATGGTGGTTTAATAGCAATGTTTTACATGTGCTAAAAGCTGGATCCACAGTCCTCTCCCCCCAGCAAAGAAAGGAAGGAGGTGCATTCTCATATCTCTACTTATCCAGGGATTATAATTCCACAGTCTTAAATTTTGGTTGTTTTTGGTCTTATGATCATTGTATATGTTGTTTTTCTGGTTCTGCTTACTATACTCAATATCCATTCATAAAAATTATAAAAATACAGGCATAGGATTCATAAGGGTACAAATAAGCAAATGGTTCTAGTTATGTTGAGTACCATCATACTCTCATGGGACAATGTTATTCTTAGAAATCACCTGGCTCAAGTTCCTTCTCTCTAGTCATCTCTTCCTGGGTCTTTAGAAGTTTTTCTCTTTTTAGTTCCATGGGTTTCTACACTTGAGTCTGCTTTAATTTTCCCTGAGACCCTTTGTTGGCCAGTTGAAGCATTAGCAGGTCTTTCCTGGTTCTTTAGTTTCTACTTTTGGCCTCAATAAACCTATGCTCCTAGAGACCTGATTCCCAGACAGAGCCAGAACTAGGAATGGACAACCAATTCTTTGCCCTTGGACATCAAAACCTGGAGGGCACAAAAAATTAATGCATGTACTACAACAGCAGTAAAGCCACTGGTGCCATTAAGTCCCTTCTGTTCACTGCAATTTATCTCAATTTAAATATATATATATATATATATATATATATATATATATACATACATACATACATACATACATACATACATATATCTATCTTTTGTTTGTGTCTTTGTTTTCTCATATTACCTATATTTCCCAAGGATTTTGGATTTGAGGTGATTCCTCTCTCCTCCCCTTTCCAGAGAACCACACCATGTAACAAATAATAAAAAAGGAGAAGAAAAACCCAGTACAGCAAAATTAACCAGTACATCAATCAAGTCTGGCATTCCATATCATATTCAGTAGTCGTAGTCACTCTTCCCACCCCTACCCCAAAAATCTGTAAAGAAAGGATGGAATTGCATTCTCATGTCTCTTCTTGGGGTCAAGTCTGGTCATTATAATTTCATAGCCTTCAGTTTTGATTGTTTTGGTTTTGTTCTTTCCATTTACATTGTTGTAGTCATTGTGTATGTTATTTTCATGGTTCTACTTATTATACTCTGAATCAGTTCATAAAGAAATCTTCCCATACTTCTCTGTATTCATCATAGTCATTCTTTCTTAGAGGATAGTAAAATTCCATTGATTTGTGTACCATTTCTTATTTAGGCCTTCCCCAATTGATAGGCATCTTCTTAGTTACTAATATGGTAGGATTGGATTAGGCAGTTTAACAGGCTTGATTCCATCTGTAGATCTCTGATTCTAAGAATTCTTATTGTTCAGTCTTTTGAGTCATGCCCAACTCTTCATAACCCTATTTTTATGGGGTTTTCTTGACAAAGATAGTGGAGTGGCTTGCCATTTCCTTTTCCAGCTTATTTTTCAGATGAGGAAGCTGAGGCAAAAAAGGTTAAGTGACTTGCCCAGGGTCACATAGTTAGTAAATGTCTGAGGCCAGATAGGAACTCAGGTCTTCCTGACTCCAGATTCAGCACTCTATCCATTGTACCCATAAATTACAAAGCTGATTTGAGGAAACAATTACACTGCTTGACCAGGGTACCTTTCACACCATACTTAATGCTGGTTATTGCTTATGTCTCCCGAGTACAAAGCACAGGGCCTGATACATAGTATTAATAAATACTTGTTGAGTGATGGATTGATTGGTTTGTTGATTGTTCCATCCCCAAATTGCAAGTTAGAGCTCTGCTTCTAGACTCATGATTCTCTTCTGATCCTCACTGTCTGAAGAAATATTTTTTCTAACTGTTACCTACTCCTGGTTGGACATCTATGCCCCTTTTTATTTGGGGGGAGGCTGAGAGGCAAGCTAGTTAAGCTGAGATTTGGAGCCATGAAGTCTCTGCTAAAAAGGAGAAGTAGTATTTCTTGCTTACTCGTTGCCAGCTAACTATTAGCCACTTTCTCTAATTATCATATATGAAGGAACCTAATTTACAGAGACAGTTAACAACTTCATGACCCTACCACATGGTTTTAGGTCCATGCAGTCAGGAGGTTTTAGTGAGATGGTTTATCCCTTGAAGTATGAAAGAAACAGAATCTTAGAGTGTACAACTCTCCCATTTTATAGATAAGGAAACTGAGTTCCAAAGAAATCAAGTGACTTTCCCAGGGTCACACAGGTAGTAAGTATCTGGGGCAAAATTCAAACCCAGGTCTTCTTGACTCAGTACATTTCTCTATCCATTCCAGCACACTGCTTCCTGAATTTTTCAGTTCCTTAGTGAAAGCAGTCGAAAAATGGAAACAAACCAGGAGATGGGATGATGTAATGAGAGATATAGAGATTTAGGTCTCTTTCCCTCATTCTATCATTCATTATCCTTTTAAATAAATGGTTTTTTAAAAACAGATTTAATAAATGTGTGTTGTTGGGGCCAATGATCTTCTTCTAAATAAGAAAGCCGATAAATGGAAAAATCCCATATGGTGGCATTGAACCCTCCAGTTTCTCCAGGAAACCACCCCCGAGGGCTTAACTGTCTTGCCCAGACTTCCTTGGCTTCCACCTTTTACAACTAATTTCCTCTGTCCAGATGAAGACAGATTATCTGGAGAGACTATTTCTTGAGGTACATGAATGGACCAAGCAATGTGAAGTCCAGCCTGTTGGGCAGCACATATATATTTCCAAATCATAAATGACCAGACACATTTCCCAAAGAGATGAAACTATAACAGCAAGAGCCCAATCTGTGAATCTAGCATGCTGTTACATGTGTGCATGCCCCCCACACTTGTATCTACCATTTCAAGATAATTAGGCACTGCCAGCCAACTTTAAGAGGGTACAGTAATGCTCCTGAGGACTTCATACACACAATATGAGGTTTTATTTTCTGGAACTAATGGCATCTTCTCCCACTTTCTGCCATATCAATCAGAGTAACACCTCTATCCTAATTGGATGGTTTCAGTGGGCTTGGAGTTACATCACGTCTAAGAAGCATTTTACAGTTTATGGACTTCTTTCCTCCCAACAGCTCCATGAAGTGAGTAATGGAAGGATTATCCTCCTTTCGAAGATGAGGCCGACTCAACAAGATTATGTGACTTACCTTTGGTCATGTGGCAAGCGCACTGATTAGATAAGCTGATGATACCTGCACACGATGTAGCATTGGCCATTTTGTCTGCCTCTACAGAGAATGTGAGGTGTATGAATATCGTTGTTTGTCTGAGAGAGAAAGGTGACATCTAATCCTGCACGTGAAGGAGAGAAAAGGCCTTATTGACAGAACAGACTGTAGCACATTATACTGCTACAGTCTCCAGTCATTCCACTGTTCCTCACACTCTACTCCTCCTATAGGGCCAGGAGAGCAATGGATGGATTTTATTTCAACATAATATTGAGAAGAATGAAGACTCACGAATTGAACATTTATTAAATACTTCTTTTTAGTAAGGCACTGTGCTAGGGATTACAAAGAAGAATAAGGCATGGCCCTTGCCCTCTAAGAGCTTACAATCTAATAGGGAGATTTTCAACTTAATGCAAGGCAAAATATATCATAAGAGAGATAAAAAGAAAGTACTGTAAGAGTTCAGAGAAAAAAAAAGAAAACTTAGGGCAGAGTTTTAACCTGCTCCAAGGTAAGGTTTCATGAAGGAAGTGAAATCTGAATTGAGTTTTGAAGGATAGGATTTTAGCACACAGAAATGGAAGGGCATTTGAATTTATTCTGTATTTCTTCTATGATCGTGGAGAATGAAGAAATTAGATATTTAATAAATATTTCTCAAATGAATGAATGAGAATGCCCGAACTGTGTGTGGCTGAAATAACTGGCAGGGTGACTACCTTGATAGAATCTGTAACAGGTTAATAACGTATGTGCTTATCCTGTCTTTCCAGGTCCTGGGCTGGATCCGCAATGGGGAGTCGATGTTGAATGCCAGCTTGGTCAATGCCAGCTCTTTGTCAGAAGCTGAGCAACTTCAGCGGGAACATGAACAGTTCCAACTAGCCATCGAGGTAGAGCTCATGTCTGTGTTTTTGTGTCTTTTGTCCACCATACTGGGCCCCATCTTAGATAGAGTTCCCTGAGGTTTGGGGTGCTTTCTTAAGAGAAGAAAAACATTTGAGCAAAACACACTGGGGTTTATACCTTCCCAGCATCGAAGAACTGATAAAAAGCCAAATTCAAGTGCTTTAAGAAAACCTAAGGTGTGAAGATCCAGGCTTATAGCTACACTAAAGTTCACTCACATTGCAAAATGATACATCCTTTAAACTGCGGGTCCCCTGGTGCATTGTGCGGAACAGAGACCTATAGAAATGCCCAACTTCTCTGCCACATTTCCAAATATTTACTGCATGAGTAAGAGAAAGAGTTTCAGAAATGGAAAGCTAAAGGAAAACATCTACTTATATAGAAGGTTATAAATTAAAATGCCGATTTGCCTAGCATTGCTCTCAAACAAAGCTTGGCTATGTTCACAAAGTATCACCTGGCTAAATTTGCTCCACTGTTGGTATTAACTAAATTTTCCCTATGCTTTTTTATGAAGCATCACTAGTTTATGACACTTCTCTCCTTTCATGCCACCTCTTAGTCAGAAAATATTCATCATATATGTAGATACATATATCTCTCATGTAAAAATGTTACCTGCATGAAGTGAAATGTCAGTAGGGGGATTTATTTTTTAAAACTATTACAGTTCAGTTTCAATGCCATTTTCATATGTATTCAAACATATCTTCAGGGTTTACACTTTCACTTATTTGCATGAACTTGGCTAGATTAAGCTTTGTAATTGTGACCAATATTTAGGCTGTCTTCATTTGTTTTTTTAAGCAATCAGGGTAAGTAACTTGCTCAAGGTAACACAGCCAGTTATTTCTGGGTGTGGTGCTGAGTGTCTGAGCCCGGGATTCGATCTCCAGGTCGTCCCAACACTGGAGCCGGTGCTCTTACTCGCTGAGCCACCTGGCCGCCCCTTGTCTTCATTTTCTTATCACATTGGATAGTAAATGTCTACTCTTACACCAAAGATAAAAAAGAAATGGAAAGCTAAAATGTGTGGAGCCCCTGCCAATTGAAGAGTAATCAGAAACAAAGATTAAGCATTTCAGAAGTTTATGCACATCATTAGGAAAATGGGATGAAATTCTTGAAGCATCTGAGTTATGCTAATGTTCCCACAATATGTTTCTAGTAAAGTGAGATAGACCTTTATTTCCCCCAATCAGGGATTAAAATTGGGGAGAGAGAGGGGTGGCCAGGTGGCTCAGCGAGTAAGGGCACCGGCCCCAGTGTCGGGATGACCTGGGGGATCAAACCCGGGCTCAGATACTTAGCACCACACCCAGAAATAACTGGCCATGTAACCTGGAGCAAGTTACTTAACCCCAATTGCTTTAAAAAAAAGTGGGGAGAGGAACTTTCAGTAACTAAGATGGGTTAGCATTGGTACAAGTTGCACACACAAATTATTTCAGTTCCTTCCAGAATAGGGACAGAATTAAAATTCCAGGAATGTGCTATTAATGACAAAAGGTCACCAAACTGGATTTTGAGGAAGAAAGACTTTTAAATAAACTAAATTTATCCATGAAAATCTAGTACAAATTAATTCTTATTTGGGTTAATGACTTAAATAATGCTTGAAATTGTGTGTCTTCATCCATCCCATGGAGACTTGAGTTGATTGCTTTGGAGAGGGAGGAGAGCAAGGAAAAATAAGAAGTGAGGCATAAGGGCTATATTTAAATAAAGTCATAGTTCAATACAAATGGGAGAGGGAAAAAGATAAAAACATGTATAGATTCTTCTTACTAATGATGCAGTGTTGAACTCAACCACTTTTGGAGTATGTAGGAAATGTGGGTCTTATCTGCTTCTGGAAAGTGACTGCTGGTCAAAATCCTTCATGAGCCTTAGCCAAGGAATGGGGAAATAGCACAATGGCTAAATTTCATATTAGTGTATCTTTCTTGGTAGCTGCATTTGATAATAATATTGGCAATTCTGGGTCACCACAACACAGATACTCTATGCCTTCTCTGATAACATAACTACTCATCACTGCTAGGTTTTCATGCATGTACTTTTCTCAAAAATAATACCCTGATATTCATAGAAAATGATCTATTTTAAAATGTGGCAGTCTATTCTCTAAGGGAGACTACTGGAGTAGATTTAAAATATGGATGTTGAAAAGTCTTAGGGGAGAAAGCAGAGGTTCTTCCCAGGGTGGGTAGCTAACACTATCTAATTGTCAAGCCAATTTAAAGCTTTTTCTCTCCATGCCAATCTGCATGTGTCCCTTTGAACCAAGTTCTCTATCATGGGAGAAAAAAAAATATGTAACACTGCTCAAAATTCAAGCTTTCTTAAGGGGAGTATAAAGAGTGTGGTTTGGTTTAACCCACTTTGATGGTTGCATTTGGGGAATTTGCCATGACCTCTAATAGATAGTTCAGTTTGACTGCTAGGGTTGCCAGAGAGAAGCCAGGTATCTCACCAGGGAGTTATAATTTCACTCACTGTCCATGCTCGAGAGAGCCAGAATCGCTACCTCGGCTTGGCCTGGGACTGTTAGAGCAGCTCCCCAGGGCCCATCGCCGAGGAGGGCTAGGAATTTACCAGAAAAGTCTAGCTGATTCAGTTCATATCCAAGGTGCACCATCTGATAGAGCTCATTCAAAGAACTGAGTTCACCTGGGAGGTTTTCATAGACAGCTGAGTTTTTAAGCTCATTTTTATTTTAAATTCTCTAATGCATTTTTAAACATAAGCATTACCACATGAACAGTAGTTAAAGCAGCTGGATATTAAATCCAACTGGTTTGCTTCAGATACCGTCTTCTACATTCCTAGCGACTATCGTTTCTCCTGCTAATGACTTTTTCAAATCTGTATTATTCAGAAATGTTCCTGGCCCCCATTGTAGGCTCATGGCTCAGATGATCAGGATTTATAAATAAATGCAACAAGACAGTGAAAAGTTAAGCAAGCCAGAAGACATGGAATGTGGGCCAAGTTTTTTTTTTTTTTAATTGAAAGAAGGAAATGGCTACAATAGCTACTGGACGATAATTAAATTAAGGAGCCAGAGCAGGACTGAGTTCAAGCAGATCCCTGAGCAGAAGGAGTGAAGTCCCCTGAAGCCATCCTTGTCCAGGATTTCAGGAAGACTTTAGGCTAGCATTGCCCTCCTAGATGAAGATGCAGGGCATCCTGATTTTATGCACAATGTCAGGTATTTGCTGGTTTCTCACATAAGATCATGAATTCAGAACTATAAAGGAATTTGGGGCTCAGTGTGTAATCCTCTCATTTTGCAGATGAGGAAATTGAGGCCCAGGGAGCCCAAGGTCTTATGCGAGTAAAAAACAGTCAGGAGAAACATCTGCTGATGATATTGTCCATTATTATTATCCTTGTTATCAGTAAGCACTTACTGGACATCTCCTATAGGTAGGTTTCCAGGCCCTGGAAACAGAAAACAGACAAAATTCCTTCCCTTCAGGGGTTTACTCTGCATTTGGGGAAACATGAGACATGTACACAAAAAGATAAGCATCACTACAGTATACAAGGTAGCATAAGCACTGTGACAAATGAGGATACAAAGAGCAGATAATGCAGGAGCTCAAGAGAAATAACCAGCCCCAAGGATTGGGCTCTTTGAGGACAATTTTATGGAAGATAGAAGACTGGAGCTGAACTTTGAAAGGCAAGTAAGCCTTAGACTAGCAGACAAAGGTGCAGAGGTGGGATCATGTCTGACTGGAATAAAGGGCTCATGTAGGAGAGTAAGGGGGAGATTGGAAAGATTAATAAATGGGCTGGAATGCCAACAGTATTGAATTTGGAGCTTCAGGATGTGGGTTCAAATCCCAATTGAATGCCTGTGTGACCTCGGTTAATCACATTGGCCTCAGCTGCATTGTCCATAAAACAAAGGTCCTTACAGGCAATAAGGAACCACTTGTGACCCTTGAGTCAAGGGTTGACATAGGTGTTTTGGAAGATTGATCTTTCATTGATATATAAGATGAATTAAAATATATTGGTAGAAGAAAAGGAAGAAGGCAAGCCAGTGAAGAGACCACCGTAGTCATGAGGTGCTGAGACTCTAAACAAGAATGAGAAGTAGGAATATGAAGGAAGGAACACATATGAGATGTTGGGAAAACATAATCAGTGGGTTAGTGACTGACTGACTGAATGGTATTCCATTTGGGGGAGGGGGGAGAAGAGAATAGTTTCTATTTATTTTAAATTAATTATATAATATTTAAACATAAAGAAGACCAAGGAAAAGATGCCTAAAGAAAAGAGGAACTGACTATTCAATTAGGAAAAAAAAAATCTAGCTCTGTATATCCCATTCTTTATTTAAAAAAAAAAAGGAATTGTAAAAATGCAGAGAAGTCTTGCAGTAGTAAGAAGAAGATAATCCTGAGCCATTTTGAAGTCAAAAGAGAAAGATAAGAGAGTTTACTCCATCTTTAACGTGAAGTGGAAGCAAGTTCATTTTCTGAGAGTGAAAAGAGGATATAAGGCCTGGATTGGGACCTTGAGGAGAGAGGAGGAAGAAACTGGAACAGTTACTTTGGGACCCTAATCGGGAGGGAGAGGATGAAGAGATTAATAAAAGGATTTCCAAGCACCAGAGACTCAAGCAAAGACAGATAAAATGAAATTGTAATAGAAGTTCTTTGACTTTGTTTGCATTGGGCAACTTGGGAGTGGAAGCGGAAAGAGGAGATAGTTGGTATTATTTGAGGTTATTAATCGGGAATCGGCATGATAAGAACAGTGCAGAATCATTCTAGGACACCACTGCAGGGCAGTGAACCATGAGGTTTAAGACCAGATACAAAGGGACATCAATTAATTTTACAAAAGCATTTTCTTTGTGCCTACTATGTGCTAGACACTGTCCTAGGTTCTGAGAACATGATAAAAACAACTACAATAATAAGCTGTAAGGATTACTAAACAATTTACAAATATAAAGTCATTTTATCCTCACTACGATTCCAGGAAAGAGGCACTATGATTATCCCCTTTTACAGAAGGGGACCCTGGCCAGACGGCAGGTGTTCTGAGTTGGTCAGCGTATGGGATATTCCCAGAGATGGCTCTGATGAAGACCACCAGCTAGCTGTATTGTGTGGCCACAGCTGTGTGAGGCCAGTTGCTGTTTGCTGGGCTCCCTGTGCTCTAAAGAGTCAAACTCTCCCATCTCAAATGTGGGAATCATCCAGTGTTTTTGAGAACTGGCAGTTAAGTGTACTTTGGTTAGAGCACTGAACCTGGAGTCAGGAAGATCTGAGTTCAAATCCAGCCTCAGATACTACCTGTGTGACCTTGGGCATGTCACTTAACTTCTGTCCACCTCAATTTCCTCATCTATAAAGTGGGGGTAATAATAGCACCTCTCTCCCATAGTTATTGTAAAAATAAAATGAGATCTTTGTAAAGTATTTTGCAAACCTTAAGGGGCTACATACATGCTAGTTATCATTAGAAAAAGGAGTGGGCATTTCTATAAGTCTGTTCATTAGTGTTTAATAACAGTTAATTTCAGTAGTCCATCGCCTATTTTAGTCTGTAACTGCGACAAGTTTTAAATGCCAGGGGGGTTTATTCAACCACTCAGTAGTCTCTGGGTTCACCTCCCTGCCAATCACCATTGGTGTGTAACTCAGAGAATGAAGACTAAATGGGATATAAAGTTAGTGTTCATAACTAGCTTCTGTTCAGGAAGCATAATATAGTGAAGAAAGTGCTGTTTGTGTAGGCAGAGGATCTGGGTTCAAATTCTGCCTCTTTATTATCTATACATCTACAAGATCTATGAAATATAACTCATTTTATAGTGTTTTAAGGTTTCTCCAGTTCTTTGCTTGCATTAAGTTTATATAGAAAGTAGCATAAGTGTTATTCTACTCATTTCACAAATAAGGAATCTGAGGGATTTAGGAACTTGTCTCAAGGTATGTAGCTAGTAAGCATAAAGACAGAATTTGACCCCAAACTAGTGACTCTATGTCTAGTGCTCTTTCCCCCTAAATCCCAGTGCCTCTAATAACAAGCAACTTTAAGAACACTGGGGCAGCTAGGTGGCATAGTAGGTAGAACACTGACCCTGGAGTCAGGAGTTCAAATCCAGCTTCAGATACTTACTAGCTGTATGATCCTGGGCAAGTCACTCAACCCTGATTACCTCCCCCCAAACACACACCAAAAAGAAGAAGAAAATAAATTCATCATGAAAGGCAAAATCACAGAATTCATTTCATTGACAAATATAAGTGATTTGTTAAAATGGTGTCTGCTTCCTGGAATCATCCAAGCTACCACTGTTCTCCATTACTATGGGCAATAGGACACTGATGGTACTTGTCATTCTTTATCTTTTTGAATGTGTTAGAGAAATGAACATAAAGATCAAATGCCAGAATGATAAATTGCACTAGACTGACCAAATTCTTTAAAATTCCTGAATTATGCTGAATTGAACATTGCTTGTAGTCAGTGGGTCATTGGTAAGAGTTTTTTGTTAAATGAGATTTCTGTTGCCATGTCATGTACTTTTAAAAAGATCTGACCAGAACATTGAACTATGCCAATGACTTCCATGAAAAAAACCAAAATGATGGAAATTATTTAGAATGGCATTTGTAGGGAGGGGAGAAATTTATCTAGTGAATAACCCAGGGTGGGGAGGGGGTGGAGGTACAGATTAACATATAACTTCTTTGCCTCCTTCTCAGGGATGTGTTGTCAAATTACTAACAACTAGCTCTCAAAAAAATTGCATGCATGGAACCTTTTAAGTTTAATTTGAACTATTAATATTTTCTCCATCACTTTCTCAAGTCCAGACAACCAACAAAATAATAAATCAAATTTGATTTGTACCATTTGCCTATTTCCAAGGTATAAATGCCCACAGTGAAAATTTAGCAACTGGCTCTTGGAAGCTGGAATGAACTGGTTCCAGCACACCCTGCTTCCCTTCCCATCCCAGTAAGCAAAATTCTTTTGAAAAACCTGTGATTGCATCATGCAAAAGAGCATGACAAAGAGATAGGAGTTCAAGCCCTGAGATATCCATTCACATATTTGTATGTTATAATTCAAGGAATGGGTGGGGGAGGGTCGAGGGGGAGAAATATGGTCCAGTGGAAAGAATAATGTCTCTATAATCAGAGAATCTGGTTTCAAATGTCACCTCTGACCACCTCATTGTCCTTGAGCAATTCAATTAACCTCCCAGAACCTTTCCCCATTTGTAAAATGAGGAGGGCGGGCTTGTTTTGTCAATTAGTTATGACCCCATTTGGGATTTTCTTGGCAAAGATACTGGAGTGGTTTGCCATTTCCTTATCTACCTCATTTTATAGATGAGGAAACCGAGGCAAACAGGGTTAAGTGACTTGCCCAGAGTCACACAGCTAGGAAGTGTCTGAGGCCAGATTCGAACTCAGGGTTGGACTAGGAGGCCTCTAACTCCCTTCCATGTCTAGAGCTATGATTTAATGGATAAATATTGTCTTTTTTAATGTCTGTAAGTTGTAGCAATAGTAGAAAATTGTTAAGAAAAAAGTCATTTTAAAACTGTTTAACTTTTTCTACATCTTCCTGCTCACACCTCACTCCACCCCTCTCCCATATTATACCTGGGTCATCCCCATGAACCTCTCTCTCCTCCCCTCATGCCCAGTCCCTCTTTCATGCAACTTCCTTGCAGAAGACGCACCAGAGTGCCCTGCAGGTGCAGCAGAAGGCAGAGGTGTTGCTCCAAGCTGGGCACTATGATGCCGACGCCATCCGGGAATGCGCCGAGAAGGTGGCCATGCACTGGCAGCAGCTGATGCTGAAGATGGAAGACAGGCTCAAGCTGGTCAATGCCTCTGTGGCCTTTTACAAAACATCTGAGCAGGTCAGTGGAGGGGGTAGATGTGGAAGCCGCCATCTGTCACTGAGGCAGGGACCCAATTCTCTTGCACCAACCTCCTCCCCCACCCCCAGCTTTCCAAACTCCAAATCCATAGCTTGCCACGTGGCCATGACACCTATGATTTACATTCTGTAAAATGGGGAGGGTGGACTGAGTAGATGATTTCTAAACTACCTTCCAAATATAAAGACGCTTACCCATTATTTTATTTTTAAGTTTTGTCGTTGCCCTTTGTTTTTTATATGATTTGGCCATTTCCTGAACTGTCCCTTATAACAAAGAAAAAGAGTTATTCGATAAAAGTACAGTCACCATGTCAGGGAACAGTCACCATGTTAGAGAACATGTCTGGCCACAGTCCCCAACTCTGGTCTCCTACCTCCCTCCCAAGGAGGGAGGTGTGTTTCATCATCTGTTCTCCAGGACTGAGACTGGTCAGTATGATTAATCAGTTTGGCTGTCTCATATGTTGTTTTCATAGTTAGTGAACATGCCAATGATATGATTTCACATGTTTAATTGATGTCATATTGCTTGCCTTCTCTGTGTGGGGGAAGGACTAGAGGGAGGGAGAGAACTTGGAACTCACATTTTAAAAAAAAATGTTAAAAATGACTAACTTTTAAAAAAATGAAGTGTAAAAATTAAAAATATAAGATACCAGTCCAAAAAAATGTCAATAATAGTTATCACCAATCATAATGTCATGATCCTGTTTGTGTATATTGAGACAGCTAGATGGCATAGCCCATAGAGTGTTGTAGTTGACGTTAGGAAGTCTTCTCTTCAAATCCGGCCCCAGATGCCTACTAGCTGAGTGAACCTGGCTGGCCAAATTATTGAATGTCTCTCAGCCTCCATTTCTCCATCTGGATAATGGAGACAAAATAGCATCGACCTCACAGAGTTGTTTCTAGAATCAGAGGAGACAGCATATAGAAAGCATTTCAGAGACCTTAATGGGCTGCATGAATGGTAACTATTTTTGTTGTTATAGTGTTCTGCTGGCTCGTTCTGGCTCTAAATCTTGGAAAGTAGAAGGATGGGTTATGATACCAACATCTGTTTACTTTGCCATATTCCCCTCCACAAGTCAATGAACTAGATTCAAACACTCATAAATACTTCCTCCCACTAGCCAGCTCCACAGATGGTACTCCAAAGTGGAAACTGAATGATCTAATAATAATACTGACTCAGTATTTTCTGAAGCCCCAACCCCCCCTTCAATGGGTCAGGCTAATGCATGCTGAGGAGAATCACTCTTTATCTCTTGGAACTTGCAGTTTAAAGAGGCACAATCCTTCTCTTTGTTGTTCAGTCATTTCAGTCTTGCTTGATTATTCGTGACTCCATTTGGGGTTTTCTTGGCAAAAGTACTAGAGTGGCTTGCCATTTCCTTCTCCAGCTCATTTTACTGGTGAGGAAACTGAGGCAAATAAGGTTAAATGACTTGCCCAGGGTCACATACCTAGTAAGTAAGTGTTTGAGGCCAGATTTAAACTCGGGAAGATTAGTCTTCCTGGAACTCTATCCACTGTGCTCCCTAGCTACCCCTGATCCTTAGGAACCCACATTACAAGGAGATTGGGGAGTAGGGGTGGGGAAGGAAAATAGAAGACAAAACTCATGTAGAAAAAGCAGACAAAACGCATACAACAATTATAGCTAACATTTATTTAACACTTTCAGGTTTACAGAGTGTTTCATATGTACTATTTCATTTGATCTTCCCATCAACCCTCTGAGATAGGTGCTATTTTTTTTACCCATTCTACAGAGGAGGAAACTGAGGCTGAGAGGTTAATGGACTTGTCCAATGTCATCTCAATTAGTAAATGTCTGAGGAAGGATTCAAACTGATCCCAAGGCCAGACCTGTATTGATTATGCCATTTTGCTACATCTACTATAAATAATATTATTTATACCCTTTTGATTCAACTTAACAAGCATTTATTAAGCATCAGTTAGAAGCCAAGCACTGTACACCTTAGAACGATATGCATTTGTGTGTGTGTGTGTGTGTGTGTGCTTAAACACTAGTGCTATGTATGTGTATACAAGTGCTATAAAATTTCTGAAGAGATGAAAGTAATTTCAGGTGAGCCGCATTAATCAAGGCATCCTTATGAAAGGATTCTAACGGTGGGCGAGTTTTCATTGAAGTTCATCCATTTGAGTTGCTCCCTAGGACAGTGTGATGTATCTGAAATGTAGTTTCTCTTCTAGGTGATATTTAGGAGTCTAGCCTTAGAGCAAGTTTAACAGACTCAAATCTGAGGCTTTCTCCCTGTACGACCTGAGGTTTTTATATGCCTATAAAGGACGTTCTCTTAAGTCCTGAGCCTGCATATCTGTTCAGATTTCCCCTACTGGATTATACATTTGCAGAGAGAAAATATGTCTCTAAAAAAAAAACTAATTGAGTGATTTGGGACCCATAGCCAGGTCTAAGATATCCAGAATCATGGGACAGGTATGGCCCTGGGGAGTTGTGAAGTAGAGGGAGCTGGTCTCTGACGCCCTGCTTTATCCCCTCTCTTTCTTTACATCTTTCAGTGCCCCTCCCATTTTCATGCTGTATGTCTTTTAAAAATAGCCTCAGTCAAATTTGTATCCACGTATACTCTTGGGGTGATACTTTGAAAGAGTGAAGTTATTTTATGGGCATTCTGTCTCCCCAGCTAAATTTAGTAAGTTCTTCAGTAAACATTTACCAATTAATTGTTTGAATGATTTACTCAGCCATTACCTGTTTCTTCCATTTAGGTATGCAGTGTGCTGGAAAGCCTAGAGCAGGAATACCGGAGAGATGAGGACTGGTGTGGTGGACGGGATAAACTGGGGCCAGCAGCAGAGATTGACCACGTCATTCCACTCATCAGCAAACATCTGGAACAAAAGGAGGCTTTCCTCAAGGTCAGATCTCACTCCCCTAGGTCTCAAACCCTCTATCTCCTTACTCTTTCAATCTTTGCCCTCTGGGGAAGGGCTTCCTATCTATACTACTTTAGGTAGTATTTGATAATCTAGGAAGGAAACTTTAAACAGAAGATACACCAACTCAATATGCAATGTTAGTCATTATTATTTTTTAATTTGGGTTTGCAAACTAATTACTCCAGTTGAATACTTTGCTTGCAATTAGCATTTGCCATTACCAGATGGAAAGTAGTACCTTCAAAAAACTGAGCTTTCCATAGGTATGTTTAATAAACCAAAAGAAAAAAACATAATTTTGTGCTTATTTATGCTTGCTTTTTGAGAATAATAACCTTTTGTGAAACAGTTAAGAATAACTCTTATTCACTATTAATTTAAGCAACATATAAATAGATGCTATGCAATGTAGAGCAAGACTTAAAGAAATATAAAATGTAGGTACTTTTCCACAAATACTTATCTATTATGAATCATTGATTAATTTAGCTCTGTCTTTCCCAGCAAGTGTGAGTAGAAGTAACTAGTGTCTTTGAGCATAGTCAAAACCCTCCCATGTTCTGTGCATATTTCCAACCCAAGGACTTTAAGACAATTTTTTGTTGAAAGTCCTTGTAAACAATTTACTTCTAGTTTTTGAATCACTCACTGATGAGAAACCTCTCATTATCTGCTTACAATTTCCCAAAAGAAAGGTCCTTATTTTTACTTTCAAGTGCATTTTCCTCATAAGTTATAGAAATTAAGGGAAAAAATAAAAAAATGGTAAAAGCTATGTTGCAAATCTTCATGAGATCCAGTTTTCTCCCACCTCTCTGGGGGTTTTTTGGTTGTGTTTTGTTTGAGGAGACTTTCCCTCTCCCCTCTCTTATCTGGTATTTGCACTCCCATACAACTGGCCACTTCTAATTAATCTAACAATGATATAGAAACCGCTCCATTAAGGAACTTAGAGTATCTATATAGAAATATACCAGAATATAACACTTAAGATTCAGCTAAATGACTTGTAAAATGATTTTTAACATATTTTATTTTAACATTTTTATTTTATATTTTTATGTATTTATATATACATATATATATAAATATATGTATTTATATATACATATATAAATATATGTATTTATATACATATATAACTGTATACATGTGTATATGTATATGCATATATACATACACACGTGCATTCATACACAAACTATTTATGCATATATCTTTTATTTTAACATTTCTTTCACATATAATATCAAAGGGAAATGTTCTTTTTTCAAAGGAAAAAAAAACAAATTGTTCTGATCGGATGTATTTTAGTCTTTATGCTCTTAAGACAGTGGTGAAAACCCGCCTGTTAGCAGCTAGGATTGATGGTAAATGGATGTAGAAGAAAACTTGTCTCCATTTGTTCATTTACATTTATCTGTTCCTCCCTGGATTCCCTTAACTTCTGAGATGCTATCCAGCTATTGAATCCTTAAGCGGCATGCACACATTATAGATGACTAGGAGCCAGTTTCTTTCTGCTGTCCCAGTTAAGTAGTGATACTCAAGAAAGGTCGCTCCTTTCCCCTAAGAATCCAGATAGGAAACTGAGTACCAAAATGTCACAGTGCAGGAGATTTTTTGTCATAAGGCCATGTGAGTCAATAGAAAAGTAGCAGGTGAATTTCAGTGCAGATGAATGCTGGAATGAGCCAAGTTATCTTTATAAAAGGGTGATCTCTGAACTATCAATTATGACTCAGGAAAAGGGATCATTGCAATCGTTGCTGACTGTTTCCTAAAGATATTAACCTAAAGTGCCACCATAAAAGAAGAGCTAACAAACTGTTCAATGTCTCCAGGAAGAGAAGGTCATATAAAACATGGTCATAACCTTGCACAATACAATGATGTATCTGTCTCTGAAATACCATGTGTTGTTCTGATTATTACACCCAAAGAAAGAGCTTAAAAGAATAGTAAGTAAGAAAGGCATCAAGATGATCAGTGGACTGGGAGGGCTTCCAATGGGTGGAGGCCAGGGAAATTTGAGGAGGCTTTAGTCGTTATTCCTATAAGAATAAGATTGAGTGGATCTGTGATCCCAGTTCAAGGATTTAACCTAATTAAAGCCTTTAGGAATTGAAATATAATGGAGGTGTCTAGAAAGTAGAAGTTTTCTAACAAATAAAAGGAAATATTAACATTCTAAAGAGGAAATTATGGAATTTGTTACCCAGAGAAGGTGATATAGACTTGAAATGTAAGTTCAGGAATTCAAGCAGAAGAATGAATTCTAGAGAATGTTATCAAAGAAAGCTTGGGCAGAACCAAGAGAACATTGTGCATAGTAACAGTAATATTGCATGATGATTAACTATAAATGACTTAGCTATTCTCAGCAATATCCAAGACAATTCCAAAGGACCTATGATGAAAAATTGTATCCACCTCCAGAGAAAAAAATGTAGTCTGAATGTAGATTGGAGCATTTGTTTTACTTTATTATTCTTTTTTTTGGTCTGTGTTTCCTTTATGCAACATGGCTAACACGGAAATGTTTTACATGACTGCACGTGTGTAATCTCTATCAAGTTGCTTGCCTTCTCAAGGAGGGAGGAAATTTTAAAAGTTATGAAATTTATTTTAAAAAATGTTAAAAATTGTTTTTGCATGTAATTGAAAAAAGAAAACCAAAGAATTCATGTATACATGTGTATATGTATATGCATATATACATACACACGTGCATTCATACACAAACTATTTATGCATATATATATATATATATATATTTCAGTGGGTAGCACAATGGATAGAGCACTGGGCCTGGATACAAGACAAGAAAGCTCATCTTCCTGGGTTCAAATCTGGCCTCAGACACTTACTAGCTCTGTGACTCTGGGCAAGTCACTTAGCTCTGTTTACCTCAGTTTCTCATCTGTGAAATGAGCTGGAGAAAGAAATGGCAAACCACTCTAGTGTGTTTGCCAAAAAACAAATGGGATCACATGCACATTTGTATACCTGTATATGCACACATATGTAAGAAAGGCCAGGTTTGGGGGAGGGCAGAGTGCATTTCTACACTCCTCCCCTAACTCTAAGCATGCCTGGTGCATCTTCTAAACGTTCTTTGTTCATATCATTTCTCCTTCAGCTACAGGACCTTACGTAGTCTGCTTGTGATCAGTACAGCTGAGCATGTAATAGTAAGAAAACTTGCAGGTTTGCAGATTTTTGTGTGGGGTAGAGGTCCCTGGGTTAAAAGTCAGAGCACCTCATTCTCCCCACTCGTTTCTATATTTAAATTTTTTTTCATTCCTTATTTTTAAATTTTTAGTTCCAAATTCTCTACCTCCCTCCAAACCGTCCCCCATCCATTGAGAAAGCAAGCAGTATGGTTCCCATTATACATGTGAAGTCATGCAAAGCACATTTCCATATTAGTCATGTTGTCAAAAGAGGAAAAAAAGAGCTAAAGGAAGTGAAAAACAACGTGCCCCCCGTTCATTTTGTCACTTTCTCTCTTGAGCCTCAAATTATCCATCTCTATTGGAGAGAACATTGTGCTGTTCTTTCTGCCACCTACAGTGAATGTGAGGATAAAAGTAGAGGAATGACGTAAAAAGAGCAAGAGAAAGGTGAGAGAATATCATGCGCTTAGTAGTAGAGATAATAAGATATAGTGAATAACTGGAAAAATAATTTCTATTTGGATTTGTGATGTGTGTGCTTATCTTTTCCCTTCACCAGATTTGCTTTCCTGATTAATTATGTTTAAATCAGAATAATATTAAAAAGGAGTTTATATTCCTTGAGCTCCCACTAGCTGACTGGTATTAGAAAAACGTTAGCAAAAGGGAGGAAGCCAGACTAGTAGTGAACATTTGCAATGGATAATTTTCACCTTGGTGATCAGGAGCGATGCTAAAACTGTGAGCTGTAGCCAAATTATTGATCTGCATTGGGAATGGGAGTTCCCATACTGGGAATTCTCCACTCTAATGACCTTACCAGTCCCAATATGGATCATGACTATATTGTTATGGCTAATATGGAAATGCTTTGTATGACTGCACATGTATCAAATTACTTGCCTTCACAAGGAGGGGATGGGGAGGGAGGGAAAGAAGAAGAGAATGTGGAACTCAAATTTAAAAAAAAAAACAAGAATTAAAAATTTTTGTTTACATGTAATTGAGAAAAAAAATTAAAATAAAAAGACTATTTTGTTGGTTTAAAAGGGGTAAGAGGGAGGGTGCCAAATATGTTGCTGGATAAAAAGACACTGAAAAAATAGAGCTTACCATATCCTCAAACCTGAAGTGACCTCACCAAGTCATCTTGTCCAGCCCCCTCCTTCAGGGCGGCATGACTTCCCATGAAGTTGAAGAGGCTCCAGGAGCTGCTGCCCTCCCTAAACCTCAAGGCCAAGACTGTGAGCCTCCTAGGAGAAGGAGAAGGAGCCTCCTTCTGCAGTGGCCTCCATCTCCACTTGACTGATGGGAGGGGGCATCTTTTTTGTCTCTCCTAGGCATGCACTCTTGCCCGCAGAAACGCTGAAGTGTTTCTGAAGTACATCCACAGGAACAACGTCAGCATGCCCAGTGTGGCCAGCCATACCCGGGGACCTGAGCAACAAGTGAAAGGTCAGTGCCAGTCCTCCCTGGTCACTAGCCACTTCAGCTGCATAGGTCACTTTCAAGGCTATGCTGGAGTCAGCTCAAACTGGCTATTGAGGACTAATTGTTAAATTTTCAATGTGAGAACTTATACTTCAGGAACTGGCAAATAATACAAATCATGGCTTGATTTAGATTGTCTAGACCAGGGGATTTGTTCTGTGAAGTCTGAATTCAGTCAAAGTGCTGCACTTGAGGACTTAGAGGGCCACATCTGGCCTCGAGGCCAAAGGTTATCCACCTCTGGTCTAGATTTAAGGAAGGGATGGGGAAAAGATTAAAAATGCAAGTTAAACGTAAGAGTGTGTCACACATATGTGTGTGTGTGTGTGTGTGTGTATAAGTATTTGGAGAGCTGGTTGTTAAACATTTATCAGAACATTTCTGGTCACTGGGAACCTGAGAGGCTTATTTTGAAGAAATGAATTGATACATTTTCAAGTACTATATTAAGTATGAGTTGCCATTGCCATTAACATGATTGTTATTTTCAGTCCTGTCTTTCCACCCACCCAGCTGTGTGACTTTAAGCAAATCACAACCTTTTTGGGTCTCAGTTTCATTAAATATCAGATTTGGAAGGGATTTTAGAAGCCAAGTAGGCGGTGCAGGGGCTAGAGCACTGGGCTTGGAATAAGGAACACTTTCCTTCCTGGGTTCAAATCTTGCCTCAGACACTAGCTGTGTGACCCTGGGCAAGTCACTTCACCCCATTTGTCTCAGTTTCCTCATCTGTAAAATGAGCCAGAGAAGGAAATGGCAAACCATTCCAGTATCTTTGCCAAGAAAACCCCAGAGTCAGATATGCAACAACTCAACAACCACAAAAAAGGTGGTAGTGAGATGGGGTGGGACAGAATTAGAGGATGAGAAGTGGAGAGAGGGACTGCAGTACTGAAGATGTTTGCCCTGGCAGCATGGGAAAGTGGCCAGCCTGCTTTGGGAAGATTTTTCTGTTTATCAAGTCAACAACTTTAGTAAATTGGTAGTCACATAGCCATAATGAGCAGAAGCCTCAAAATGAGAGAGATTGGTCCACCCCTAGCAGCACTATTTTTAAAAATCTATTTTCTAGATCTGCTTTCATAGAACAGGGGCCCCTGCAGGTGGTTTACATAATGCCGCCCTCTTTCCCTAGCTCATCTCAAAACATATGTCCAATTTCCTAATGCCCAAGTAACAGGAGTTTCCTGCTGTGTGATCTGTGGGGCTCTATTTGCTGAAGAAAGGTAGGGATAAGCTCCCAGGGAGAGCAGGAGTGTTGTATCACCTCAGGGCAATGGCAGAGATTGCTGACCATATGAAAACTGTCAGAGAGGAAGAATACTAAATCATAAAGATTTCGTAATGCTCTGAGTGGGCTGAGGTACTGAGGTATACACAACCTAGGAAAGGCAGAGGATCCCTCTAGAGCTGCAAAGAATCTCAGAGGCTATTTAGGGGCAAGTAGATAATGCAGTTAATAGAGCACTGAGCCTGGAGTCAGTCAGTCAGTCAGTCAATAAACGTTTCTTGAACTCAAGAAGACTGAGTTTGAATCCAGCCTCAGATACTTACTAGCTTTGTGACCATGGGCAAACCACTTAATTTCAGCCCCAGTTTCCTCATCTGTCAGATTGAGGTAATAGCACATTTGTAAAGCATTTTGCAAACCTTAAAGTGCTATATAAATGCTAGCTTAATTATTAATAGTTTTATTCTCTAACCCAGCAATAATCATCTGTTATCTAGTTCTTCATTTAACAGACAAGAAAACTGAGGACCAAGAACATTAAGTGACTTGCCCAAGATCACGGGGCAATAAATATCAGATATAGGATTAAGCCTGAATAGTCTGATTCCAGAGCCAGTTTTATCTAATCAAATTAAGAGGAAACTGAGTTCCTATCCGGAGGGAGCTCCCAGACTAATGGGAGAAAGTGTTTTTGCCCCCAAGGAGTGTTCAGTTGAATAAAGGAGATAAATCCTAGGGGAAGAGGACAAACACAGGATCCATGGTCATGTCTGCTACTGGAATTATCCTGAGGGTGTTTCTGATGAGATTAAAAAAGATGATCTGACATCCTACTTTTACTGCTTGTTTTTCAGTTGTGTTCAGCTCTTTCTGACCCTCTTTGGTGTTTTCTTGGCAGATATTAGGGTGGTCTGCCATGTCCTTCTCTAGCCTCATTTTACCCATGAGGAAATTGAGACAAACAGGGTTAAGTGACTTGTCCAGGGTCACCAAGCTGGAGGCTGGATTTGAACTCATGAAGATGAGTCTTCCTGACTCCAGGCCCAGGGCTCCAGCTAGCTACCTCTACAGATCACTAGTTTTATTCAGTTATGGAAAAAGTCATTTTATCTACTTGCAAAATAGTCCCCAAAACATAGAAGAATAATGAATTTTTATGAGCATCATTTCTTTTTTTTTTTTTCTTTTGGAGGGCAATTGGGGTTAAGTAACTTGCCCAAGGTTACACGGCTAGTTTTTTTGTGTGGGTATTAAGTGTCTGAGGCCGGAACCAAACTCAGGCTCTCCTGACTCTGGGGCTGGCGCTTTACTCACTGCACCACCTAGCCACCCCCCTGAGGATCATTTCTATCCGAATTCTGTTGAAAAAAAAAAAAAGATGAGAAAAGGTGAGATGATAATAACAATAGCTAATATTTCTATAGCACTTTAAGGTTTGCAAAGCAGTTTACTTACAGCATCTCCCTTGATCCTCACAATAACCTAGCAAGGTAACAGCACCAGGTATCATTGATACCATTTTACAGGTAAGGAAACCGAGGCTGAGAGAGGTTAGAGGTTACCTACTTATTGCCATTCAGCTCATAAGTAACAAGAGCACTGTCCCTGCCTTTAGGAAGCATCCAGTCTAATGGACAGAACAATGTTCCTATCCCCCAAGGACCTCTCAGCCAAATGGGAGAGAGAGAGAGAGAGAGTGAAAACTGAATCAGACAAAATATATAAATATAATCACTCTGGTGGCTGGCTTGTGACTACAGTACAGCTATTCTTCAGCATGAAACATTCACAATATAAAACAGATTATATGACTAGGTGCAGAATATATTGTTAGAATTACTATGTTGACTTACTGTGTTGGTTCAGCTGAATTAGTGGACTGTTTGTACTGTCTCATATAAATGATATGGAAAGGGGAGGAGGGAACACACATTTAATAAGTGTCTGCTTGGTGTAGGCATGGTGTACTAGCTGTAGAAATGCAACCCAGACTATTCCATGCATTTTAGGTGTTTACTTGGAAAATAATGTAATTACTACAACTATAATTCTGTTACACAACAGATGAAATATGTATAAATGGTTTTTCAAATTTTTCTTCTCTTCATTCCTTATTCTTCCACCACCCTCTTATTTTTATTCACCACCTCCCCTGGATAGTTGTAGTGCCCCCCAGGGGGTAGTATTACCCACTTTGGGGACCTATAATAGTCCAACCTATATCCTCTACCAAATTCTTATCAATGAAATTGAGTCAATCCCTCCTTTAGTGAAAAGAAGATAAGCAATTCCTGTAGACTCAGAGAACCTGGGTTCAAATTCTAACTCTGATACTTACTACTGGTATGACCTTGGGCAAGTGACTGATCCTCTGTCACCTCAGTTTCCTCATCTGGAAAATGAGAAAGTTGCCCTAGATGTCCTCTAAAGTCCCTATGATCCTATGGTCTCACCTCCCTGGTCCTCAATTTCCCTATTTATAAAATTGAAGAGATTGTACTTGATGGCATTTGAGGTCCTTGAAACAGATAGTTGCTTATTCTTGGGAAAACCTGATTCTCTAACATGGTACCCCAAAATATACTATCCCTCCCCACAAAAAATAAAGATACACATATATATTTATTGCCCACACATACACACACAAAAATATATGTTTACAGATATATACACATATATATACTTTTATATATGTATATATGCACATATTTACTTATATATCATTGAATATGATATTATTGATTATTTTAATAAGTTAATATTAAATTATTAATTATAGTCACATTAATAAGAAATAAAGCCATAATAAAATATTTAAATTAATTATTAAATTATCACACATTTATATAATATATTCATATTTAATTCTAGGTATAGAAACTTGCATACACACATATATGCATATACGTGTATAGATCACACTCACCTCCAAATTCTAGCCCCACCCTCTGTGATTCCCTTCTTATACCCTCAAGTTCTCAAGCTGTGGTTTCTTGGGATCACAGGATCTACAGCTAGAAGAGACTTGAGAGATCGTTTGGTCCAGCAACCTCATTTTGTGTTGTACAGAGTCACAAGAGTAGGAAGAAGTAGACCCAAGTACTAACCCCTACTCTCTGGCACCAAAGCCGATGTTTTTTTTTTTTCCCCTGACACACTATGTTCTATGCTGCCTTTCTACCATCTCCCGGGCCAGCTGTGGGCAGGAGGGCTCTTTGGTGGCTAGGTTCTCTGGCCACTGCAAAGAGCCCAAAATGGCAGCTTAGATTTGGCCTGTGACCCCTCTGCTCTGCCCTGCAGCCATCCTCAGCGAGCTTCTTCAGAGGGAGAACCGAGTGCTGCATTTCTGGACCTTGAAGAAGCGACGATTAGACCAGTGCCAGCAGTATGTGGTGTTCGAGCGCAGTGCCAAGCAGGTATTTCTAGAGCTCGCCCCTTGGGCTGGGAGGTTCAAGGGACCCCTCTTCCCCATTCCCATCCCCCTCTACAGCAGTCAAAGCCTGAGAGAATCCAGAGGAGCCTCTCTAAGGCAGGATGACAGGGAAGAGGGGGAAGAAAGGCAAGGGCAGCTGGCAGGAAGGAGGAGGGATGTAGGTGTTCATTTTTTAGCTCACCAACAATATTAATTAAGCATTTTATGTGTAGAGCCCTATTTCTGAGGGTTTTGAGGAGAGGCCTAAAAGAGAAAAAGATTATCTTTTCTCTTAGGGAGTACCTTTAGGGAAGTGGGGGAATTCAAATTTAAGCAGCAAATCCTAGATGTGGAAACTCCTTTCTCTAATACAGAGCAGCAACTCTTCTATAACTTAAAGTCTTAGAGTTGCCTAGGGTCCTGAGAAGTTAAGTTTAAGTGACTTGTCCAGGATCACACAGCCAGTAGATGTCAGTGGCAGGATTTGAACTGAGATCTTTCTGCCTCCGAGGCTATCTGTCGCTCAGTCCTGTACCCTGCAATGGAACATAAAATCCATCCCCTCAGGGTGCTCTGAGCCAAAAGGGAAAGAACAGAAATAGTCAAGTGAAAACAAGTTAGCTAACAGCTTATCAGTGCCTGTTAACATTTGTCAAGTTCTATTATATCATCCAGCTAAACCTTCCTTCTGGTGTATTTTCCTCCTGAGGACTGGCTTTTTGGGGGACCTGGGGGTGTTCTTGCCTCCCACAGGCACTCGACTGGATCCAAGAGACAGGCGAATATTTCCTCTCAACACACAACTCCACTGGGGAGTCCACAGAGGAGACTCAAGAACTGCTGAAAGAGTATGGAGAATTCAGGGTGCCCGCCAAGGTATGGAGCCTCTGGTTGCCCCCATCCCATCCCATTCTAGGGAGGGATGAGCCCAGACTGCTGGGAGCCTGAGCCGTAATAGGTTGGGGGGAATTAGGCAGGGCTTTGTTCCAGATGGCTAGACTCAGAGGAAAATGGGCTTAGAAGACATTGTGATAGCCCTTGTGGTCCTCCAGCCACTTAGAAACACCAGAACTTCACACATAATTAGGGAGAATTAGTTCAAATAAAAAAGGTACCAGATGACAGTCTGAGGTAAGCTTCTCCCCTGCCCCACCCATATCTACCTGAAAGCCCACTTATAAATCTTGCCTTGGATACAGTTGTGGTACTTGTCCCCCAATTCCTAGTTACAGTTATTCTGAGAATAGATCTGTTTAGCAGTTAGCCACAGTTACCAGGGAAACATAGTTGGAATCAGTTCCTTTGGGGCCTGAATTACAGCTGTTGACTAGAACAAGTCTGTTCCTGGTTTCTTAATGATCGGCTCCTGCCTATTCTGTTTCCAGATACTCACCATTGTCCATCTAATGATTTTCTTGGCTCCTACATTTGGTGTAGTCATTAGGCCAACTAATATGACGAACCGCATAGACCCAGGGGAAGAGAGGTCTCATACATTTGGGAACACATATTCTCACATCTGTATGTAATGGTACCATACGCCTGTACACCCACCCTCATGCATATACTTCCCCCATTTGAAAGACTAATAACTGGATAAGCTCACCAAGCAGGAGGATTTCTAATTGATGAGCATCCCCCCCCCACTTCTACCTTGGTTTCTTCCCCTAGCTGAGACATGTTGAGGTCTCTAGAAAGTAGCCCCCCTATACTCCTGTACCAAGTAGGATGAAGCTAATGAGAGGCAACAGGACTAATCTCCCAATTTCATTTCCATCTGGAATCCCAGCCAAGATTTGATCTCAGGACCCATGGGGCTTAAGTGCCAATCCTCTCTGTCTCAAATTCAGGTCCCTTCTCTTTTATCTCCCCCTTCCTCCACCCCACACCCTGGGCTCCCTGCCATGTTAGGAGACTCTCTTGACAACAGTGCCAAAAACAGCAGATGGAGACCAGCCTGCTCTTCCTAGAGCTGTATGAGCTACCTCTGCAGAGATGAAGAATGTTCTGGAAGTGAATAGGGTACATTTTTCTCCTAACCCACCCCCAACTCTATTTACTGCCCCTCTGATAACAAGAGAAGTTTATGTTTGGGTTCTGCCCAGGAAAACCCACAGTTCCCTTTTGAACCTGAGATTTCTTGCCATGGGAAAGTCCGAGTTATCCATATAGCTCTACAATCTGCTTTGTACATCAGGCATAGCTGGTATCTTATCTGAGAGTGTCTTTCTACTGCCATGTAGCATTCTCCCTGTCCAGTCTCCCACTGTGGGTAGGTGTGAGATCAGAGAATGTAAATTAATTTAAATACCAGTGAGTCAGACATTACACTCTAAAAATTCATGTAATCCATTCCCACCTCAAGTGGAAATGATTTTGGGGTGATCCCAGTTGAGACTATATTCTCTGCCATTGGGAAGAATGATAAATAATTGACTGGGTCCATAGAATGTTAAGGCCCATCCTGTTCTTAGCTAGATAAAGTGGGGCAGAAATGCCTTAGATAGAAACCCTCATCCCCACATTTCAGAATAGAGTCTGGGCTGCAGCACAAGCCAGCCTTACAGAAAGCTATAACACCAAATGAGTGAAATGGAGATTTGGCAAATTACATGATCAGTTATGATTACAAATAGGGATTGGGACTAGCTAGCGATTTCGTTCATATGGGGAACCCTCCAGGTGAGGAAGTTTTGTCCACCAAAGCAGGTCAGTACTTACTTCAGTGTTCAGTCCCTGGACTGAACTCCCCAGACAAGTGAGTTGTCTAGAGGGTAGAGAGGTTACTTAAACTTTGTTTGTGTTCAAGAACACAGAGCTATAATGTCAGGATTTGAACCTTGATCTTCCTTACTCTAAGGCCACTTTATCTTTATCCACTGCATCATGCTACTTCTCAGTTAGTACAAATAATTAATTAGTCCCATCTTTCCTCCAAATTTCTTCTCATGTCCATCACTACCTTCCCATTCCCACCATTCTAAGTTTAAGAATCACCATCACCTTCTCTCCATTGCTTTAATTCAGTCCTTTGCCCCAAAGATTTCCATTCTCTCCTACTTAAAAGAGAAAATTGAAATTCCTTAGCATTTTAAGTCCTCTACAAGCTAGTCCTTACCCACTTTCTAGCCTGATCTCACTTTCTTCCTTTTGTAGATCCTCTCCTCAAGCTAAAAATTTCCTCTTGCTACCCTCAGATAAACAGCAAAGGTTTCTTGAGTCTACTTGCATTTTTCTACCTCTGCGTTGTTCCTTTTTCATTCCCTGAAATGTCTCCCTTTCTTGCCAAATTCCTCCCATCCTTCAGCTCAATCTCACATTTTCTGTGCATACTTTCCTGATATGTCAAATAAACATGATCTCTCCCACTTTTTAAAACCCAGTGGTACTTTTTTTATATATAGTTTTATGTAATACTTACTATGTTTTGTATTTGTATTTCTGTTTTTGTATTTATCTTATGAGTTTGAAATCTCAGGTTTAGGGAGGAGAGGATGGCAAGGACTTTGCATATCTATGTATAGGCTATTCTAGGCACTCTAGCACAATAGGTAGCCAATGAATATTTGTTATTTGAATGAAAAAATTTGAACCTCTCCCAAAATCCAATTTTGAGCTGAATTATTTGATTGGGTTCTCTGTGTCATTGGAATGCTACTTTTTGGTAAATATCAATCAACATTTAGTAAGGACCTACTATGTGCCAGGCATGCTGTCAGCTGCTGGGAGATACAAAGACATAAACCAAACCCTTTCTGCCCTCAAGGAATTTATATCCTATTGTTACACATTACATATTTAGGTAACATGTACACATACATATGGACACATGGGGGAAGTAGGGTCAAATCTGTGATTTCATTGGTTTAGAGAACTCCCAAACAATGCAGATTGACAACACATAGTCTACAGAGAGCTGTCCGGGTGCTGAAAAGTGAAATGATTTGCTCATTGTCCATCAGCCAATATGAGTCAGAGGCAGGCCCTGCCTCCAGTTGTCCCTGACACGGAGGCCAGCTCTCTATCCACCATGACATAATTCTATCTCATAAAATATTTATTCATACAAAACATCTGCCTCTGAGTCCAAATACAGGACGATTGGCCTTCAGTCCTTCATTCCATTCCTTCTCATTTCATTCAATTGAATCAATATTGATTAGATCCTATTGTATGCAGAGCACAGAGGGTGACAGGGCTAGAGAGACACATTATCTAACACAAACGTGATCCCTGCCTGCATCATAGAACTTGCCATTCACTAAGAAGATATGCCATATACATAATAATCATAATATAAAGTGATATGTGACCAGGCAGCAAGATGGCTCAGTGGAGAGAATGATGGATCTGGTGTTGGAAAGACCTGAATTCGAAGCTTGCCTCATATATTTATAGGCTGTGTGATTCTGGGGCAAGTCAATTAACTTCTGCCTGCCTCAGTTTCCCCACCTATAAAATAGGTGCAGCTAGGTGGTGCAGTGGGTAGAGCACCAGGCCTGGAGTCAAGATGACCTGAGTTCAAATATGACCTCAGACATTTAACTAGCTGTGTGACCCTGAATAAGTCACTTAACCTTGTTTGCTTCAATTTCCTCATCTGTAAAATGAGCTGGAGAAGAAAAGGCAAAACACTCTAGTATCTTTGCCAAGAAAACCCCAAATGGGGTCACAGAGTCAGACATAACTGAACAACAATACGTGGTCAGAGCATTAGAGATCCTAAAAACAAGAACTCAAAGAGCTCCCAGGGAAAAAGTCTCTTGTAACTAGGGAGACCTAGGAAGGCTTGGGGAGGGGTGTGTGACATTTAAATTGAACTGTAGAGTTTGTATAGGAATTCAGCTGGAAAGGAGGGGGTGGGAGAACATTCCAGCCATAGGGAAAGGTCTGAGCAAGGCAGGAATGTGCAAGGTGTGATCTAAAGCAGAGGTTCTCAAAGTGTTGTCTGAGGAACCCCAGGGAGTCCTGGAGAGCCTTTCAGGGTGCCCTTGAAGTCAAAGCCATTTTCTTAATTAAACTAAGACATTTTTATTTCTAATACAATAAATATCAGCCAGTATAACCATATAAATAAAAGTAGTGGTAGAAGATCCTCAATCATTTTTAAGAATACAAAGGGGTCCTGAGACCAAAACGTTTGGGAACCACTGGTCTTAAAGAGTGGTCCAGTTTGGCAATAATGTGTTCGTTCATTCATTCATGAATCTATTAATTCATTAACTGAGAGTATCTCCTATGTACAAAGCACCATGTCAAAGCACTGACTACAACAAAGTAAACTTGAGATTTTCACATTAAAAGGTAAACATGAGATCATAAATGCCCTTGAAACTTAGCAGGATAGGTACCATCCATGAGATTTTCTTGGCAAAGATACTAGAGTGGTTTGTCATTTCCTTCTCTAGTGGATTAAGACAAATGGGTTAAGTGACTTGCCCAGGATCAAACAGCCAGTAAACTGGGTCTGGATTTGAACTCAGGTCTTCCTGACTCCAGGCCCATCATTCTATCCACAGAGCCAGATAAACTACCTTTCCTGGACCCTAACACTGCTTAAAAACCCATAGACCTAGTGGAGGTGAGAAGCAGCACTGTGCAGATTTCTACAAACTTGAAAATAGAGGCAGGAAAGGAGCATTTGGGTCGGGATAAGAGAAATAGGAAAAAAAAGTATACTGTGGGAGTTGCTTTCCTAATATAAATTACAAAGCTTGCAGAAAGGCTAACTATATACCGATGAGGAATTCAACTTTTCTGGCATCTCTAAGAAGTTTAATTCTGCTAAAAGCGGCCCATCTGATGAATTCTTGGCTTTCCCAGCTCACAATTTAATATCCAATGGGAGAGGAAGCAACAAGGGGACTGCTTTTCTGGGCTTAATTCTAATGAACAAAGAAAAATAGGTTAGCAATGTAAAAATGACAGGAACCACGGGAAAAAGATGATTGCTTCATCCTTGATCTTCTGGTAGCCAAGAATGGAAAAAAAACAAACATAAAGATGTGTCCTATGTTTAGAAAACTCATATTTTAAAGCCTCAGAGAAAAGATAGTTACAATCCCATTGCTGGGATTTAATTTCCTATTGGGGAACAATTCTAAAAAAATGAATCTTACTACATAATCACAAATAATTATGAAAAAAAAGAGAAAGTCTCCTAAAACTCAATGTGGCTACACCAAAAGCTCTCTGATGAACTTCTCTTTACAGAGGATATTTACAAGAGAGATAGAGTAAGTGATTAATAAGCATGGATGCAGGTGAAAGAAAGGCAGTATCTCATAAAAATACTTTGAGCTAAGTTAAAGCCCCAGATGAACTGAGGTTTATACAAAGTGCCAAAAGGAAGACATGAGAGCTACTGCTTTGGGAAGACATTGACTGGTGACAGAGAGAAGGCCGAACTCAGCTCCTGTCTACTGCTTTCTTTTTCACTGAGGAGAATGGTCATCAAACTAGGAAGTGCAGGAAAAAAATGACTTAGAAGGGAATTGAAATTCAGGAGAGGTGAAAAGATAGCACATACCTAGCCATTTTCATTATATTCCAACTTCTAGGAACAAACAAATTTCCTGAAGGTGATTGAGAATATAATCTCAGTGTTCATTTACATTTAATGTATCACACCCTTAGTCCACAGTTTTTAAGGAATAACGGAAAATAGAACAGATACCAGTATTCAAGAGAGGAATGATTGTACTGGTTTTTTCAAGAGAAGGAAGGGATGAAACCTGGAAATCACAACTGATAAACTTTATGTCACTCCCTGGAAAAATTCCAAATTAAGTTGTTTTGGGGGAATTTGGGTAAATACTTTACTTGGTTACTAGGAGTAAGCATAGGCTCACCAAAAATAAGTCATACTAAACTAATGTCATTTCCTTTCTTAATATTTGCTTATCAACTAAGAAAATGTCATAAATTTTGAAGTTGTTTAATTTAGCTTTATTTTGTTTAAACTTCATAGAGATTTTCTTCTTTCTCTCTCTCTTTCTCTCTTTTCTTTCTCTCCTTCCTTCCTTCTTTTCTTTCTTTCTTTCTTTCTTTCTTTCTTTCTTTCTTTCTTTCTTTCTTTCTTTCTTTCTTTCTTTCTTTCTTTCTTTCTTTCTTTCTTTCTTTCTTTCTTTCATAGTTGTATCCCCAGCTATTAGCACAGTGCTTGGCACATAGTAGGTGCTTAATAAATACTTATTGGCTTTTGATATAGGATATCTATTATCAAAATAGATATCCTATAGATATCCAAAATAGATATCACCTAGATATCCTCAGGGTGAGGATGGTGAAATGTGGGTGAAATGAGAGCACTCTTAGGGAGACCCAGAGCTGATTGAATAACATTACCTACTGTTGATTGATGAGTCTATGCCAACCTAGAAAGAGTCCCCTTATAAATTAATGTAAGTCTCCCTCCGTACCCCATCCTGGTCCGCATGTTTATTTATGACTCAGAAGAAGACCTGGATGGAACAATGATCAGATGCAAAGATGGCATAAAACTGAGTGAAGAAGCAGACAGCAGAAATGACATGATTAAGTTTCCTGAATATCTTGACATGGTGGGATATAGCATGGAAACTAACAAGCTAAAACTTAGCTAAAAAAGTAATAAATGCAAAGTTTTCTATGTAGGATTTTTTTTAAATCAACTGCATCAGTCAGTACTTTGGGTATTAATTTTCCTATGGTTTGACTGTTCCTGAAATTCAGGCACACTGACTCCAAGTACAAGTAAAAAGTCAGGTACTAGAAGTTGGAATGTCTGTCTAGCTATAGGATGTGAAGTTATATGGGAACCTGAGGACTGGCAGGAAAATGAAAGTATTTTGTGTAAAAGCAGATTGGTCTTTATTATCTACAATATTCAGACAGATCTGTGACCATGTTAATGTGGTTGTTCCTTCCAGTCATGCAGATCTTAACCCCTCCATGAATGCCCACTTTTCATCTTTTGTCCTCATCTTTTCATAAATTTGCCACATAGGATCCACACAAATACCTCCCCCACACACACACTTTGACATTGTGGGAACACTAATAGTGAACACAAGCTGTCCATTGGTTATCTTTCACTCTTGTTGCATCTTCCTCCTTGCTCCTCCATTTCTCTGATGATATCATTTATTTCTGCCTTGTGATTCTTTCTGGGTGATGTCCTATACAGTCTGCCCATGCACCCTGCTCTCCGTTGCCCCTCAGTTGCCCCTCAATTTCAGTTCTGTACAGAGTGTCTAGTTAAACACTCTATGACTCATAACCAAACAATCCTAGAAGAGTACTGATGTTAAGAAGACGGCCCTTTAAGGTAGAAGTCTGGAGACATTAAAGAAACTTGAAACATATAAATTCTTTTCCTTTTCCCCTAATTATCTTTGGAAACAGATGAATAAATCATTTTGACTGTTATAAATACCCAAATTAACTATAAAAGACATATGAAGAAAGACACTACATCCAGAGAAAGAACTGGTAAATAGAAGTATGTATAGAATAATTTTACAGAAATATACCTATTTGTGTCTAATGGTAGCCATTTCTAGGGCTGGGGGAGGGAAGAAAAGATAAAAAAGAAATTTATGTCATAACTTTATTATATGTGTAAAAGGAATACCATATGGAGATTCTTGCTTCATTCCAAAAATTAAAAACAAAATAGATAAATGTGAAAAAGAGAAACTTGAAGATTTCCCAAAGGGACTTTGCTTACAGCCATTAAAACTCTTGTAAACTCTAAATAAATACAGTATTCCAGAGGATCTGCTTCTTGGAATAGACTTAGTAAAATAACTTTGTAAACCTAGGATACCCACAAGTTATATTTTTCTTACTTGACTTTTTTAGATTTTAATCTTAACCTTTCTTCTCCTTTGAACCAAAGAGCTTCAGAAAGCTTTGACCTTCCTCAATTGGTTATCATTGTCATCAAAATTGCTATGACAACTCAGGACTCAGTTCTTGGCTTTGACTTACTATTGTTTAAGAAAATCAACCTGTCAGCTACCCTGGGAAGCAGGGTATACTCTGAGGCAGGAGAGGGTGAGGTAGGACTCATAGTACAGGAGATGGTCATATTACTAAGACCAGCTTCACACTGACAAGGTGACAAGCCTTGTCATCTATCATCCCATTAGGGCTGGCATTTCTCCAGTTCTGGTCCTTAACAACCATTTCTTGAAGATCCCACAAGGCGCTACCTTCCTATCATGGGAATACACCAATATGCATAATATTTGAAGAGTCCCAATCTTTATCATGTCTCTAATTCTGTGACTTGCCCATGACTTGTGGAAGGGTAAGGAGAGGTTTATATGAGGTTGTCTACCCTTATACACTTCTGGAGGGGAAGGGACTACTTCATTTTAGTCTCTCTATCCCCAGGACTAGCATAGTATATGACATATAGTAGGTACTTCATAAATGCTCACTGCTTGCTTGATCGAAACGAAATTAATCCTGTAACATGGGGTCATCTTTTGGGAGCAGCAAACAAAGGAGAAAGTGAAGCTTCTGATTCAACTGGCTGACAGCTTTGTCGAAAAGGGCCACATCCATGCCACTGAGATCAGGAAATGGGTGACAACAGTTGACAAGCACTATCGGGACTTCTCCCTGAGGATGGGCAAGTACCGCTACTCACTGGAGAAAGCCCTAGGAGTCAACACTGAGGTAGGTGCAGAGAGGTTGCATCATCCTTTCCCTTCCCCCTTCATTGCTTTCAGTCCTCTTGGTCATTTGTACTACAACAAAATACAAACTATGTCCGTGTTGTACTTGGCACCCAAGATGAGTTTTCTGACAATCCATAGCTCTTTCACACTGAGTTTTGTAGTAGGTGGGATGGATTACATTGAGCCAGACCTACCAATGCATTTGCATGATGGCTAGTCAGGGTTATTGGTGCTTTTTATGGCTGTAGAGAAGAACTTTTCTCTAAGCCAAGTTAATTGGCCCCCATTGGGAATTGGACTCATAATTTTGGCCTCATTAGCACCCTACCGTATTCAACTGATCTAACTGGCAAATTGCTATGGCTCCAGCTGTGGTGGGGGTTGCCCTTGTCAGATGCTATTTGTGTGAGGGTCCTAGAGACTGAAAATTTAATTGTTGAAGATATAGGACATAGTTGATGGGAATTTCAGAAGAGCTATTTGGGGAAAGGAAGATAAAGATGATTCTTATGCTGTTATTTTAAGCAGGAGACTCATGGAACAAAATTAGGTCTAGAAGCTATAGTTGGTCTAAGCATGGGGGTGTATACCTGTAATCTCTGCTGCAGAGGTGACTAAAGATGGTGGATCACTTGAGCTTGGGAGTTCTGAGATGTAGTGGATTGAACCATTGGATGTCTGCATTAAGTCCAGCATCAATAAGGGGAGCCCCTGGAAAGGGAGGACACCAGGCTACCTAAAGAAGGGTGAACCAACCCACATCAGAAATGGAGCAGGTCAAAGTTTCCATTTCAGTAAGTAGTAGGGTTGGGTTCAGGAGTGACCACTGTACTTCCAGCCTATGCAATATAGAGATAAAAAAGGGGGTGAGGAGGGGGAGGGGAGAGGGAGGGAGAGAAAGATAGAAAAGAAGAAGGAAGGAAGGAACGAACGAACGAACGAACATAGTGGGTTAAGAATGAGCAGAGAGATGGGCAGCCCCTCTTCTCCCCTGTCCAGAGTGGACATCTTGTGACTGAAGATGTTAACTCTTCTCCTATTCTTTCTACTATCACGTCTTGTCTCAGAACAAAAGACATAGGTACTAACTTCTAAGAGAGACAGACAGAACTCCTAATGCATGGGAAAGCAAGATGAAATAAATGATAAATAAATAAAGCCAGGGACTTTATAAGGGCAGGATCTCCAGAGCAGAGGACATGGAAATAAATTTTGAAAATGCAGACCTTTTGTCAGTCACAGTCACGAGTCTGTCACATTTTAATGTCATTTAACTTTAATTTGGTAGTCAAACAAGTCAGCTTAGTTCCCTCATGAATTCTTACAAAAATTATCCAGAGAACTTAGGGAAATCAAATCTGCTAAAAAGTTTATAGATCACCTGTATATTCCATCTATCTAGACTCCTTCTGTCATTTCTAAGATGAATGACAGATAGAATTGTCTGTAATTAGGGAGTGGAGCTAACTAATTTCTTTTCATTTCACAGATTAAGCCTGTAATGGGGTGTATTTGAGCTCTCCTTTAGGAATATCACTCGTCTGATTGCAGAATTTGGCTAGAGCTCTAGGAAAAGAGTTAAGGCAGGATGCATGTTAGATGGACACTGAGACCTCACTTCACATTGAACAATGTCAGGTTTACCCATTAATCCAGAGCCAAAGACAAATGCTAACTAATGCATATATCAAGTAATGAAAAATTAATATACACATTAATTGTGCTTCTTTTTAACCTTCTATTTACAAGGATAAATATTTATTTATATTTAAAGCTTTGCATTGATTACTTCCCCAGGGACATAAAAGTGTATTTGCATTTCCACATGACTGAATTTCACAAATTTTGGGGTTTCATGATCAAGAGGCAGGCTCAATCAAAGTAATAGCTCTGAGCAAGGTGTAAGACCTTATTTGATCGGGTATAGGACATATTTATTGGCCCTAAGAGACCGACATATAATTATTGAATTTGTTCATTTTTTTTCCTACTCTAAGCATTTACTTGGACTGCAACTTCTTATTATAGCAATTTCATGTAGAAAGAAAAGGATTAAAAAAAACAAGCCAACTTTCCCTTCCATAGGAGTATTTGTGGATTTATGGTTTTGGTTATGGTTCATTTTCTCATCTCCTTTCCCTGAAAGCACATTACTCTGGCCATCTTTCCCTTGCCTACCCCACTCCCTTGTATCTTTCCAGTGGCCTTTCCCTGAGATGTCCATTAAGTGATCATCTTCAATCTTTCTGTCTATAGGATAACAAGGACTTGGAGCTGGACATCATCCCAGCAAGCCTCTCAGACCGTGAGGTCAAACTGCGGGATGCCAACCATGAAGTCAACGAGGAGAAGCGGAAGTCAGCCCGGAAGAAAGAGTAGGTGCTATCTGGGCAGGCCCAGCCCTGAAAAGCAAAGAAATCTCATGATAAGAAGTATCCCTTTCCTTTATTCCCCATAGTCAGTCATTCACCAAGTTTGGACAAAGGACAGAGTTCTGGACTTGGAGTCAGGATGACCTGATTTTAGATCATACCACTGATATTTACTAGCTGTGTGACCCTGGGCAAGTCACTTCACCTAGGTCTACCTCAGTTTCCTTATATCAGTAAAATAAGAGATTTGGACTTAATGCAAGGTCCCTTTCAGCTCTGAATCCATGATTCTATAAAATGTCTTTAATAGCTATCTATTCCTTTCCCTTCCTACTGAAATTCATTTATTCAACAAATGTTTATTTTATTTTTTTACTTATTCTTTGAATATTTTCATTTTTTAAATGTTTTATTGATGTCTTTTTTTTAATCATCATGATTTTCCCCAGTATTCCTACCTTTCCCTTCCCAGCGAACCATCCCATATAGCAAATGGCATTTTTTTTAAGACAAACAAAAGGAACAATAGGAAAAAAAGTCAGCACAATCATACATTGATGCAATGTTTAACACATTTAGGCCTCCCACCTCCACCCAGGATTGAGATGGGGGTGTCCTCTCCTATCTCTTCATTCAAATCATGCTTCTATGAGCATTGAATAAGTTCCACATTTCTATCCTTTCACCTCCTAATAATGATCTCATTTCAGATTTCCAATATTCTCATAACCACCCCTGCCAGGTAGGATTCTTCTCATGGTCTGTGCATTGTCTTAGCTGCAATTCCCAAAGCTCTATCTCTGCTACTGTCCTCTCCCCTGAGCTCCAGTCCTGGTCTGTATCTGCCTGTAAGACATGAGGATGTCGGTCACCAAACCCCATAATGTTATCTCAAACTCAATTTGCCTAAAACTCAATTTAACATCTTTCTTGCCCAATCAGACCCCTTCTGAACTTCCTTTCTTCCAGGTCTCCCAGGCAACCAGGCTCAAAGCCTTGCAGTCATGTTTAACATATCCCTTTCCTTCCTTAATTATGGCCAGTCCACCATCAAGTTTTGACAGTCCTTCCTCTAAAATATCTCTTGTCCCTTCCCACTGCCATTTATTCATTCAGCAGGCATTTATTAAACTCCTACTGCATGCCAGGCATTATTCTAAGTATAGAAGGATACAAAGAAAAAAAACCAGTCCCTGCCCTCACAGAGCTTACATTTTGCCTGAACGCCACTATTCCCTATTCCAGACCCTTATCACCTCATTCTTAAATCATTTTAGTTTCCTTCCAATATTCTCTTTCTCTTCATTCTCTTATGCACACTGTTGATAGATTCACCTTCCAAAAATAATACTTTCATCATTTCATCCCCTTCTTGAAAATTCTCAGTGGCTCCCCTTTTTGTAGGATGATTCAAAAACTCCTTGGCCTGGCATTCAGGGCTCTCCACATTCTAATTCTAACCTGCCTAGTCTAATCCCCCCAATTCAAATTGACCACTCCATCTGGGATGGCCTTCTAGTTTTTTTTGTCCTAAACATAGGCCTCATGATGTTATCCCAACTTAGGAGGTCTCCTTTTCTTTATGCAATTTAATCCTACTCATCCTTCAAAGTTCAACCCACTTCCTTTGTGAAACCATCTGGATGACACCAGATGATGCTGATTGCTCCGTTCTCCAAAGTTTTGTAGCATTTCTGTAACACGTACCATTAATCTGGTACTTGGTGCCTTGTATCGCTATTAGGATGGAGATAGGGTAACGAAGCGCTGGGTCTGAAGTCAGGAAGGCCAGAGTTCAAATCCAGCCTCTAACTCCCTACCTCCTGGGCAAAGCACTTAACTGCTTTCTGCCTCAGTTTCTTCTACTGTACAATGGAGAAAATAATAGCACCTACCACAAAGGTTTGTGGTCAGGATAAAGTGAGATAATATTTGCAAATCTCTTAACACAGTGCCTGGCACATTGAAGGTACTTAATAAATGTTCGTTCCGTTTTCCCTTTCCTGTCTTGTTTTTCTCTGTTCCCCTGTAATTTCATTGATATCAAGAACCCAGATGAGGAACTGTCTCTATCAATGAAAATCATCCCTGTCTCCACAACTTAAAAGTCGTGCTGCCCTAATAGAGATAAAAGAAAGATAAAACAATAACCCTATGGTAGCATTGCTATGGATTCTCTCTCTGCTGATGCAGGTTAAGACCCATCCCTGGCTTAGCCTCATTGCTTTGGAAGAGATCTTAGAGATTGCCTGGTTCAATCCCTTCATTCAGGATCACACAGCCAGTATATGTTAGAGAGAAGGCTTGAACTCAGGTCCTCCTGGAGCTAAGGCTGGCTCTCTGTCCTCTCCTACCCTGCCTCTCTGGGATTGTTATTAAAACATTTAAATCCAATTCACCAAACATTGACTAAGCAGGTGGGATGAACGAGGTGCTACACTTGGTGCTGCAGGAAGAAAGTTGAGAAAATGGCAGGTCTCCACCCTCAAGTTTATAATAGAGGGCTGGCGGGGGAAGTATCCAACCTATTACATAAATAAGTCTAATTTAAGGTAGAGTGTGATGGAAGTGAATGAGAGATCCAGACAAATGGTTCTAGGAAAACCTGAGGAGAAGCCAGGTGGCTGGTCCCCAACACAATTAGAAGCAAACTTACTATCTGAGAAGGGAGGACAAAGGGGAAAGAGGGATAGAATTTGAAATTTGGAACTTTAAAAAAAAGTATTAAAATTGTTTTTACATGTAATTGGGGGAAAAGAGGAAAATATTGTTTTAAATATATAGCACCCCCCAAAAAAGATTATAAGCAACTCGAAAGGGAAGAGTATGCCTCAGTTTTACTTTGTGTCCTTCACAGCCCCTGGCCCAGTTTTCAGGATAAGGTAACAGTTGCTCAATGAATACATATTGATTTCGGTTGATTGGGAAAACCAAGATCTTGTCCAAGACCATGAAACAGGTCAGGAATAGAACCTGGACTAGATCCCAGGCCTACACACTCTAGGGTTTGTTTGTTTTTTGGTTTTTTTTCAAGGTAGATCATGGAACATTTCAGGAAGGCAGGGGAAGAACCCATCCTTTCCCTAATGACATCATCATCATTATTACCACCACCACATTTTAGATTTTCATAGGACTTTATCATTTACAAATAATTCACATTTGTTTTCTCATTCCCTCCTCCCACTGAGATAGCCCGGGCTATAATAGTATCCCCATAATGCAGTTGGGGACCCTGATAATCGGAACAGGAAAAGGTTTTGCATAAGGTCACATAGCTAGTAAATAAGAGAGCCAGGGCTGGAATCCAGATTTGTTTGAGAAGCAATATGTAGTTGTGACCTGCAGTCAGAAAGACCTGGGTCCAAACCTGTGACCTTGGCAAGTTGCTAGTTTCCTCCTCTGTAAAATGAGGGATTGTGCAGAACAGTTTCTAAGATCCCCCGCAAGCTCTGTGTCTTTGATTCTGTGATATGAATCCCAAACCAGCACTCAGTCCTGGTTGCCAGGTTACTTTCCACCTTCTCAGCAGAGGGACCTCGGAAAGGAAGGGAAGGTGCATAAAGACAGGCTGGTTTCAGCAGGAGGGAAAGCTCCCATCCATCTAGGCAAATGCATAATTTGTACCCAGGAGTGGATACAATGGGATATGTTTTAATGAAGAAGATATTGTCATGGAATTAGACTGTGGGACTGCCAGTGAGTTGTATGGAGTATTGTAACAGCTGAGGAGGAAATGGGGCTTTGAGGAGTGCAGTCAAAGGCAAGTTTGAGGGGAGCTTAGAGCTGTCGAGGGGTTTCAAGCATTCTCCTTGGTGTTACTGGACAGATAGGGGAGGGAAGGGTGCTATTGGAGGGTCTGTTCGTTCCTTGCCTTCCACTTAATAGATAGGCACCAGAAGGAAAAAAGGCACATTTTGCACACCTCCATTTGCACACCTCTAATCGCCCTGTCTTCCAGCACCTCATTGTGATATGGTGGGAAGCACTGGATTCTCAAAGGGCATAATAGTAGAAGGGAAGTTCTTTCAAGCCCTGTCAAATCAGAAGGGTTTCTGTTATGGTCCCAGGGATGGACCATTATCCCAGGACCATCCTAGTTCACTTCAGGGAAGCTGTTCACAGGTTAGGCACTGTGTGAGGCATCCATTGTTCACAACAACTCATGAAGACCTCCTCATCAAGAGGCATGTAGTGGGGGTGGCTAGGTGGTGCAGTGAATAGAGCACTGGCCCTGGAGTCAGGAGGACCTGAGTTCAAACCTGGCCTCAGACACTTAACACAAAAACTAGCCATGTGACCTTGGGCAAGTCACTTAACCCCAATTGCCCTCCAAAAAGCAAAAAAAAAACAAAAGAGGCATGTAGTGGAAACGGTGCTAAACTTGGAAACATAGAACCTGGGTTCGAGTCCCAACTCTGACTCTTATTATATGACAGGGTCTGGGGTCACAGAGCTAGTTAATGATAGCACTGGATCTAAGACCTAGATCTTTTTACTTCCCAGTCCAGGATAATTTATGACCATATTATTCTGTGACTCTGAGTTTTGAGCCAAGTTTTAAGTAGGAGAATGAATACTGATGGAGAAGACCAAGGGAGATAATCAAAAATGGTGTCATTGTGTGAGTGTGAATGGATGACTTACTGGAAGACTATGTGCTTTTCCTTCTAGATTCATCATGGCAGAACTCCTCCAGACGGAAAAGGCATATGTAAGAGATTTACATGAGTGCTTAGAGGTAAGACTGAGTGGCTTGCTTAGTAAGTAAGTACTTACTGTAAGTGACTTTCAGACTTGTCAGAAAGATGGCATCTTTGACAATGATCCAGGATTGTAGACAGCACAGAACTCAAGATTCTGTTCTTTTTTCAGAAGGAAGCAGAAAATAAGAAACTGTCTCAAAGAAGACATAGATACCCTTGGGGCCAGAAAAATCATATGGAATCATAAAGTTCTTTGATAAGAGAAACTCAAAAATTTCTCACAGAGTGGGTCTATACCTGCCAAGTAAAGTGGAGAATTAAAGTAATTATCTAGATAATTCTTGTTTAAAAACAAAACACTTATCTCCCACTGATCATTTAGTAAACAAGTCACCATAGGTTGGTGAGGGGGGTGGAGTATGTTTCTCCTGGATTCTCACTTCATTTCAGGAGATGAATTTCACCTGAGATAGTTTGGGACGATTTTACATATTCAGCTTTGATTTTCTTTCCACTTTGTTTACTGTCTTGTTTATGTCCTTAATTTTACATTTCCCGGTCTGGGCCTTGAGCCAGAAAGCTGGAGGGCCTGTCTGTTCTTGTTTGCATTTTTGCATGGCTGTGCCAATGTTGAAACCTGTTGGTGTCTTCCAGACGTACCTGTGGGAAATGACAAGTGGTGTGGAGGAGATCCCCCCTGGGATTCTTAACAAAGAACACATCATCTTTGGCAACATCCAGGAGATCTACGATTTTCATAACAAGTAGGTCGGTGGAGGATTTCAGGGGAGCTCTCTAGGAGCATCGAGCTGGAAGGGAACTCAGAAGCCATAGTTCAGCCTTCTCATCTTATAGATAAGGAAACTGAGGCACTTGAAGGTTGAGTGAGTTGGCCAAGGTTATACAGGGCAGAAGCATCAGAGAGAGGATAGGTACATAGTTCCTTTGCCTCCAGAACCAATGCTGTTTCCACTGTGCCACATTGCCTCCTAGAGAGGTCCCCAACTAACAGAACATAGCAGATCTTTTCAGAATCTGGAGTTGGAAAAGACCTCAGATATCATGTCATCCAGAACATACCTGAATCCCTTTTACCAGATACCAGACAAATGTGTGTGTAGTCTGAGCTTAAAGATCTCTAGTGAAAAAGAACAAGTGACCTCTTAGAAGTAACCCATTCCTACTTTTCTCAAGGCCCCTAGGGAAATTAGTCAACTGTCCAGTTTTCACTAAGGGCCTACTGTGTACCCAGACCTACAAAGTACATAAGCTGGATAGCAGGAGAAGGCCGCTGTCCATAAGACAGAGTCCAGCTTTACAGGTTAGAGCTCCAGGCATTTGTTGCCACCATGCCTCATTAGACACATACCCTTCTCTAAAATCTACCAGGATCCCCAATGGAGGAGGAGAACTTACCTGTCAACTGGGCCCCTTCTCATTCCCCCATTCAGTCATTTCAGCATCAGTATCAGGCACACATGCTGTAAGCTCAAAGCTTTGGGGCAATGAAAGATAGATCTTCCTATCAAAAAGTTCAGAAGTTACCTGCACGAGAATCTCTTCTTGCACCCTGATTTGATTAAGAAGATCCTGTTTAGCTGAGAGAAAAGAATAGTAGCCTAATTTCTGTAGCTCAAATATTCTACTCCTCCATTCTCCAAAATGCACCCAACTCATCTAAGGTTAGGGCAGTAGTTATCAGGTATCTTCTGAAAAGCTAATATTGTACTTTAAGTTTCTGAAAGTCAAAGGAAGCACTTCTAAGGAGCATAAGATGCTCAACTGTGAAACAGACACCCTCTTTATTGATGGTGTATGGAGATGGAGAACAAATATACTTAGTATTAGAAAAACCACAAATGAAAAAACACAAAAGGGCTAAATTTTGATTGTTACTGTTCTGTCCTGGAAAGCCCAGAGATCCAGCATTAGTGTTATTAGGATATGACCTGGAGTCAGCCCTAGGATCCCAGTCTTGGTTGGTGATTATGGTTCAAGAATTAGAAAGAGGGAAAGGGAAGGATCCATGCAAACCAGAAAAGAAGATAGTCAGAGAACAGAGCATGACTGAAACCTACCTGAAATGGTGAACCCAATCAGACTAGTGGGACCCAGAGCAGAAGCTCTGTATGTGAAAGGGATGGAGAGTAAGTATCCAGTGTCTCCCAAACCACTCGTTACCAAAAAGGCAAAATTTTCCAGTTGAATTATAAATAGGTTATAGTCCCCATTGAGGCAAAATGGTCCTTGGACAATTTTATCAAAGCCATTCAGCCATTTTTTAAGTCTTTAGATAAGTGAAGCCATGACAGTTTGTTTCTCCCACCAAGTCTGGAACCTTCATGACTGGGTGAGCGAGGAGGACCCAGAGAGAATTTCTGCCTTGGGAGGTCTCTCTGGAATAGCTAACCCCCAAACCCCAGGAACCTCTCATCTGCCTTTTAAAACCCACCCACGTAATTCCAAGCTAGAAATAGGGAACTGCGTAAAGAAAACCAATTCACCTACAGTCTAGCCTATACTTCATGGAGAAGACTAAGATTAGAATCCAAGTACTTTGCTAATTCACCCATTTGTTTAAAGAAATTTTATACCACCACCTATATACAGGCACTGAAAACAGCATTATAAATAGCATACAAATGAGTCCTAATCATTTTAAATGGTGCTGTAGCTACCATCTTGTCAAAAGTGACATTTTGTAGCTCTCCCAAGAATCTTGACTTCAAAAGCAATAGGAAGTTTGTCAAGGAATTCAGAAGGAAATTTAATAGGAATTCAGTAAGAAAACTGTCAAGCATCAGAAAATTCTATGAAATTGAAAATTTCGACATGCAAAACAAAGTTTCTCATTTGGGTAGAAAGACTTAGGCCCTAAGTTACGTCCATCACCATTATTTTTGACTCTAACTCAAGTATGGCATTCTTTTCTCAAGAGGAGTATCAATGAAAGAGACTGAGTTTTAATGTTAAACACAAGAAAATCAGTCCTTTTTCACCCTTTTTTTCCTTTTGTTCTCTGCTGTTAACTCCATGTGTAGCCTTTGGCAAGTCATTTCCCCTTACTGGGGACTTAATTTCATCATTTGTAAAATAGAGTTGGTCTCTGATTTCTAAGGTGCAATTAGGGTCTTATGACCTGATGATCAAATTCAAGAACATGGGTAGAATAAATTAATGAATAAAAGACATTTATTAAGCACTTACTATATGCCAGACACTATACTAAACACTGGGGACATAAATAAGCAAGGAGGACAGTCCTGCCATCAAGGAGCTTATATTCTAATGGAGAAAGATAGCACATAAAGAGAGCTAGAAAGGGAGAGAGGTGTGTATGTTTAGTGTCGTGGTTTGGAAATGATCAGAAAACAATGTGAAAGCCTGTATTTGCTCAGTTGTCTGGTCATGTCTGACTTTACATGACCACATGGATGTTGTCCTTGGGGTTTTCTTAGCAAAGATCCTGGAATGGTTTGCCATTTCCTTCTCTAATATGTCCACATCTTACAGATGAAAAACTGAGACAAATAGGGGTTGAGAATTCCCCAGGGTCACATAGCTAGTACGTGTCTGAGGGTGATTTTGAACTCAGATCTTCTGACTCCAGGCCCAGTGCACTATCCACTGTGCAACCTAGCCGTCCCTGGATCAGGGTAAGATAAGGCAAAATCTCACCTTTCGGGGTCCAGGGTCTCAGGGTTAGAGTAGTGGTGGGAGGGGCTGCAGAGTTTGGCCAGGACGTAGAAGACATGCTTTGGAAATAGCAGGAAAGTAACAAAGAAGAGAGTGTACCATTAGATCTCCCTTCTATTTCCTCTTTCCATAACACCCAACAAGTGAAGTTCTGTCTGGTCTTTTAAACATGGTGTCCCCATTAGGCCTAATCTCTAAGTTAAATTTTAGAAAATATACATAGCTTGTATTGAACACGTCATACATTCAGAGGTACATAATGTTGGTTAAGCACACATATGCACCCAAAATATGCTTTACTTTTACTAAATCTGAATGTTGGTGATTGCTGGCAACTGATTTTTAGCATGAAATGTTTGAAAATGTGGAGGAAATGAGTCAGTCTGGACATTATCATCTTTCCAGAACCATCAGGTGTCAGATCTGGGAGGGACTTGAGAAATCATCTGGTCCAACCCCCTCATTTTGTAGAGGAGGAAACAGACCCAGGGAAATAACATGACTTGCAGGAGATCACATAGAAACTAAGTGGCAGAGTCAGAAATCAAGTCAACAAGTGTTTGTGAAGTCCCTACTATGTGCTAGGCACTGTGCTAAGTACTGGGGATTCAGAGAAAAAACAAAATCAGTCCCTACCCTCAAGGATCTCAGTCTAATGGGAGAGACAGTATGAGAGACCAAACAAGCATGTACCAACAAGCTATGTGCAGGATAAACTGGAGATAATCACAGAGAGAAGGTGTTAGTGTTAACCCAATACTCCTGACTCCAGTCCCAGTTCTGCTTCCACACCCTTTCCTTTGAGTTGCCAATACTGTTGTGAGTTTGAATTAAGCCTGGATAATTTATGACATTGGCTGCCAACTGCGGGACACAGTCCACCCACCTTCTCTAAAACCACTTCCTGGTCCCCATCCTTTGGAGCAATTACCTCTGATGAGTTGCAGGAGCGTAATAGTCATTTCAGGCGTTAGAATGAAAGGAAGTCCAGGACTTAATTGGTTTCCAAATCTAGAAATCACTATTTTATGTAGACAAATTGGAAACTTTCCCTCTCAGAGAAGAGACCATGGGCCATCCATCCCTTGGGAGCCCCAGGCTCTCTTAAAGGACTTGATCTGAGTTACCTTCACTGTTGTCCTGAGAATACAGATACTGGTACCCTATGCAGGTATTTATTTGCCTGCAGTGTTGCTGACTGCTGGTCTTGTTGATACTAAAGAAGTCCTGTGGAACTATTCACCCATTTGTAGCCACAAAGGACAGAAATGTCTTGTGTTCTTCTGCTGTTCATTCCTGAATTCTGTCAGATATAATAGCGTTTGGCACAAAAGGGCAGACAGCAAAGTTTGTCTTCATTGTCTCCAGCCTGTTTTCCCCTTGCTCTGCTAATTTGGTAGCAGGACTCTCCTGCCCTTGCTTCAGGTACCCAGTACTCTGCATCAAATAGGTAGTAGCATGGCTTAGTGGATAGACAGTGAGCCTCTCGAGCCAGCAAGATCTGAGTTCAAATTCTGCCTCAGACACACACTGATTTTGTGACTGCTGGGAAAGTCACAACCTCGCAGTGATCTAGAGGTAACTCTCCAAGGCTATGTCTGGCCATTGGACCCAAGTGAGGCTGGTAACTTTGCACGGCCCTGCCTCACTTAAATCCAGTTCACATCTCCTTCCTGCTGTCATTGGAGAACACAGAATGTGCAACAGCAACAAGGTTATAAATTATAAAGAAGGCATTGACTCGTATTAGTGGAGAGGCTTCCCCACAGAGGAGTTCCCTATGCTAATAAATCATAAATCCAGGATCTATCCCAATCCCACCTACTTAAAACGGGAAAAAAAAAGGATCTAACAGAGCAGTAATTATACTTGTTAATTGTTTACTATCAGCTCTATGGTATAGTGGATTTGGAATTGGGAGAACATGAATTCAAATCAGTTTCCTCATCTGTAAAAATGGGGATAATAATCACATCTGCCAACCTCACAGAGTTGTGAGGATCAAATGAGAGACATAGGTGAATTCCTTGTTATCAGTAGTAGTAAACATAATGACAGTAATAATAATAAATATTAAGGCAGCGAGGTGGCCCAGTGGATAGAGCACTGAGCTTGGAGTCAGAATGACCCAAGTTCCAAGCCTGCCTCAGACATTTGGTAGCTGTGTGATCCAGGGGAAGTCACTTCACCGCTCTCTGACTCAGTTTCTTCAATTGTAAAACAGGGGTAATAGTAGTCCCTTCCTCCCAGGACTGCTGTAAGAATTAAATGAGCTATTTGTAAAATGCTTAGCGCAAGTCCTGACATACAGTAAGCATTTAATAAATGCGTGTTTCCTTCTTTCTACTAATTATTACTTTGAGCCCCTTTTCTTGAATTTTAGAGTGGAAAACTTTGTTATAACAGTACCCTCCCCCCCCCCCCCCCCAAAAAAAAGGAAGAAGAAATTCCAGGCATCAGAGGACAAGTGGGCAAGATTCCCTATTGTCATTAAACCTGTGTAAAACTGATAAAAATAAAACGGCCCATCTTCTTTCCTTGGGGGGAGAAAGATTTTTGCTTTGACTTGCACAAAGTCAACAAAAGTAGTCCTTATTCATACTTGTTTACATCAGTTTCTTACCTTTCAAGCCTGTATCCCCAGCAGCACAGTCATGATTGAATATGCAAATCATTACCTTCTTTAGATTAACATACACATTTGATTTCTTCTATATATGAACTATTCACAAAGCCGAGCTGTCTCAGTTTGGCATTGTGTGGGTATTGGGATGAGTGGGTAGCCTAAGTGGCCCACCTCTAACCTGAGCCAGCCCAGAGGGAACTTGGACTGGGGCACCCTTCACTAATTGACAGTAGCTGAAGTTTCTTTCATGTGCTCAGAGGCTAGGAATGAGCAGCAGGGGGATGGTGGGAGGCCCTGGCTGCAGCTGAGCCTCCTCTGATTCCACCCTCCCGGCAGCCTAGGCGTGAAGGAGTCTGGTGTGAGCAGATGGGAGGGAGCCAGAGGGCACTGGGCCCTCTGGCTCTGAGCCTGGGGCCTGCAGACTGGGGCCAAGCCGTTTTTGAAGCTCTGCTTCCTGATGGAACAGAAATTCAAATGAATCATTGTGAGCTCCCTAAGTGAGTGCAATGTGCTGGCGATCTCCACTGAACACCCCCACCAATCTCCAGTCTCTTTAGTCTCTTTGGCCTTTTAGTCGGTCCTAAGTATATTCTTTTATTCCATCAGAACTGGACATTGATGGGGAACAGTAAGGGACAACAAAATGGGACCAGTCTGGTAGATTTCCTTTTCTTCAAATAGCTGCTTTAGATTCAAGCTGCCCATGCTTTAAAGAACTGCCCAGATTCACATTAGAGACACATTGTCATCACTGTCAACATCATCATCATAGCTAGCATTTATATAACATGTCAAGATCCACAAGGTGCTTTACATGTCTTATCTCACTTGAATCTCACAACAACTCTGTGAGTTAGGTAGTGTTGTTAGCCCCATTTTACAGATGAGGAAACTGAGGCTAAGATTTTAAATTACTTTCCCAGGGTCATGCACTTAAGTAAGTGTCTAAGGCAGAGTTTTTCTTCCTTCTTTCCTTCCTTCCTTCCTTCTTTCTTTCCTTCCTTTCTTCCTTCCTCCCTCCCTTCCTTCCAACAATGAGGGCTAAGTGACTTGCCCAGGATCACACAGCTATTAAGTGGCTGAGGTCACATTTGAACTCAGGTCCTCCTGACTCCAGGGCTGGTGCTCCATCTACTGCACTACCTAGCTTCCGCCTAAAACAAGATTTCAACTGTCTCTTAAGTTCACTGTACCACCTAGCTATGTCTAACAAGTATTTATTATTATGTGACAGGTTCTTTGCTAAGTGCTGGGGATAGAAAGACAAAAATAAAACAAGAAGTTTAGATTTTAGTTCCTAGGGATGCAGTGGGAATGTGAGATATTTTCCTTTTCAAGTATAACAAGCTCAATTCTTAAATTGTTGAAATAGCACTGATTCAAAGACTTGTGGAATTTTCAATGGGAGGAACTTTTTTGTTGTTGAGTTATTTCAGTCATGTTCAACTCTAAATGACTCCATTTGGGGTTTTCTTGGTAACAATAGTGGAATCGTTTGCCATTTCCTTCTCCAGCTCATTTTACAGATGAGGAAACTGAGGCAAACAGGGTTAAGTGACATATCCAGAGCCACGTAACTAATAAGTGTCTGAGGCCAGATTTGAACTCATGAAAATGAGTCTTCCTGACTCCAGGCCCAGAACTCTATCCACTCTACCACCTAACTGCCCTTGGAAGTGACCGTCAAGGTCATACAATCTAATCTTTCTCTAAAGGCAGAAATACCTTCTATAATATCCCTGGGGTAGCCATCCAGCTTGAATTTAGGTATCCCAAATTTAGACCATTCAATCCAAAATCACCCTCTCCCAGATTCTTCCCTCACAAGGCCTTCCATTCCAATGTTGCCAAAAGTTCTTCCTTAAATTGAGCAGAAAACTGGGAGCCTTTAAGCTACACTCAATGGTCCTAGTCTCCTACATTTAGTAGACACATGGAATATGTCTACAAACCTCTTCCATCTGACACTTTTTAAGGACTTGAAGATGTTGCTGTGTTCAAGCTGACTCTTATCCACAATAAGCAGCCCTGCTTCCTTCAAAAAACATGGTCTGTAAATCTGTCATGGTCCCAGGTTTCCTCCATTCAGACTCTAGTTTGTAAATGTCCATCTTCAAAGATGACACTTCAAACTGAATTCCCAATATGGTGGCATTTCTCCTGACAAACCTTATGAAATATTTGTATCAGACAGTGTCAAGGAAAGTTTTTGTCTAGGGCACTGTGTAAGATGGGGAGGAAACATTCTCCTGCTGCCAAAGCATTTGAAAGAGATATTGCTTCATAGTTATTGGATGTGTCAGTGACATCTCTTAAGTCTTAATAATTCTCCAAGAATTTCACATATAACTGTCTGTTCTGGAAGGAAAAATTACACTTCTATCCTATGCTCAATTCATCTACTGCAGATATTAAATATAATTTTTCATATAAATGAGATCCTTAAAAAGTAGACTAGAAAGTAGCTAGAAAAACCAAGTTTAAATTTTCCACAATTTGCAATCAATCTCACAAAGAGGTGATTCATTCATACCTACCACATTTGCCTAAAGAAGGCAAAGATGATGTTGATCAGACTTATTTATATTTTCAAACACCTGCAGCTACAAATGAAGAAGTAAATTCCAATGTTTCCAGTGATCCAAGTTCAGATTTAGAAGGTGATGATCACTAGGAATGATGGACCTATTACTTGATCAGTAATGAAGCCTGACCTTAGGTACAAGCCAGAGGTGAATGAATTAAATTAAGCATTTTCCAAATAATAATGTAGGACTCATAGCCACAGCCCCTTGACCCTTCTAAATGGTACCCCAGGTTGGAGATGCATATTCTGTGGGTACCAGCTTCTGCTCAAAATCACAACTCACAAGCTTTAACCAATGTAGTCATTTTCCCAGCTACCCAAAGGACACAGTTCAAAATAAAATACATTTAACAAAAACAGCAAGGCAAGATAAGGGACAGTCCCTTCCCTACATACAAGGCAATATTCTCCCATAGGTCACCACACCAATAATGGGGAGAGAGATGGGAACATGTGTTGGGGATCATGTGTAGGTAACACATGGCCAGGTTATACACATCCTTCTATTGCTAGGGCAACCCATGACTCTTAGGCTACTGAACCATCAATGTCCTTTGATGAGCAGCTTTTCTTCTTGTTGGCCCCAGCTTTTAAGGCTTGTCTTCTATCATTTTTTCAGCTAGAAAATTCCTTTCATCCCTATCATGCCCAGGGTCATTAATTGGCATTCCTTCAAAATATCCAAGGGATTCTACTTAGCGAAACAGGAAAGGTGCTACCTTGAGCTGAGGTGATATGGTTCTTTCCAGCCTCCACGACATCTCCAGTTGCTATGTGTGTCTACTTAAGGGTAAGAAGGAAAGGACCAGATGAAGCACGCAGAATCTGTGACCTTCCCCTTTGTCATACATGTCTGTTTTTGTTACACATGCCTTCCAGCAACAAAATCACTGATCTTTATACAAGGACTTTGTATTAGACTTTGTGAGGATATCTAATTTTCCACTTCACTGCCAGTCACTTTATCAGGGAGAATAGGGCGCTTCAAGGTTTGGATACAAAAGGAGGAACAGGTGATGCCTTGTACAGTCCTGTATAGGCTCATCAGGGACCCACCTACTGTGTTGGTTGGGCTGCAGGGACTGAGTTAGAGGTTCATTATTTCAGCTGCAGCTAACCAGAATTTTTAAGCATGTTAACGGAAGGAACGGAGCTGTATATAATTTTTCAGATTGGCTTATGATTTGAGATGAGTGAAAAAAAGGTGTGGAGAGAATGGAAGGAGAAAATAGGCCCAGTGAAGCTGACAGGGACCAGGCAGGGTCTCTCTGGGCCTTGGGTCTTTCTCTCAGTGATTCTACTGGTGACTCCCTCATAGACAATAGACGAGCAGTTTCAGTTTACAATGGAATTTTCACAGGAAACTTCTCATTGCCAATCAAAGGTATACATGAGCAAACTAACCTCCCATCAGGAGGAAAGATAGGAAAGCATTTATGAGGCTTGCTGGAGGAGCCATGGCAACAGAAAAATAATACAGAACTGGGGAAGGACTAAAATCTGGGAGGCTATGGGGGGAAAGCTTCTAAAGCAAGGCTAGAGGTTGCAATCCAAGATAAATAAGAAGATATTAAGAGAATAATACTTAGAAGTTGAGGTGATCAAGCCCAAATAGCTATATTCTAGGGTGAGAGAATTACAGTACCCAAAAAACATCAAATGTGAATGCTGAGGCATTATTAGGGACATTTTGAAAGGTATTGGAGAATGGAAGAAGGGCTGCAAGACTAGAAAAGGAAAAATGTTCAAATTTTCAAGAAAGGAAAGAAGGTAGAGCTTGTATATGAGCGGATGATCTTGATGCTGACTCTTGGTAAACTCCCAGAACATATCAAGGAAATGATTTGTGAGCGCTTAGAAAGGAAAAACATTGAACGCTAAGAGCCAATGTGGCTTTATGAAGGATGGATAACCATTTTGGGGGTGGGTATTAGTTGAGAGAGCAACTAGGCAGCCCAGTGGATAGAACATGTGGTCTGGAGTCAGGAAGACTCATCTTCCTGAGTTCAAATCTGGCCACAGACACATAGTAGCTGTGTGACCCTGGACAAGTCACTTAGCCCTGTTTGCCTCAGTTTCCTCATCTATAAAATAAGCTGGAGGAGGAAATGGCAAACCACTCCAGTATCTTTACCAAGAAAACCCCAAATAGGTTCATGAAAAGTCAGAAACAAGGCAATTAGGTGGTTCAGTGGATAGAGCACTGGCCGTGGAGTCAGGAGGATCTGAGTTCAAATCTGGCCTCAGATACTTACTAGATGTGTGACTGTGGGCAAGTCACTTATCCCTGATTGCCTCCCCCCAGAAAAAGCGTAGGACATAACTGAAAAACAATTGGACAAGAACAAAATTAATTGAGGAAGGTATTCTTATTCAGGTAGAGACTGGACTAACAGGCCTCTGAAATTCAGATTACATACTTCGGCTAGTTTGGGAGGTTAACAGGTGATGACACCATGATTTATGATGTTCCAGAGTCAACATGAAACGTAGGCCAGAAGCAGAGGTATGGAACAACGATGAAACTAGGTTCTGGATCCAACCTAGACCTATCTGATCATAGTGTCTGAAGAAGTGCCACGTTTAGTACAAGCCAAAAAGAAGCTTACTCCTAGTCTCTGTGCCCAGTAAAGGAGTATTCAGCAGCAAGCCCTGGCCTGTAACACTGGGAAGCATAAATATGAGTACCTAGGGCTCGTTAAAAGTATGTCCCCTCATCTACATGTGTTTCTTAGCTTAGCAGAATGAAAGGGCGAGGGATGTCCCACCTTGTGGCAAACAGCAAATTTCATGCTGTTAAATTTAATTTGTGTTTAGTTCTGTCACTGACATTAGTGAGGTAAAAACTGAAAATAGGACTGCCTGAACTCATCATGAAACACCATTCCACTCAGACCTTCATTTTATGGCCAAATTAATGTTTCACAGTGAATTTCATGCAATGGATTCTCCATTTACATGGAGATTTTGATGCTTGTCAACTTTCATACTGCATACATAAGCAAGAGTTAATGTCAAAATGAAATGTAGAGGTCATCCAATCCAATCTCCTCATTTTACAGATGAGGAAATTGAGGCCCAGAGAGTTTTAGGCGACATCAAAGGTCATACAGCTAGTAAGGGACAGCTAAGTTTCAAACAGTTTTTTAGCTTCAAATTCAGCACAATTTCCCCTGAAGACTCTTGCAAACAATTTTTTTGTTTTAGAGTGTTTTTTTGTTTGTTTTTGCAATTCTTTTATCAACATGATAACCAGAGTCCAATTTGGAATAATCATTTCATTGTCCCTTATAATGCTGTTCTCAGCTCCTGCTTCATGTTCCAATTCTTTCAGAATCATTTCCACTATTTGCTAAGGGGCTGCATGACATAGTGGACAGAAAACTGTCCTTGAAGCCAAGAAGGCCTGGGTATACCTCTGACCCATACTGGCTATGTGACCTTGGGCAAATAACCGGACCTCTCCAATGCTCTAGGAAACTTCCTAAGACAGTAAATTGCAGAGAAAGTGCCAACTTGCATTGGTAGAGGGAGTTTCCTCCTCTGGAGGTTCTGCATACTAATGAAATCACAGGTCTGGTTCTGCTACTCTCTCTCTATTTTCTTTTCCTTTTGTGGGAAGCAATCAGGGTTAAGTGACTTGTCCAGGGTCACACAGCTAGTAAGTGTCTGAGGCCAGATTTGAACTCAGGTCCTCCTGACTCCAGGGCTGGTGTTCTATCTATTGTGCTACCTAGTTGCCTCCTCTATTTTCTATAAATAAGCTTAAGATAATTAAGCTAACTACTCTAAAGGTGTAGGACAAATAGAGAAGGGAACTCCAAAGAGATCAGGGGGCCTGTTGGTGATGATTTAAGTTCTAAGATAGTTGAAGATCTGAGCTAAAATTAAAAATTGTATTATGCCTTCAATTCCATTCTATAAATGTTTATTAAGTATCTACTCTGTGTAAGATACTCTGCTAGGTAGTAGGGATACAAAGACCGATGCAAGATAGGCCTTAGTTTTCTACAGGAAATAGCCTGATGCATAGAATGCAATGAGCCAAGTTCTGCCAGGCTCTAGAATCATTAGGAGTTAAGAGATGGCCCCATTCAAAGACATTCATTTGGATTATCATTACTATTTCGGTAGTGACTGCTCCTCACATCAACAGGTAAGTAGGACAAGCATTGTTATTGTCCCCGTTTTAGAGATGAAAGAATAAGTGTGTGTTGGGGGCAGAGGGAGAGAACATATAAGCACCTACTAAGAATCAAAGAGACAGCTAGATGGTACCATGGATAGAGAGCTGGGCCTGGAGTCAGGAAGACTTGAGTTCAAATCTGGCCTCAGATACTTACTAGCTATGTGACCCTGGAAAAGTCACTTAACCATTTGTATCATTTTCTTCATTTGTAAAATGAGCTGGAGAAGGAAATGGCAAACCACTCCAGTATCTTTGCCAAGAAAACTCTAAATTGGGTTAATGGAGAGTGGACACAAGTAAAATAGCTCAACTGCAACATTTGCTTAGCTCTAGGGATACAAATAAAAAAGCAACACAGTCCTTGCCTTCTAGAAGCTTATATTCTAACCAAAAGATGCCACATATGAAGAACAGTGGCCAGGGAAGGAATTTTTGATGAAAGGAGTCCCAGGAATGGTGAGTGGAGTTATAAGGCAATCAATTATCACACCCTTCCCAGAAGTAATATTAATGTTGATTTTATTAAGGTTACCAGGGCAAAAAAATGGAAAGGGGTAGAGAGAGGAGGCAGCAGAGAAGAAGGTAAAAATGTTCCAAGTGGGTGAGATATGGAGCTGGGTCTAGAGCTGGCTAGATGTATTAAGTTAGGTAAGTTTGTACTTGGTTATTAGTCAATCAGCAACAAGGACCTCTCAGCCTCCAGGCAGAGTTTAAAAATTTAGTAGATTAGATTAACTCTCCTACTAAAGGGTGCTTTTCCAGGTAAGTTGGGGAGATGGATGGGGGGTCAGGGTTGCTGCTGCTACAGGAGAGCAAATGGCAAGATCCTGGGGTGGATGGGTGGGTGGGATGTGAAGCATGATTTGGGGGCTTTTGGTTGTAGTGAGTGAAGGGAGTTTACACACATTTACCAATCAGATGATGAAAGAGAACCTCAACAATTTTAAGTGATTCTCCCAAAGTTGCATACAGTGCTTGTAAATATCAGAGTTCGGATTTCAGTCCAAGTCTTGGGACTTAAAGACTTAGAAATAAGGAGAAATCTAGATCAGGAGTATAAGCTTATGGCTATGTATGACTTTGGCTTCCACGGCTCAGTTTTAGGGAATCCAGCATGAAGGTAGGGAGTGTCCATTCTAGCCTCCTCTGTCCCCAATCAGGGGCTTCTAGACCCCATTCCAGACCTGGAACTTCCTCTTTGAAGGAGGTTCCTACTTAATGGGAAAGGACAGGGGGAATCAGCAATATTTATTACGTATCCCCACTGCACCCTGGCCAGGTGGTACAGGGAGTTTTTGAGTGTGAAATGATAGCCTTGGGACTTAGTGAGAACAAAGTGAGAACGGAGAGGAGAAAAACAAACAAGTAAAATTCAGGACACATATAGGAGAGACATCTACACACTCATTACCTCGTCACTCACCTGAGCTCTTAATGGCTGCCAAGGAAATTGGTGCCGCCTACAGCAGGTGGAATTAGTCCAATCAATGCAGCCGTTACTTAAATTTCCTTTCCTAACTGAGGGAAGCAGAGGCACAAAGCACCAAAAATGGTGAATAAACCAAAAAATCCATTATATTTGATTTTGAATGCTAAATTTTTTTCCCTTTCCCTTCCCTTCTGCTTTCTTTTCTTTGGTTTTCTTTTTCCTTCTTATCTTTTCTTTGTGGCAGCAGATTTCTCCTCCTAATAAGGGGTGGCTCCAGCTTATCTTCAAACAAGTCTGTATTCCCCAGCACAAGGGGCTTCACTTGTTGATTTTTTTTTTCAATTTGACATGAATACAGTCGACGTTTTTCTTCTCACTGATCAAAAGGGCTGATGGCAGAGATACCTAAAATGGCAGATGATCATTTCTGATTAGTAGTGGAATATGTTATATAGCTTTTTTCTCCCTTCCTAGCTGTTCTCTATCTCAGACTTTTATTAAAATGAGTCTATATTTCTTGAGCTCCCACTGACTGATGATAGAAGGAAAAGTTCCAGGAGCACGTATAGGGTAAAGGAGAGATACGGTGTGGTATGGCGGAAAGTGCACAAGCTTTTGAGTCATAGGACTTGCATTCAAATCACAACTGTGACTTAGCATTGGTTTGACCCCTTCCAGAAGTCTTTCAACCACTCTGGACTTCAGTCCCTCATCTGTAAAATGAGGGATTTCAAGCGTGGGGAACCTGTGGCCTTGAGGCCTCATGTGGCCCTCTAGGTCCTTTGACTAAATCCAAACCCATGTGAATTCTGGTGCCATACTTGAGGACCTAGAGGGTCTCATGTGACCTTGAGGTTACAGGTTCCCTACCCTTGGTCACTAGATGATATCCAAGGTGCCTCTTGACTCTAAAGCCATGATCCTCTAAGGTTAAAAAATATTATCCCACAGTGTTTACAAAATACCGTGTTTCCCCGATAATAACACCTATCCCGAGAATAAGCCCTCCCCTTACTGTGTAAGATTCCTCTAAAATAAGCCCTCCCCCGAAAATAAGCCCTATTGAGATTGCTACTGTAGTGAAGGTGATCCCCTGCGCTACATGCTACATTATGGTACCCTCTGTATACACCGTCCCCCCCCCATGAAACGCACGCCGCACTCTGAGCTGCATCCAATCAGAGCTGCAGCAGTGAGCGCGTCATCCTGTTCTTCCCCAGTGATTTGCTTATTGAATAAAGGTACATTTTTTTGTTCACATTTACCTGTTTATTAAAATTGCTGTCAATGTTCATTAAAATAAGCCCTCCCCTGAAAATAAGCCCTCTGGTGTTTTTCTGTCCAAAAAAAATTAATAAGACAGTGTCTTATTATTGGGGAAACATGGTAGATGATTCAGATTGATTATGCACTCTAATGCATGGTGTGGTGGTCTGGGGGCTCAACTGTGCGGAGTATCTGATTTTGGCCTTTCTCCCATTGTAGCATCTTCCTCAAAGAACTGGAGAAGTATGAACAGTTGCCTGAGGACGTTGGACACTGCTTCGTCACCTGGGTAATGGGCCCTAAATATCTCTTTTATCCTATTCTTTCAAATTCCAGACAGGGCCAAAGGATAGAGACTCCTGTCTTCCATACTGTGACTCTCATGAGCTTTGGGTCACTACCACTCTACCTTAAGATGGAGTGCTTACAGATGGGCCATCGGTTCTTGGAGGGACACAGCACGAGACAAGGAGAACCAGGTCCTTCTTGTGTCACCTGGAGAAGCTCCCTTTGTTCTTTAGACCTTCGTTTTTGTCACTCTGTAAGGAGAGTGGCACTCTCCCATGGAAGGCAAGGACAAGAACAATACATTTCACTGACCTGTCTCCTAGAGGAAATGACAGGCTCCCAAGTCACTTTTTTCTGTGCTGTGTCCTTGTTCACCACCCAGAATATCCATCTTCTTCGATCCACACAAATCTTTCTCCAACCTTGCCCTCGTTTTGTGTCTCCTCCTTGGAAGCATGTAGGACCTACTTAAGTTAGTTTCATTTGTAGAGATTGGTCAGTGTGTCATCCTCCAATATGGTGTTTGGCCAGCGAGTGGGAGAATGTCATGTTTTTGAATATTTGCAGATTGTCCTTACACTCATAAATCCAAGACACTTGTGAACCTCCTTCCTTAGTTCATTTGTTAGTTCATTCTTCCTTGGAAAGTAGAAACAGAGAAAGCTTCAAGTATACTTTATTTATTTTTTGTTTGTTTTTTAAAGCAATCGGGGTTGAGTAACTTGTTCAAGGTTACAAGGCCAGGTGTTCTGGGTGGGTGCTAAGTGTCTGAGCCCGGGATTCGATCTCCAGGTCATCCCGACACTGGGGCCGGTGCTCTTACTCGCTGTGCTACCTGGCCACCCCTCAAGTATACTTTAGACAAGAGCCATGTTAGCCTCATCCAGGACCAGTTTTCCTCGGCAGCTATCACCCCCTTATCAATCTGAACAGTCTAATTGAGTTTCCTAGTTCATTCTTGATACCCACAGACAAACACAGAACAGTGAGGTTCCTGAACACATGCCCCTTCCCCCATCCCAAGAACACAAAGCCAAGACACATTTCTCTCGTACTACTTTCAAATGAGCTGATCCACAAAGAGGCACATAAAATGATACAAGTTCATTCAGAACAGGGTCCTATGTCCTAACAAAAGAGGATCCCATTTTAACACTTTAGGTAAGCTCAAGGTGTCCCAAAAAGTCATAGTGAATTTTTTAAAAAATTTAATAAGTTTGAGTAAACTTTAAAAGGTGTAAGCCTGCACCAAGACTTTTGGGACACCCTATACAGTAACTGTAAAATTGCATTGAGTTTCCGCTCTGTGGCAACACCACTCAGCAAGATTCAGAAAGGAGGCACAGTCAGCTCAGCAGGGCCAGAAATTAGCTCTTTAATGGACCAGGAACTGCACTCTTTTTCAACTGTCGAACTCTGGCAGTCTTTCCGTTCCTCCACATTAACAATTTTCTCCATTGAGCAGAATCTCAAGCTGGGTGTGGCCTTTGCCAAGTGCCAGAGGCAGACAGTACTTGCTTCTTGGGTCCTTTCCCTACTGTCTCCTGAGCCTTGGCAGCTCACAGTTTAATCTATGTCCAGAAGGCATATGCTCTGGTCAAAGTACAATTGGAATTGGACCTGTGCTTTCATTCTTATAAAGACTCCTGGGTTAGGGAGCTCTTGCTATATCAGTACAGGTTTACACTTTCTCTAAAGTTTATAGGATGTGTACATATATGTATACGTGGAGAGAGAGAGAAAGAGAGAGGGGGGAAGGAAGAGAGAGAGTGAGAGAGAGAAGAGGAGAGAGAGAGAGAGAGAGACAGAGAGAGAGAGAGAGAGAGAGAGAGAGAGAGACAGACAGAGAGACAGAGAGACAGAGAGAAAGGGAGAGAGAGACTGAGAGAGAGAAAGTGAGAGAGAGAAGAGGAAAGAGAAAGAGAGGGAAAGAGGGGGGAAGAAAGAGAGAGAGACTGAGAGAGAGAAGAGGAAAGAGAGTGAGAGAGAGAAGAGGAAAGAGAGAGAGAGAAAGAGAGAGAGAGGGAAAGAGAGAGAGAGAGAGGGAAAGAGAGAGGGGGAAGGAAGAGAGAGAGTGAGAGAGAGAAGAGGAAAGAGAGAGGGAGAGAGAGGCTGAGAGAGAGTGAGAGAGAGCTCTATAGATATATTGATATCTATAGATATATGCACAGTTTATAAATATAGATATCTATAGATATAGATCTAAGATCACTCAGCTGGTATCAGAGGCAGCTCTTGTGCCCAGGTCACCTAGGTCTCCAGGCTGGCTCTCTGCTCCTGGGAGATTCAGCTCTTATTCAGGGAGCTAACACTTGGGAGGCAAATCTTCATCTTCCTCCCCCAGTCACTGTCTCTAGCTCCTGCTTTATTAAGTAAGGATATAGGATTCTTATGTGGTTGTTCCCCATCTGATCTTTTAGAGCAATTATTTCATCCAGGAAGGCTTTTGAACCTGAACCTCACTCCCAACTCTACCTCAGATTTTTGTTTGCTGGTTTTCATTACTTTTTTTTTTAAAGCAATTGGGGTTAAGCAACTTGCTCAAGGTTACACGGCCAGTTATTTATGGGTGGGTGCTAAGTATCTGAGGCCAGAACCAATCCCGGGTTCTCCCGACTCTGGGGCAGCTCTCTTACTCACTGCACCACCTGGCCGCCCCTGTTTTCATTACTTTCTAATGAGCTATAGGGAAGCTAGGTGGCACAGTGGATAGAACGCTGGGGTTGGAACCAGAAAATCTTCATGAGTTCAAATTGAGCCTGGGATACTTAACTAGCTGTGTGACCCTGAGCAAGTCACTTAACCCGGTTTGCCTCAGTTTCCTCATCTGTAAAATGAGCTGAAAAGGAAGTAGCAAATCACTTTGTCTTTGCCAAGAAAACCCCAAATAGAGTCACAAAGAATCAGACATCATTGAAAAATAACTTAATAACAATAAGCCATATCCCAGAGCTGTTGGGCTGACAGGCCCCAAACTCTTTATTGCTCCCACCAAGCTTTGCCTGGCTTCCAAAGTTCCTAGACTCCTCATATTTTCCCAAGTCTAGGCTGGATGTTCCCCTTTCTTTCACTTAGTTTCTATCCCCAAGCCAACAATCTGATCCATTAACTAAGATTGTTTGGTGGGTATGACTTTTGCCAAGTACACATGGCAACAGAAGTTGGGCATTTTTAAAAAATTGTTTTACTTGCAGCTAAGAGAGTCAGTGTCCTCCAAGACAGAGCCAGCTATCCTTGGGTCCAACTCCTTCCTCTAATGAAAACTGGCTGTACTACCCTGGGCAAGTCATAGAACTTCTCAGTGGCTCAGGCAACCCTCTAAGCCTATAGAAGTCAGAGGTCTATGCATGTAGAGATCTACATTGATAGAGAAAGTTTCATCTATGGGAGTTCCCTACACCAATAAAATAACAATCTCAGTCCAATAATGAAAACAATGACAACTAGCAGCTAAGAGAAAATTGCAAAATAAGACAATTTACAGGGCACAAAATTGATGTTACAGCATTTATCCCAAGATGTTGCCACACCAACTATAACTGTCACAACTTCCTGAAATTAATTAGCCCTCTGTTAATTAGTTAAGCCAATCGGTTGGCCCTTGGATTCTAGTTAATATACTTATCTAAATCCTTGTTTCCCAAATGCCAGCCCTTGGCAAATTTTGTGCTAGTCCTCAAAATATTTGGATAGCTGCTAGATGGGACAATTGTGGAGATCCCTAGGGAGCTCCAGTGAGGATATAAAGTTCAATTGACTGGATCCAAAGAGAATCAAATATCAGTCATAAGACCCTTGTGTAGCAGTAATGAACTATATCTTTCATTTGCATAGATCTAGTTACTTTTACCACACATGTGATCTCAGTTTAGTCTCATTAACAATTTTATGGTATAGAAAGTTATGGAAAAGTATGGAAAGAGATATCAACCCTATTTTATAGAGAGGAAAACTGAGTACTAGCAGAGTGATATGCCCAGTCCTCTAGATAATTGTTACAGGATCATAGATTTTAAAAGTGGAATAAACCTAGTGCGTCATCATCACATTATAGCCGTCAAAGGGATCTCAGAGATCATTATTCCACACCAACTCCCTCATTTTGTAAAATTCTTCTGCTGAAAAGGGAACAGAGACCCCAAGAGGGTAAGTGGCAGATCTCAAACCTTAGCTTAGCTCCACCTCCTCACTTTCCCCTTCATTCATTGTTTATGGCCATCTTTGATTCAAAAGAAAACAAAACCGTTTCATGATTTGTTAAGCCAAGCACTCCGCTGGCACTTTATTCTCTGGCTGTTAACAGGAGGTATCACATCCAACCCAAGAAGGGCTGCCATTCTGTTTTTCACTCCTTGGTTTCCCTGTTTACAATAAATACAGTCAGCTGTTAACTATACACCAATAGGGATGTTACAGATAACTCTAAACAGTAGAAAATTCCCATCATTTAGCTTTCTTTATTAGTTAACTGATTCACTTTTCTAGTGATGTCTAAATCAGGTTAAAATTAAAAATAGTCCCCCAAAAAATTTAATTCAAACATAAACATTTTTTAAAAATTAGTTCACATTTCCTGATCACACAAATTGATGGCATAGCAAAAGTATCCCAGAAGTATGTTGAGAGTGATATGTTTGGTCAACTGAAAGTTGACCTGTAGACACTGCTCTAACTTGAGTGCAGAGATGGAAAAAGAAGAGTGTGTGTGCGTGCCACATGTGCATGTGTGTGTGTGTGGGAGGGGAGGGGAGAGTTGGGGTAGATCCTCAGGCTGAAAGGATATCTTTGAAGTCAATTCATCCATCCCCCTGCCTCCATGTAAAGCCTATATAAGCCATGCAAAGTCAATGGATGTCAGTCAATTTTCCTATTATATGCACATAGGCAGAAGACTACCAAATGTTTATCTATGATTTTCCTTGTGGTTGGTTTTTCCAGGCAGACAAATTCCAGATGTACGTCACCTACTGTAAAAACAAGCCTGATTCCAGCCAGTTGATCCTGGAGCATGCAGGCACCTTCTTTGATGTAAGCTGCTCTTTCCAGGGTGTGGGCAGGGTGGAAATCCTTTGTGCTTTGGAACAGGGGGAACGAGGGACACACGTGTCTTTTGCTTCTTATCCTTTCTAATACTCCTTGCAAATAGGTCTATAATCCAAATCAGTTCTTAAGAACTTTTGATGAAAAACGCTATCTACCTCCAGAGAGAGAGCTGATAGAGTCTGAGTTCATATTGAAGCATAATTTTTTCACTTTCTTTATTTTTCTTGCAACATATAGAATATGGAAATATGATTTTCATTATTTCACAGTCATAATTGATATTACAAATCTTGCCTTCTCAATGGGTGGGGGAAAGGAAGGAAGAAGGAAGAGGATTTGGAACTTGCTTATTTTTTTAAATGGAAGTTAAAAATATATAATAAATTTGTTTTTTAAAAAAAAGAAAAAAGAATGTGAAGGAGAGAAAGTGAAGCCAGAGCAGGAGTGATGGACTGAGAGAACAAAGAGAGGGTAAAGACACTGAATGTCACAATGAGTATGCACAAAAGGTGTCAGAATAGTAAATTAGGAGGTCAGGGGGAAGTGTAATAGGTGCTGATCAGAGAGAGGAATTTGGGGGTTCAAGATTATGTAAGAAGAACAGTAATAAGGAACGGTGAGATCCCAAGCATGGCCACCTCTGAGATTTGTTGAAGTAAAATGAAACCATAAGTCAATGGAATTTGAGGAGGCTGATGAACTGAGTGGCCAGTGCATTGGAGGTGATAGATGCATGTAACTTGAAGGACCTAAATATGAGGATGGAGATGGAGGTGGAGAGAAATACAGTGACCCACATACTGAACTCTTTGAGAAAGAAGGAAGAGTGATGTGGAGGTAGATGATGGTGGTGAGGATCTGAAGTGGGCAATGTGGAGAGATAGAGTGAAGCTCAAAGGAGAATTGTCTGAGTGACCACAGTGGAGGGGGGAGGGTGTCTAGAAGTAGCGGTGCAAGAAGTTTCCGACTCTCTTTCCTGGTCTGTTGTGTCCCTTGGGATCACAAAAGGTGTGCTGTCTTGCAGAAGGAGTCATGTTTGTATGAACACAAGATGGGCCCAGTGCAAAAGGGAGGTGTCTAGGGTAAAGGGCAGTTTGATAGCAACTATGTGATGGTTCCAGAGGTCACTGTGGAAGGAAAGATGAGGCTTCCAGAGGAAGTTGGGATAAGTTGAATGGGGACAACAGAGCAGGGAGTAGAGTTTGGGCAGAAGGGTTTTATTAGAATTAGAGATTAAGGGAAGAGCACGAGACAGGGATGTATTAGCCAGAGGACAGAACACAGGAAATACTGAATATCTTGGACCCTCATCCTCCAGATTCCTGTGACAGGAAGTGATAGCTGTGCTATTCTATTTTCTTCACATTTCTCTTTTCTCTTCCTCCTCTTAAATGCATATGTCCCTTCCTCTCTTTTCCTCTGTCTCTGTCTCTCTGGTTCTGTCTCTGTCTCTTCCTTCTTCTCTCTCTGCTTTCCACCTGCATCTAATCTGCTTCATATTCCTCCCTATAGGAAATCCAACAGCGCCATGGACTAGCCAACTCTATCTCTTCCTACTTAATCAAGCCTGTCCAGAGGATCACTAAGTATCAACTGCTCCTGAAGGTACCTACCATTCCCCTCTCTCCGTCCTATTCCCTTCACCTACACCTGTCACCTAATACATAGGATCGGGTGTCTGAGCATTGTTCATAATGATGGAGAAGTTCCCAATCCAAGATCCTTTCTAGCTTCAATCCCAAATCAGCGCTTCAGAAACTGTCAAGATTTAGTTATTTTTATTCTAGGCTGCTTTTTCCTCTTTCCAGGATGTTTTGTACTTGGAACATAGGAAGAAAGCAGGCTGTGGCTTTCCATAGAAGAGGGCTTCCTGTGCAGCATACATAGTACAATGCCCCCTAGGAGGTCACCTGCTCTGGTGGGTTGCTACACAAGCCTCTCTCTCTTCTCTGGCACAATACTCATGGTCACCCTGCTTCCAGCCAACTCAAGAACTTGGGTTCCAGACCAAAGGTAGCTTTCCTGAGACTAGGCATCCATGGCGTCAGTAGTTTTTGCCTAAATTCTATGTTAGTTAAGCACAAAGCTTTTATTTTGCAATGGACCTGGTAGTGGGGGAGTGTTCTTTAAGCGAAATAAGAACAATCCTCATCTGTTTTCCCTTTAAGAGCAAGGCAATTTAAACTTATTATTCCACAAAGGAAATATATATTTTATAATCTAATAAATAAATGACTCTCCCAGGAGTCTGGGGAAAAAAAACATAGTCAAAGTCCCATGATTTTTGACCAGGTCATTCCTTGAACTGCCAGGATACAGTCTCTTCCCATTTTGTGCAGTCACTACTTGACAAGTTGCCTTTCAGATCCATCTAAGCCTTTGGGTTAGGTGAGAGAACGCGGGAAGGAGCTCTGGAAGAAGTTCCAAAAGAAACTCCGAACCATGAGAATTCAGTGCAACAAACAATGCTAAGCACTGGGTTTATAAAAACAAAAAGAAAGCAGGTCCTGTATCCAAGAAGCTTGCATTCTTCCGGGAGAGGCAGCATAACGTGTGAGCAGATAATTCTGTGTATAGAGATCTGAGGAGGGTGGAGGGAGCATTAACACTTCTGGCTCCAACTCGTCCTCCAAGGGAGAGTTTACAAAAGGTCGTCCTGCCTCCCAGTGAACAGTCAGCCTGATGTCCAGAGAGGGCTATGATCCATGATTCAGTCTGCTCACGATTCACATCATAAGGCACTCTTGGCAGGTGAAAGTGTAATCCTATAAAAAGTGCAAGGAAAATGAGTTGGGGAGGCAAGTGGCCATCAGGATAAGGGTGAGGGGAGACAGAGATCTGCTTCCTCGAGCCTCTAATGACATGCTTTGGGTGTAGCAGCCTGGCTGTGACATAGCCACCCCCCACGCTTCTCTTTTCTTCAGACACTTCCTATGTGTGTCACTCTAGAACAGTTACTCTGAGACTCATCTGTAAAATGGGGATTTAAAAGGCTTTCGCTCCCTCCCACAGATTGTAGACCTTAAATTGCTATGTGAATGAAAACTGTCAGTTATTAACTTAACTATTTCTACAAAACGTCTGGGGCATTCAGATTTCAATATGACAACGCACATTACTGAAAATCACTCTATAAATCCTTCCTCTTTAGGATTATAAAGCTGATCCAAGTTGCATTGGGACTAAAAGAAATAAGGCAACAAGTCTAAAATAAATGTCATTGACTTCACTTTTCTGTTTCATTCCCTCTGTGTAATGAATCCCTGGAATTCTATGATAGGGACTAAGAAAGGCATAGTCAAAAGAGGTTGGGGTGGGGTTCTGGAAGAGAGAAAAATACAGAAAAGTCTGAGGATATTTGCTTATCAGCAACTGCTAGAAATAGAATTCTGATGAATCAGGAGAGAAAAAACAGGCGCAAGGGAAGTGAGCAGGGTCACTCTACGGTACCTTGAAGTTTGTTGTTTAGTAATTTTTTTTATTTGTGTCCAACTTTTTACACCCCACTTTGGGGGTTTTCTTGTCAGACATACTGGAGCAGTTTACCATTTCCTTCTCCAGTTCATTTTACAGATGAGGAAACTGAGGCAAACAGGGTTAAGTGATTTGTCCAGGGTCACATAGCCTGTAAGTGTCTGAGGCTGGATTTGAACTCAGCTCTTCATGACTCCAGGCCCAACACTCCATCCACTGTAACACATAGCTGCCCTACCTTGAATATAACAGGAATTTAATGAATGTTAAATTGAAAAGAATTGAAATGGATAACCCCTGGGTGGGTTGGAGGAAACAAATGGAATCCTTGCCAAAAGCTATTGTGAGATCATTTTTAAGGCTGCTTTAAGTCTATAACAAAAATTCCAGCTGAATAAAAGGAAAAAAATAGTTTGCTGAACCATTAACATCAATAATAAATAAGAAAGGTTTTTACAAATAGACTCTGGGGTTTCCATCATTGAAGTCTTTTGTGTTCCAAGTAACTTGACTTTTAATTAGCGATAATCTCTGCCTAGGGATGGAAGACTTTAGATGAAATAGAAGAATGGGAGCCATATGCCCATTATGGAGTTTGCTATTCACCATACAAATCGCTTCATTTGCCACATTTTTCCTGTTGGGCTCTTAATGAAATGTGTAGTGGTTCCTTACCAGATGCAGAGACCTGGAGAGAACTGAGTGCTCATTACTGGTAGAACAGTAGATTAAACTCATTGGCATATTCTATTCTAAATGAATACATATTTTCCATTGTTTCTGCCTGGGAAGTTCCCTTAACAGTATCAAATTACCAAAGAATGAAGTTTGTTTTCAAAGTAAAGGAAGAAAAAAAAATCAGTGAAGCAAGGGAAATATTAAAGTTTCTGTATAACGATGTCAAAAGCAAAGTGAAGATGATACGGAGTGTGAGATTGGGAGTCAGAAGGCCTGAGTTCAAATTCTAATACTACTTCTTACTAACTTTGTGATTTTGAACAAGTCATTTAACTGCTCTGGGTCTTAGTTTCCTCATATATAAAATGAGGGGGTTGGATCAGATCAGAGGTTCCCAAACTTATTTGGCCTACCATCCCCTTTTTAAAAATATTACTCAGTGTCCCCCTGGAAATTTACTTTCTTTAAATTTAACTTTTTTTGAAATATGCATCATTTCAAAAAATATAAAATATATATTTTGAAAATAATACATCTTAAATTTAGTAATTTATTATAAAGTTGTGAGAATTTTTCCTAAATTGAAATTCTGATGATACAATATTGTACCTTATAACTGTATACTATCATATTGTAAATAAGTCATTACACATTGCACATATTCCTGTCAATGCATGCTGGACTACCTGACAATGTGTGACATGTTCACCTGCCAACACTAGCTTGTTAAGACCTAGTGTTGGACTTGACCACTGATGGGTTATAACTTGCATTTTGTGAGTTTATTTGGAAAATATTGTAATCATTATGACTTTAACTCTGTTATACAACAGGTAAAATATGTACAGTTTTTCAAAATTCTCTTCTCTTCTTTCCTTATGCTTCCACTGCCCCCTTATTTTTATTCAGTATCCCCCAAACTTCAGCCGAGGCTACTACCACCCCACCTTGGATTGGTCCAGGACCCCCCAGAGGGTGATATCACCCATTTTGGGAACATAGGGACCAGGTGATTTCTGAGTCTTTCCCAACTCTAAATCTATGATCCTATGTTCCTAAATCCATTGGAAAAGAGGACAGAGCTGAGACTTTGTAACTTATCTCCAAATTTAAAATCCTTCTGAACTAGAAAAAGGATCCCTGTCTCATGGTGGGAATTTGTCCAGAGGAGCTAGACTTATTTCAGTTATTATGGGGGAAGGGAATAGAGAGGGCTGGGGATAACTGAGAGAATTAGTGAAGAGTTTCAGAAGTTAAAAAAGTATCTTTTGGCTTTGGCCACACATTTATCTGAAGAGCCTTCTTATGGAAAGAGGTGATGGTCCTAGGTCTAAATCCACCTCTTACAACCCCATCCCTGACGTTTATTGGTCATGTGAGAGTTCACAAGTCAATGAGTTTCTCTGAGCTTCAATTTTCACATCCATAAAATGGAGATGGAAATGCTGTCTGCCTCACAGGGTTGTGAGGATCAAATCAGATAAAATATATAAAGCATTTTGCAACTGTTACAGTATCATATGTGTATTTGTGTGTTGAGCCCTGTCCTGGCCTATGGGAGGATGTAAAAGCAGGAAAGTTGATCCAGTTCCTATCTTCAGGGAGCCCTTACCCTGCTAGGGGAAAGAAAAGAACCACTTACATATAATGGATATAAATAGACAAAGCATGGGATCTGGAAACAAGAGAACTGATTTCTAGTCCTATCTAGTGTTGAGTCCTTGACATCTCTGGGCCTCAGTTTCCTCATCTACAAAATGAGAGGGTTAGATTAAGTGACCTCCAAGGTTGCTTCCCACTCTGACATTCTGTGATTCTATGGAATTCTATCTTTATGGTCCCTATCCTCTGAGATCTCCTAGGATAATAGAGGAGACATGGCCTTATGTCTTGGGGAGCTTCTCTCTGAAGCAGGGAAGTAAGATACAGAGGCATTCTTATGCCTCTGAATAGTACTAGTTATAGCTTCATAGAAATGAGATTAGATGAAATAAAATTTGTACAATTCTCTGCAAATATAATAAAGATGAGCTATTATTGTTTATAGGAGGACTGTGAAGTTTTCATCCCATGGCTTTTTTTTCCTCTCCGTTTATCAATCAACAAGAAGTTACTGAGTACCTACTATGTGCTGAGTAGGAGACAAAATTGTGCAGTAGATTAAGAGTGGGTCAGGAAGACTTGGGTCCAAGTCTTTCCTCTGAAACATTTACCTTAAGTGTTCCCCAGGCAGCTCTAGAAGATCCTAAGTGGCAGAATTGCTGAACTGCATTAGTGGAGGGGTTAAAGTGAGAGCTCCCCTATACTGTGATAGAATCACAGGTCCAGACCCTCCCCCCCAGATATGTGCTAGGTGCTAGGGAACACAAAGACAAAGCTGAAACTTCCTGTCCTCAAGGAAACTAGGTGGTGCAGTGGATAGAGCATCTGGCCTGGAGTCAGGAAGACTCATCTTTGTGAGTTCATATCTGGCCTCAGACACTTCCTAACTGTGTGACCCTGGGCAAATCACTTCACCCCATTTGCCTCAGTTTCCTCATCTGAAAATGAGCTGGAAAAGAAAATGGCAAACCATTATAATATCTGTGCCAAGAAAACCCCAAATGGGGTCACGAAGAATTGGACGTGACTGAAATGGCTGAATGACAGCAACAACAAATCCTCAAGGATCTTACATTCTATAAGAGGCAACAACATGTGCACCTATGTGAATATGCCAAAGAAATCCAAGGCAATTTGGAAGAGGTAGACACTCTCAGCTAAGGGGATCAAGAAGAGCCTCCCAGGGGCTATGTCAGCAGTAGATACCTTGGTTGGGAAGCTATCCTCTTCGATTCTACTGCATCTCTTCCCCCTCTCAACCCTATACATTCTCTAGACCCATCATATCTTTGTCATCAGGATCTATAGTCAAGGAAAACTCACAGGACGTTATAAAATTTGATGAATTGGTAGGAACTTTTAACAGCCAAGAGAACCCAGTCTATTTACTCAAAATAAGGGATTTACCTGCACATCATTTGTGTGTAGTTAACCTGAAGGGACATGTAGCTAATCCTTCCCAGTCATGCAGTCATGCTTTCCTCCCAATGACCACTAGTCCTAAGTTAATAAGAGGGCTCCTCTGCAAACATTAGCTCACTTGAGTCTTACAGCAATACCATAGAGTATGAAGTACGGTTATTTTTAATCCTCACTTTTTAGGTGAGGCAATTGAGGTACAAAAAAATTAGATGACTCTACAAATCAAATTACTTATAACAGAGCCAGGTCTCATATCCAGGACTCCATTCTCCACTCCAGAATGCTGCTTTGGTTGGACTGCATGACATTGAATTTAGGGTAGCTAAGTCTGGAAAATTAAATGGGTCACATCCCAACCTTGTCCACAGCCCTGAGGATACGTATAGTACACAGTGGACAAGGTGGACAAGGGGAAGGTGATCTTTGCCTCTAGGAAGCAGAGGGTTGGGAGCTATCAGAACTGCCGTGATTATGTCTGGACTTTTTCCTTAGGAACTTTTAACCTGCTGTGAAGAAGGGAAAGGGGAGCTCAAGGACGGCCTGGAAGTGATGCTCAGCGTTCCAAAGAAAGCTAATGACGCCATGCATGTCAGCATGTTGGAAGGTAGTCATCCCTAGCTTGCCCACCAATGGGCCTTCTCTTTTTCCTAGACCTAGAGGGGTAAGTGGGGGCAGGGAGTGCAATGTAATAGCAAACATGAGACAGAGCAGGGAGAAGTGGGCAAATGAGCCCCAAATCACTAGTAACTATAAAGAATATTTAGGTATTCAGACTGAAAGTTCTATAGGTCAACTTGTCTATCCCCCAGTCTCCAAGCAGAGTCATGCTTAAGCCATTCAAGGTATATAGGTCTCAACTCTTCTATTAAATGTGTTGAGGGCAAGTTAGCATATTTATTACCAAGAGTACTTGAGTTCTAATGCAAAAACAGTCTTGCTGATTTACATAAATTTGCATATTGTTCCTTTGCCCATGCAATTTATGTAGATTCTCTCACTTCAATGCATTCTTCAGTCCCATACCTTTGCTGCCAGGTTAAGTAGGCCAGGAAAGTCACAGAAAACCTCTACAAAGGTTCATTGATCCACAGGAACCATGTTTCTTTGGCTTAGAGAGGGCTTCGGTAAAGAAGTCGTAGCACTATAGGACAGATGTACCAAGAAGCAATGTGTCGGGAAGAGGTGGGATGTGTTAGAAGAGACATAGTTCAGTGCCCGAGTCAGAACAGGCAAGCAGGGATTTAAGGAAATACCTGTGCTCAGAACCATCCCCCTTGCCCCCCCATCTGCCATCTTCCTGAGTGTGGCCAAACCAGATCAAAATGCCATTGGGAGATGTTTAACAAAGTAAATAAAAATACAATACAATATAGATAATTTAATTTGTACTTTTCTGCAGAATCTATTTCAATTTGGGTTAGATAGTTCTTTCCTGTCTTTGCTCTTCTCCAAAGGACTTGTCTAACCTCAGGGCTTCCTGTACCCAGGAGCCTGGGTGATACTCAACTCCGTAGGGAATGAGGCAGGTGGGGAGTGTAGAGCACAGAAGCTTTGAGGAACTCATGTCCAATCTGGGCGTTTGTGTGTAGTTAACTTGAAGGCACATGTAGCTAACTAATCCTTCCCAGTCCTGTGTCAGCCTCACTAGCCCATTCCTTCCCTCTCCTTCCCCCAAGTTTTCCCCTCCTCCCTGTCACCTTTGTTTCTCTAGCCTTTCAAAGACATATATCCCAAGCTTAAAGCTCCATGAACTTTGAACATTTTGTTCATGACACTGCTAAATGCAATGCAGTAATATCAGAGCCATTGAAGCAAGAACAAAGAAATGTCCTCCAAAAAGAAAAAGATAACAAGGAAACTGGAACCCAGGTTAGTCAGTCAGTCAGTCAGCCATTGACTTGGGCTCCAATCCATTCTAAGCCCTGAGTTAGAAGAGAAGATATAAAGGAAGTCAAGCATTTACTAAGCAGCCCCATGTGTCAGCCCCATGCTAAGTGCTGATGATACAAAGAAAGGCAAAAATAGCCCCTGCCCTCAAGGAGCTTATGTTCTAAAGGGGAAGACAATGTGTAATCAGCTATGTCCTAGAGATTCATACAGTATAAGTTAGAGGTAATATTCCTTGCCCTTAGGGACCTCCCAGTCTAATGAGAAACATAGAGCACGCGCGCGCACACACACACACACACACACACACATAATTTACACGCATGCTGAAACTATAAAAAATAAAATGTACCTAGAGTCCAGAACTCAATATGCATGTCACCACCAGAAATCCCTGGAGGAATGAAAGCTGAATGGTATCAACTGAAAGATGCCCGGGGCCGGTGAGTCTTGAACTTGGCTGCATATATCGAGAGGAAATTCCCACTAAGAATGGGAATGCTTATGTGTCTTTCAGGGTTTGATGAGAACCTGGATGTCCAGGGGGAGCTGATTCTCCAGGATGCCTTCCAAGTTTGGGATCCCAAGTCTCTGATCCGGAAGGGACGAGAACGACATTTGTTCCTTTTTGAGATCTCTTTGGTGTTTAGCAAGGAAATCAAAGACTCTTCAGGGCACACAAAATATGTTTACAAGAACAAACTACTGGTAGGTGGGGTTCACAGGGAACTCCCTGTTCTCATTGAGCCCTTGGGCTAGAAGGGACCTTGACAAGGTCATTGCATCTTTCTCTTTCTCCTCCTTCCTCCCCCACCTTAATCCTAAAGCATCTCAGGCAAATGAAGTCTCTATTTGGAAAGCTCCCTAGAGAGGAAGAAAGCTCCCTAACCCTCCTCATGTTCCTACTTCAATATTTACAGTCAAGAAAATTTTCTTTATGTTGACTGTTTCCTCTTCCACCCTTCTTTGGTCCTTCCCAATTTTGAACAATTATCTCTCTGTGCTCTCATCCTGGATAGATGAACAGAATATACCACTTGTTTAAATTTGATTGACAGCAGCCCCCTCCCCGGTCCTCTCCTCTTTGTTGCCTTTCCCATCCCATCCCAGCCCTAAGTTTCCCCACTGCCCTCCCCTTCCCCGCCTCTCACAGGCCTTTCCTGTCTACAGACCTCAGAACTGGGTGTGACGGAGCACGTGGAAGGCGATCCCTGTAAATTTGCCTTGTGGTCCGGGCGCACACCTTCCTCGGACAACAAAACTGTATTGAAGGTGAGTCCTGCTTCTTGGTTTCCTCTCAGTCTATGGGCACAGGGACAGTCAGCATTCAAGGCTAAAAGACAAGAGTCCTCACTCCCACAAGAAGGCAGTTTGCCTAGATTTGGCTACTAGTCAGAACTGTGATCTCACATGGATGTTGGAAGGGCAAATTTGAGGAAGATAGCAATACTCTCAGAGATTCCAGGAGGAAAAACTGTAGCCACTGAGTCCCTCTGAAGATGTGGCCTTCTCTGGCAGCACTATCGATTTACATAGACGGATAACCAAGCCATGTTCTGCCATATGACCACTTAGGGTCATAAGACTAAAAAAGAACAAATCAGTTTGAGAGGCAATATGATGTGATGGATAGATGCTAGACTTGGGATCAAGAAGATCTGGGTTTAAGTACCACCTATAACATTTACTAGGCACATGAGCAAATAATGGGTGAATAATTAACCCCTCTGAGACTTAATTTCTTAATCTGTAAAATGGGAATGCTGATACCCACAGTGTCTATCTTGCTGTTGTGGGATTTAAATGAAATAATATATGGAAAGCACATTGCAAACCTTAGAGCACTATATTAATGTCAGCTATTTTGTGATTATTGTTATTAATTTGGTCTAAACACACATATAAGAACACAGGTTGATTTCTCACATGGGTAAATCAGTGTGATGAAGAAGGTGGATTGCAGGTGCTTGAAATCAGGGCTCGTCATCAACAAATGAATAATATTTTGAGGTTAATGAGTGAGAAACAGGAGAGAGAGAGAGAGAGAGAGAGTTCATTTATTAAACACTATGTGGGGGCACTCTGTTGCACTCTATTAATACAAATAATTAAAATTAATTAAAATCTACTTATCTCAAGAAGATTACATTCTCACTGAGAAAAACAATACATAAAGAAGAACTGGGAAGGTAGGGGAAGGCATGCCCTTGTGGGAAAGAAGGAGCAGTAGTCCAAATTAAGCATGGCTTCATGGGTACTTCATAAAAACGGAGGCATTTCTGGGCAAGAACTCACCAATCAGAGGAGACCACAGAGGGGGAGATGCTGCCAGTGTGCGAAGGTGAAGGTAGAGGTAGAGAAGTAGTGAAAAGGGTCATTAAGTATGGTCATTAAGTAAGTATGGTCATTCCCTGAATTGTTGCTGCTTGATGGTCAGCAAGGAGATTTCATACATATGAATGTATAAAAGCCATCAGACAGTATGCCCCACAGGAGCAATATGGGACCTTAAAGAGACAGCAGATGTGCAAAAGAATTCCATGAACCTTCCTAGAATTCATTCATACCAGGGGACTTAGTATAGAACAGACACAGTTCCTGCATTGGAGGAGCTCCCAGGACATCTACATGCAACACAAATGCATATGTGCAGAGAATGAACAAAAATGATTGGGGGCAGGGGGAAACACCATTTATTAAGATTTTAATAGCCTCTGGGTGTTGGGCCTGGAGTCAGGAAAACCTGAATTCAAATGTGGCCTCAGACACTTACTAACTTTGTGGCAAGTCACTTAATCTCTATTCACTTCAGTTTCCTCATCTGTAAAATGGGGATAATAATAGCACCTACCTCTGGAGGTTGTTGGGATAATCAAGTGAGATAATAATTATAAAGTCCTTAGCATGGTGCCTGATACATAGTAAACACTGTATAAATGCTAGCTGTGATAAAAATAATAATATTTGCTATTGTTATTTATTATTATTATCATTATTATTAAGTGTTTACCAAGTACCATTCCAAGTGCTGGAGGAATAACAGAATAAATGTACTTGGGAGGAAGGTGACTTTGAAAAATAGAGAACTGGCATAAAGTATCATGGATGGAGTGCTGGCCTTGGAATCAGGAAGAGCTGGGTTCAAATCTCCCCTCAGTTGTTACCTTGGGCAAGTCACCTAACTACAGTTATTCCTTGCACATCACAGGGGTTGGGGCATGCCACCCCCATGAGCTGGAAAATCCATGTAAAACTCATTGGTCCTCCATTTGTACCAGAGAGGAAGTCTGAATTTTTTCTTTTTTGTATATGGGGTGTTTATAGTACCTTTGGGTTGATATTATATAATATTATTTATATATTTTATATAATTTTATATATATATACATAAATATTATGCATTTCTGAGTTTCTAAACTTTTTCTGTGTCTTCTGCTGGCCTTTGCGTATTATCTCTGGCTTCTGCAAAACTTCCCAAAATTTTTCATTTAATTTTTTATGTTGACCTGTGATATATTAAAACTACTGTGGGAAAAGTCATGATGTGGAAGGGATAACTGAGTACTCCAAGACTCATTTTCCTCATCTGTCAAATGGGAACAATAATGGTATCTGGCCCACAGAGTTATTATGGAGTTCAAAGTAGAATAATGCATTTAAAGCGATTAAAAAACTTAAAGATGCTATAGAAATGTCCACTCTGGTTATTACTTATGCTTTTAAAGCCACTGTCCTCTTTCCGCCATGCCACACTAGGCCTCCAGCATCGAAACTAAGCAGGAGTGGATCAAGAACATTCGCGAGGTGATTCAGGAAAGGATCATTCACCTGAAGGGTGCTTTAAAAGAGCCGATACAGCTCCCTAAGACACCAGCCAAACAGAGGAACAATAGTAAGAGGTAACCAGCATCTCTTTCTGCCTCCTTCTCTTCTTTCTCCCTCTCTTCCTCTAACACTCAGCACTGCCTTGCACACTTGGGAAGATTGGGTGAGTGTTTGTTCCTCTGGGTCCAATGGGGCTGAGGCTAAGGATCTCTGCCCTTGAATGGTGGCTGTATTCTTGTAGCCACGCGTCCCAGGCTTTCCTGATCAGCCACTGCTTAGTTTAATTCAGCAAATATGGATCGAGCACCTGCTACATGGAAAATGATGTGCCAGGTACTTCCAAGTGAAAGATGCAGCCCATTCCCTAGTGGAACTGATAAGCAAACAGGAGAAACACTAATGCACATTAAGAAGTTAAATGACAATGCGAGATTGTATTGACTACGAGTCAGTATGAGTAATGTGGATAGAGAATACTGCAGGTGTTCAGCGAGGGGAGAGATCAGTGAAATCTGGAGGGCTTGGAGAAGGCTCCGTTCTGTTCGAAGGGTGGCCCAGGGCTTGGTAACAAGCTACCTCTCCCAACATCTCCCTCCATCATTCTGAAGTTCCTCATTCCCAGGCTCCCAAGAGGCCCTACAGCAAAGCTGAGACATGGGGTTTGTGCATCCTAGGTGAGGTTTGAATAACAACAGTGATGGCTCAAATTGCTATAAGCCTTGAAGCTTTTCAAAGTCCTTTACAAACAAATCTTTTTTCATCTGGACATTTTACCCCTGCTATTATTATCCATGAGAGGCTTTGAGCCTTCCCCTGTAACTCCTGCAACCTCACTTATCACTAAAATAATTACCAGTATACCACAGAAAGTGGGATTTTCTGGGGCATAAACTGGAGACTGGGTTATAAGTGACAGTTTTATAATTGATTTGCTGTGTGACCTTGAGCAAATCACTTTTATGTCTCTAGGCTTCATTGTCCTCATCTATAAAACAACCTGTTTGTGGGGCAGCAGTAGATAGAGCACCAGCCCTGGAGTCAGGAAGACCTGAGTTCAAATCCAGCCTCAGACACTTACTAGCTATGTGACCCTGGACAAGTCACTTAATCTCGATTGCCTCCAAAAAATAAAAACACAGTGATCCAGTTTGATTAAACGAGATATTTGAATTCCATATCAGTTCTAACAATTCATGAATCTGGAAAGTAAGGGAAATTCTAATAGTAAATTAGTTTAATTTTATTAAATATTAATAAAATTTTAGATGTTAATAATTAATAGATTATAATAAATTATGAGGGGCAGCGTGATGTAGTTGGATAGGGAACTGGATTCAAAACCAGGAAAACCTGAATTCAAGTCCTGCCTCTAACATACACTGGCTATATGACCCTAGGGAGATCACCTAACCTTAGCATTCTAGGTAATTCTATTAAAAAAAAAAACTAAAAAACTAAAAAAAAATTATTGAACTCCTTCTATATCCCAGGCACAGTGCTAAGTACTTTACTATCTCATGTGCTATTATCTCGTCCTCACAACAACCCTGGGTTGCTATTATTATCCCTATTTTGCAACTGAAGAAATTGAATCAGACAGGTTAAGTGACTTATCCAGGGTCACACAGCTAGTGTCTGGGGCTAGATTTGAACTTACGTCTTCCTGATCTCAGGCCCAGTCCTCTATCCTCTGTGAAATCTAGCTGCTTGCTAAGCCTAAAAGTTTTAAAGAAGGTGCCAATATGTATTGGTAGAGGGAGTTTCCTGAACTGGGAATTCTTTATACTAGTAAAGTCACAGGTCCAGGCCTTATCCCTTTCCCTAACAAATCACATTAAGAAAGGCCCCATGGCTGCAGTTGCCTGTCTTCCTTTGTCCTAGCCCCAGCTCTGGCCGAGAAACACACCATTTATCAAATGGATTTTTCAGGGATAGCAGGACAGTGTTAGAATGACACTGATCTGGGTTAAAACTTACTGGATATGTAACCTGGGCAACTCTTTTCACCTGTCACTGCCCCCAAGAAACTCTCTATGATTATAACTTGGAAAGAAATTGTGTTTTTGCATTGGAAAAAGTCCATTTTTTACCAATCTGGTGCTCTATTATACCAGATGCAGGAGTGTCCCTGACATCCCTCATTTTACAGGAGAGGAAACTAAGGCCCAGAGAAAGATAAGTGACTTGCCCAGGGCATGAGGCAGAGAGGGGATCTGAATGCCAAATCCATCATTCTTTCCACTGTACCATGCTGCCTGGGATACTTAGGCATTCCCCCGAGACACAGGAAATGCCACCTTCCTTCTCTGTCTATCGCCAGTCTAAGCTTGTTGGAGGAGAAGGAGGAAGAGAGCACAGTTTCTTATCTGGATGCCCCTGGCCTTCTTTTTTTTTTTTAAAGCAATTGGGGTTGAGTAACTTGCTCAAGGTTACACAGCCAGTTATTTTGTGTGGGTGCCAAGTATCTGAGGCCGGAACCAATCCCAGGTCTCCGGACGCCAGGGCCGGCACTCTTACTCACTGTGCCACCTGGCCGCCCCTGCCCCTGCCTTCATAAGCCTTTTGAAGTGCCAGAGTTCTAGTCCCAGAGTGTCAGACACTCAATAAAAGTCTAAGGCTTGAATGTTTATCGCCCAAACATATAGCATCACCATGATAGCTATCTAACCTGCCTATTTTAGACAGAGACTGTGGCTCCCCTGAATGCTGCCTGTGTGACCCTGGGCAAGCTGCTTCACTCCTCTGAACCTCAGTGTCCTCATTTGTAAAATGAGGGCATTGGAGCAGCTGATTTCTATAGTCTCATTCAGCTCTAAATCTTTAATCCTTCCCAGACTCCCCAGTTAGCTAATTCTCTCTACCTCCCTTTAAAATACCTTGTTTTTACTTAGCTGGTTGGATGATGTTTTCCTACAGTCAAGTTCCCTCACTCACAGCAGTCATTCAATCAACAAGCATACATTTATTAAGCACCTCCTACTAAGTGCCAGGCACACTGTGTGCTAAGTCCTAGAGATACAGGTACAAAGAATGAAACAATCCTTCCTTGCAAACAGCTTGCATTCTAATGGAGTAGACAGTAAGCTCATTTATAAATATGCATGTAGCATAAAGCGAATAGATACAAATATATACAAAGTAATTTAATACAAGGTAGTTTATGCAGATGTACCTAAGAAGTCTTGGACTACAGGAAATGTTTCCTGCAGAAGATGGTCCTCTGGGCTGCATCTTATTTGGTTTTTTGTTTTTTTTTTTTTGAAGGGAGAAGGCAAGGCAATTGGGATTAAGTGACTTGTCCAAGGTCACACAGCTAATAAGTGTTAAGTGACTGAGGTCAAATTTGAACTCAGGTCCTTCTGACACCAGGGTTGGTGCTCTGCCTTGCTGGGCTGCGTCTTAACCCTAAAGGGAAGAGGTAAAATAGGAAGTGCATTCCAGGAGGGGGAGGAGATGGTGACCCATGCGAAAGTATCACACCACCAGATACATGGTAGGGACTTAATAAAATCTTTGGGGGCTTTGTTGTGTATTTTGGTCAAACTGAATTCTTCAAGAAACATGAAATAAAGTGGATCAAGGGCCAAGGTAAGGGTAAAAGTTTCTCCTTTCTCATACCATGTTTTGGGGAGAGATTACAATTGATTGGCCAGCTCCCTAAACTCTGAGGATTGTCACTCTTTGGAATGAGGAATATAAATGAGAAGAAAGAATCTTCACCTCCCCTTTCCTTATAGAATGTCATCCTAGAGGAGGGATTATCCCTGGAGTCAGCCAGGAATAAGAATGAACTGTCAGGAAAGATCTACACAGTTCAAGGTCTAATGTCTGTCGAGATCCAGGGAAAGCGAAGAGAAGGGTCACTTTGGAGAAAGTGACCAAAGATCCAGCAGAGGGCTGAGGCACCATGATCCACCCCACTGAGCATCTATTCAGTGCTTAGAAGTGAGACTGTGCCTCTCTCCCAACCCCTGGAAGATACCTCATCCACAGACCCACAGTAAGGCAGAAAATACAACCCTAACTCTTGGATCTCTCCTAGTTTAGTGGTGGAGACAGTGCAGACATGGAAAAAGATGTGATAAGCACAAAGGGAGGGGGGGAAATCTCATAAATAGATGCAAATTAACATGACCTTAAAGACCAATTTATCTAAAGGATAAAATTGCTGGGTTACAAAGATAGAACTGGAAAGGGTGAGTCTCAGAAAATTTCCCAGAGGAGGTAAGCCAGAGAAAGCCTCAAAGCAGGTTCTGAAAGGGAAGAGAGATGCCATTTGTCCCTGACCCCCCCGTCGATGGCCAGAACAGATGAAAGCAAGGAACCATAGCAGATAAAACAAATGGAGGGTACGTTAGAGATGTCAGACACTGTCAAGTGCCCCACAACCAGATTATGATGTAATTGGGGAATATTTAACAAAATAAATAAAAAACAATAAAATATAGATGATGCTAATATGTGATGTGAGCTAAGTCAATATGAGCCTGGAAGGATCCTTATGTACCCTATTTCCATTTGAGTTTGATTCCACTAGGCTATGGGACTGGTAATCAGGCTCATTCCCTTTTCCTCAGCCACTAAAGAGAGCGAGGGAAGTCTCCCATACCTACTCCCATTAGCACCAACACCATATCACTGCCCTAAACCTCATGAACTGGCTTCATCTGCAGAGGAGGCAGACGTTGGCCAGGATGGGAGGAAGCAGAGTAGTTATAGCAGAAGGAACATAGGATATGGAGCCAGAGGATTTTGGTTCAAGTCCCAGTTTTTCCACTTACTAGGAATTAGCAAAAAGGATTGGACCAGTGATTTCACTGGCATACAAAACTCAGAGATGAGGAAAAACTCCCTCTAACAATATAGGTTGGCATCTTCTTTGAAATTTACAGTCTCTAAGAGTTGCCGCGAGTGCTGAGAGGGGCAGTTAGGGGGCATAGTGGATAGTGGTTTAGAGTCAGAAAGACCTGAGTTCAAATCCAGCCTCAGACACTAGTTGTGTGACCTAGGCAAGTCACTTAACCCTGTTTGCCTCAGTTTCCTCATCTGTAAAATGAGCTAGAGAGGGAAATAGCAAACCACTCCAGTGTCTCTGCCAAGAAAACCCCAAATGGAGTTATGAAGAATCGGACACAATGAAAGCAACTGAACAAAATTCAGGATGTATACAGAATAGATAGAAGTTAATTTGAGTTGGAAAGCTATGAACACAGCTGAGTGGACCAAGAAAGGGTCGGTTTCTGGTCCAATAACCGGCCCAGGATGGAAATGTTCCTACAAATCGTCACACACAAGTAATCCAAATGTGACTGTATATGATGCCTCAAGAATCAATGTAATTTTAAGCATTAATATTTTTACTGCACCAAGACTTTTGGGACACCCTGTATTTAGAATCTGTCTCTGAGATGACTACAATATGGGTTAGCCTTTGCTTCTAGAACCCACGCACATGTATATGATTAATGATTTACTGGAAGTATAAAAAGTATAAAAAGCTCTAGAGTCAAAAAACCTGAATTTAAAAGATGCTCTAACACTCTTTTAGCCACATAACTTTGGGGGTGTGTATTAAGGTCTTTGGATGACATTAGTATCCCCACCCCCAAAATAGAGGCAATTATTTGCATAAATATCACATAGAATTATTTGCATTTTCTTCTGAAGGTCAAAAGAGATAATAGATTATAAAGTCATAACTGGAGGGGACCCTCTCATCCAACCCTTTCATTTTGCCAGTGAGTAAACTGAAACCCAGAGAAATAAAATGATTTGCCTGAGGTCACCTAGGGGGTGAGCAGCAGAGCTGGGATTTTGACCTCTGATCGTCTGATACCAGATCTGGTGCCCTTTACAATATTCCATGAGATCAAGAGATCTTAGCATCATAGATTTGAAGCTGACTGGCTGGGATGTCAGAGGTCATAAGATCATAGATCCAGAGCTGAAAAGGACCTTACATCTCATCTAGTCCAACCCCTTCAATCTACAGATGAGGAAAAAGAAGACCAGAGAAATTAAGTGACTTACCCAAGGTCACACAGTACACCTCCAAACGCTTCTTTCTCCAGATCCAGGACTCTTCCTTTGTACCACACTTCCTCCCTGAGATGATGTATGTTAAGTGCTTTGTATCTGTAAAGCTCTATTTACATGTGAATTCCCTTGATAATCATCATTATTATCATTGATGATGTTCCCTTTCCCATGCAGAGAATCAGGTATGTGATTCTTACAGAACTCTGCATGGCAAGAACCATTGTTCCCTGGGATGACTCCTCCATCACTGTCCACAAACTCCCCACCAAGTGGGGGCTCCTGTCTCTTCCTCCAAACAAAAATTCAGCTGATTGTTGATTTCACCAAAGAAGAGAGAACTAGAATGAGACCAAACTCTTATCTGTCTCTATCATTACATTTCTCACTACATCTTCCTATGGATGCAGCAATGAAAGAAGCTAAGGCCTTGTTGGCCTCCCATGAAGGATTGTGCCAATGGCATGGCCAATGTGGTCCTGGCCAGGGACTCAGTGCAAGAGTGGGGCATGGCCATTAGAACAAGGGGACAGGGGGATTGTATTGTGTATGAGCATATCTTCTGATCTGCCTTCCTCCCCTCTACTAAAGTGCTCCACTTAAAAACACTTAGAATGTCCTCAATTTGGAGAAGTGGGAGATGTGAAACTGCCAGGGATGGAGAGCCAAGAGTAGTCAACAGCTCTTTATATGGCTATCCAAAGGCTGATGGCAGATATGATTAGCACCTTTATCTTGGAGCCTGTAGCATGATCTGCTATGCTGATGATCCCAGAATCATTGATTAAGAGTTCAGTAGAAGGGGCGGCCAGGTGGCGCAGTGAGTAAGAGCGTCGGCCCCTGAGTTGGGCGACCCAGGATCGGTTCCGGCCTCAGATATTTGGCACCCACACAAAATAACTGGCCGTGTAACCTTGAGCAAGTTACTTAACCCCAATTGCTTTAAGAATAAAAAAAAGAGTTCAATAGAGACCCAGGGATCATTTAGTCCAGCCTCCTGATTTTACAGATAAGGAACTGAGACCTAGAGTCACAAAGTGACTTGCCCAGTCACACAAGTAGCAGATTCAGGATTTGAACCCAAGTCTGAAAACTTTTTGATGTCAGGATAACACTGTCCCTGAGGGTACCAAAGGGTGAAGAAAAAAAGTGACTTCCTTAGCAGCCAGAAGCCATATCAAAGACTAGGCAAAGAGAAATCCCTCCCACAGAACTTGTCTAGCCCTCTGCTTGGAGATAGGAGAGACCTGGGAGATTTTCTAGTCAAACCCTTGATTTCAAAGACTCATTTAATATAAAGAAATGAAGAGAGACAGCTGAGTGATGCAGTGAATAGAGCACAAGCCCTGGAGTCAGGAGGACCTGAGTTCAAATCTGGCCTCAGACACTTACTAGCTGGGTGACCCTGGGCAAGTCACTTCACCCTATTTGCCTCAGTTTCCTCATTTGTAAAATGAGCTGGAGAAGGACATGGAAAACACTCCAGTATCTCTGCCAAGAAGACCCCAAAAGGAGTCTCAAAGAGTTGGACATGACTGAAACGACTGAACAACAACAAAACATGCTCTACCAGCCCCATTCCCACCAAGGTTAAGAAGCACAAATCAAGAAAAGGTCAAACAGTTCCCAGTAGCAACCCTGCTGTTTTTGTTCATTTGCTTCTTTCCACAGCCCCATATTATTTATGGTCTACTTGCCCTCCCCACCCCCAGCCTGGGTACAGCACCGGGCAGAGATGCCTGAATAGCCTTCACTCTAGGTTTGCCAGCCGCTGCATTTGTCATTTGGCCAGAGGCTGGGCTCTCAATAAGATGATGGGTCTTCCTGCTGCCCCTTCTATACCTGGGCCCAGTGCTGGCCTGGGGAATTGTGGGGGGCGGGGTCATTCAGTATGCAGCCACCAACATGGTGATTATGGGCTTTGCCCCATGTCAGAGGTGACATCACTGAAAATCACAGAGCGAACCTTCTTCCAGCTGGGTGATTTGAGCCAAATCCCTGCCTGAAAGTGCTCTACCATTCCCAGATGGAAACTGCTCTGTTCTTCTTAAGCCCGTGGTCATTCCCTCTCCCTCCACCCTTCCCCCTTGTGTTCCCCCTGCAGGGATGGAGTAGATGATATTGACAGCCAGGGGGATGGGAGCAGCCAACCGGACACAATCTCCATTGCTTCCAGGACCTCTCAGAACACAGTCGACAGTGACAAGGTAGGACAGTTTCCTAGCTCCCCACCCACTCCCAGGACTTTTTGACTTCCTGCCCCCTGGGAAGACCCCCTTCCCCAAGAAGCCTCTCACCAGGGGATACAACTCTGAAGGTTATATTCTTCAAGGGAATATAACTCAGAAGGGGGGTGGGGAGAGAGGAGCATTGGAGCAGGGCTGTTTGAGGTATGTCAAATATGGGGACTGCATCGGCTTTGGGGATGGAGGATTAGGGTTGCTTGGTCAGTCCTCCAAACACTTTGAGAGAGTTGTCGGGATGAGAGGTGGTGATAAGGAGTGATTCTCCACATTCCTTCCCCTCCCCTCCTCAAATGCTCTGCCTTCCAAAAGGATGGGAAGTCTCGGGGCAGTTTTTCTGCGTCTTTTTTGACTGCTGATTCCTTATGTTCATACTGACTTGAATGCCAGCCCAAGAGAGTGATTTGGAGGATGGCCAGGGTACAGCTGGATGGTGGGAACGTTATCCACGGTGCTTTCTATGGTGATATGACCTTTCTCCCGAGGGGACCTGTTTGGAATCCTGGGACTCAGTCCCCCAGGGCAGAGGCAACGAGGACAGAGTGTGTGAAGCAGTTTGGAGAGGATGTGTCAATCTTGGCAACGACGCGGGTAGGTAGCTGTGTCAGGTCTTAAGCCAAGTAAGCATGTGTTGTAAGGTCTTTCATGGGGAGAGAAAGGAAGGGCACTTATGGCCCCGACTATTTCTTGATCCCCCCCCAAGCTGGGCAGTGGGATTAATCCAACTGTCTGAATGTTGTGGTCTCCCTCCTTTGTGATGGTTGCGCGTATGTCCCACCCTTGCCCACCCAGCGTGGGCAGGGATGGGAGTGAAATTGGCATTTCTGCTGCATGTTGGTGGCATTTGTTGTCGGTGAAGCTCTGAGGCCTCAAGTACCATCTAGGGCTGGTGCTGCCTGGCCTGGTGCACTGGCCTCCCCCTTTCCCCCTAAGGCTGGGAGAACAGGCTGTGTCCATACCTCGTGTTCATTCTCTACATTTCGGACTATCTATTTGGCCTGGCAGTTTGTTACTAATTAATTAGGATTTTTACCTAAGTCTTTCTCAGTAGAACAGAAATGTTATCTAAATCCTGTGGTAATTATAAAGTAAATAGCCCTGATGTCACTCCAGGGACAGCTTAGCATAGTGGATAGAGGGCTATCCTCAGTCAGGTTGAAGAATAATGATGATGATGATGGTGATGGCTAACTTTTATATAGCACCTACTATGCTCCAAGCATTGTGCTGAGTGCTTTTTTACACAAATATTATATCACTTGAACTAGGTACAAGTTTTATCTCTGATATTTACTGACTCTGTGATCCTGGGAAAAATCACTAAACCCCTACAGTGCTTCAAACAATTCTCTAAGATTCTAATTGGAAGAATAGTTTCAGATCTGTATTGATAGAGGGAATTTCCTCATCAATGGCAGCTTATACCAATGAAATTAAAGATGTAGACTTTAATTAAAAAAAATCACTCTAGAGGAGTAAACTCTCCCTAAACATAGGTTCCCAGAATTCCATGGTTCAATCAACCAATCTCTTGTTTCAGGCAGAATAGCACTGAAAGCCTTCTGTGACTATGGAGAAGGATCAGGGTCTCTCTTCTTAGAATCTGTAGTGAGATAATTCTTCTCTTCCTCATTTTCCATGTTTAGCAATTTCATCTAGATTTGTCCTGTAAATGCAACCTTGTTTTGGAATATTTGCCATGTATGGACACAGCCTATTGGTTCCCAGTTTCAAGGGTCTTTTGCCCTACCTATCCCCCCAAGCTGGCTCTGCATTTTCCCACCAAAGCCTCTGACTCAGAAACAGAGCCTTGAACTGAGGAAATGGCTGCTGGTTGAAAGTTGGCTTGGGGAAACCCCAGGTCCCAGTCATTCTTCTTCCTTCCTCCCAGGTAAGTGAGCCTAGCTTGGAACTTATCTTCTAGCAAATGTTCTCAGGACCAAGCAAGCTCTCTCATATGCTTTCTTTTCTCAAAGGGTCATAGGATTGCACATTTAGAAGTGGAAGAGAATTTAGAGGTCATCTAGTCCAACCCTTTTGATTTCATGCCTGCAAATATTGAGGTCCCAAGAAATAAAATGACTTGCCCAAGGTCACACAATAAGTGGTAGGGCTGGAGTTTGAACCCAAGCCCTCTAATTTTTACTCCTACACTCTGTCCACAATACCAAGCAATTCAGATCAGTGGGATTGTGTGTGGGGACTGAGCTGAGGCTCATGGATAGGATGCTGGGTCTCCCATGGGACATAGAACCGTAGGCTATCAGAGGAAGGGTGAGTCCTACGGATCCTCAATCCTAATATCCTCATTTCATAGAGGAGGAGGAGCTAACACCATGAATGATCAAATAACTTGCCTCAAACTCACACTGATAATTAGTGATAGGCAGAGTTAGAACTGGTAGAACCCAAGTCTCCAGATTCCCTACTCAGTTATTTATCCGTTCTAAGAGGTCAAGTCCTGAATCCTCTTAAAAGATCAATAATCAGCATCCACTGATCAAGGCCAGTGAATATCCCCAAAGGCAGGGGTGTCAAACTCACATAGAAATGGGGGCCACCAAACTGTAAATGAGGCACCCTCGGAGCTGCATATTGACTTAGGAGACCACACGTGTTTATACATATATATGTATATAATTATATATAAAATATGTTATATATCATATTGTATATAATTATATAATAATATAATTATAAAATATATGTGTTGTATTTTATAATTATATAATATACTATGTATTGTTGTATAATATAATTATATAACTTATAATTGCTATAATAAACATATTGTGTTTATTATATATTATATAATAAATATTATGATTATTATATATGTATCATATTATATATAATTAACATATAATTGAAATTTTTTTTGAATGAATGAAAACAGCACATTGAAATCAGATAGGAACTACACTTTAAATCAGGTTTGGGCCATACCAAGGAGTGTTGTGGACCCTATGGGGCTTGCAGGCTCTGTGTTTAATATTTCTGCTCTAAGGAGGTCAGTCAAAATATCCATGATGAAACACTTGTTGTGTAAGTAGCCCTAAGATGGATTCGATGGAAATAAATAGAAAGGAAAGGAAATATGTAGTTTCCTTCTTTTGAGTGCTTCCAAGATAACGAGACATGATAGATCCCTATCATAAGTAAATATAATAATTACCTATCTTTGTGTCTGTCATCCAGCCTTCACTATCAAGCTTTTATCTAACCTGATTCCCTTCTAAATATCTCTGGTCCTCTTCTTCTTGTCTTGTGCCCTCCATGGAGGAAAAACAGCCCTATGATTCTTGTTGTCAGGAAGTAACTCTTGGGGTTGCACGTTCAGGATCCCATATTAAAGTTTAGCAATCCCCTAGCTCTACCACCCTCATTTTACAGATGCAGAAACAAACCCTTTGGGGCTAAGTTTGTCCAAAGTCACACAACGAATATCTGGCAAAGCCAAGACTCCAACCCAAGTCTTCTGATTCCCAAGTCTGTATTTCCAAATTTGGAGGTTTTTTTTTTTAAAATAAAAAGAATGCATAAAAATAATAGAGTCCGGTTCAAGGGCATGTGTGACTGTGGCCCATTCCTTGCCAAGGGAAATATCACCTGAACTGTTCCAGATCCAGATTCTAGTCCCTATTGAGAAGGACTATTCCCTCTCTTAAGAGCCCACAGAACTTCAGAACCTGCTGAGAGCAAAGAAGAGCCCTGTTCCCTCTGGGGCTTTCCCTACTCCACCCCTGCTCTTCCCTCAAAGCCTCAAACACACATCTCAATCAATCAGGTAGCATTTATTAAACACCTATCACATGCCAGGAAATACAAAGATCAAAATAGTGAATTAATCCCTATGTCTGTGAAGTAGTGGAATATGCTTTCCAGTAATGATGGTGGCATTTTATTTAGTGCTTACTGTGTGCCAGGCATTTTGCTAAGCACTTTGATCCTCACAGCAACCCTTTGAGGTAGATGCTACTATTATCCCCATTTTACAGTTGACAAAACTGAGTCAAACGAAAGAAACTTGCCCAGCCTCATACACTTAGTAAGTGTCTGATGTCAGATTTGAACTCAGGTCCTCCAAGACTTTATCCACTGCACCACCTAATTGCCTCATTTGATGGGTCCCCTAGGTTCTTTCCCTTGAATACTATGAGCTGAGGAAAGGAGGTAGGCTTGAAGAGCCAGTGGTGACTAGTAGGAAGTGATGGGAGAAGTGGGGAGCAGCATAAGAGGGAATAACGGAATGGAAGGCATAGATTCATTCCTTCTATTTCTCCTTTCATAAATCATTCTGTACAACCCATGTGCCAAGGGACTCCGATGAAGCCTGAGCAGGGGGCCTGGGTGAGCTTTGGGAGAGCACAATTGCTAAGTGTTTTCTCTAACTTTAAGAAAAAGACAAAAGAGAGAGAGAGGTGGAGGTTTTCCCCTTAGATGTAATTTGTGGCAGAAATATAGATAGAAACACTAACTCCTTAAGAAAAAAATTATCTAATGGAACGTCTTCATGAATATTTCATTCAATTTCTCGAACATTCCAACACTCTAACAGAGATAAATAACAGTGCAGTGTCTTCCTTGACTGCACACTGCTCTTTCTTCAACAGGGAAGGCATTATTAGACTGGTGGATATCTCCATCTCAGCCACCAGCTCTCAAGCTGTAATGGACTACAGAGAAGTCCAAACCTCTTGTTTTACAGATGAGGAAGTTGAGTCTCATAAAGAAAAAAGCAACTTTCCCAAAGCTATATAGTAAGCGGCAGAGGTGTCTTTGGATGCTTAATCTAGTATTCTTTCCACAGTATTATAATGTACCTATTCATATCAGCCCCCCTATCCTCACTTTTCTTTTTGTAATCCAATAAAAAATTTATCAATAGATAATTATAGGTATAGAACTCTACTAGGTGCTGGAGGAAATACAAAGTTTAAAGATTAAACACATTCTTTTCCCTCAGTGATCTTCTATAGACTCATCAAACTCTAGTGATAATATCTATATTAAAATTTGCCCCTTATTATCCTTTTTAAAAATTACTTTTGGGGTGGCTGGGTGGTGCAGTGAATAGAGCACTGGCCCTAAAGTCAGGAGGACCTGAGTTCAAATGTGACCTCAGATACTTAACACTTACTAGCTGTGTGACCTTGGGCACGTCACTTAACCCCAACTGCCCTGCCTTCCCCCCTCCAAAAAGCAAAGGAAAAAAAAAGATTACTTTTAATTATAAGCTTAACAATCAGCAAACCTTATAAAACCAAGAAACATTTTACTCCCAGGTATCCGATTAACTAGTTAAAGTATAGTCCTAGGTTTCAGAAAGTCTCCTGACTTGGGACAATAGAAAAAAGGAATTATTGTTGTTTAGTTGTGTCTGACTCTTTGTGACTCTGTGGACCATAGCATACCAATACTATTCATGGGGTTTTCTTGGAAAAAATATTGGAGTGGTTTGTCATTTCCTTTTCCAGTTGGTTAAGGCAAACAAAGGTTAAGTGACTTGCCCAGGGTCACACAGCCAGTAAGTATCTGAGGCTGTATTTGAACTCAGGTCTTTCTGATTCTAGGCCCAACACTCTATCCACTGAGTCACCTAGCTGTCTCCTAGGAAAAAAAGAGGATAGGTTATGGTAATCTAGAAAGGAATGTTAACTAGGAGGGCTGAATCAGGACAAATTGATGAATTTGTAGCAGAACACAAAGGGATCCTTTGGTGGCAGTGCCCAACATAGAATCAAAACTCCTCTGGGAAGCTTTTTATATACTTAGTTTTCTACTGGTGGAAGAGAAAGGGAGAGAGAACTGTGAATGGTAGATGTGGTCTAGAGAGATCAGTCCATCCAATTCAATCTAATGCAACAAACTTTTTTAGAATGTTTGATTAGATTTAATTTTTTTAATGTACAAAAATCTATTTTCTCTCCCTCCTCCCCTGCCCTGCACTGGGGAAAATTATCAATTAACAAGGAATTATTAAATGCCTTCCACGGTAGGGCACTGTACTCATTACCAAGATAGCAAGACAAAATGAAAACTGCCCCCTGCCCCCAAGGCACTTACTTTCTTCTGGACAAAGGGTTAGGCTTAGTTTGAGCAAGAAGGAACCTTTCCTCCAACAGCTGCCTTAGTAGGTCTAGTGAACCCAAGTTTAATGAATTAACATTTCCAATAGAAAAAAAAGCTTTCTTGGTTGTTGTTTAGTCATTTAGTCGTGTCTGACTCTGTGACTCTGTATGGGGTTTTTTTGGTAAAGATACTGGAGTGGTTTGCCACATCTTTCTCCAGTGGATGAATGCAAACAGAAATTAAGTAACTTGCTCAGGGTCACACAGCTAGTAAGTGTCTGAGTCTGGATTTGAACTCAGATCTTCCTGATTCTGGGCCCAGTGCTCTCTTCACTGAGTCACTTAGCTGCCTTTCTTATTTGTACCTCCATGCAAAGTGTCCTGACCGTAGAATGAGGTGATGACAGAAGATACTTGGAAGCCTCCATCTAACTGTGCTAATGGCAACATCTATAATAATAACTAGAATTTACATAATGATTTAATATTTTCAAAATGTTTTACAAATGTCATATCATTTGATCCTCACAACAATCCTGTGGAGAAGGTTTTATTTTTATCTTGATTTTACAGGTGGGGTACTAAGGCTGGGGTTAAGTGACTTGCCCAAGGTCACACATCCAGTAACTGAGGCAGGATTTAAATTCGGACCTTCTTGGTTCCAAGTCCAGTGCTTCACGCATTGAGTAGCCTAGCTGTTTAAACTTTGTGCGGTCTGGGAAACTCTTTACTGACCCTTTTGAGGAGCTGGTAGAGCTGACCATAGAGAAAGTGATCTAAACAGTGAAGTCTATCTTTGATGAACCTTATATGCTACAGTGACCTCCCATGCTCAGAGCACCCCATAGGCACATCATCCCCTAGCAGTTCTCTGCTATGAATGCCTTCATATTTCCTTCCCTTTTCCAATCTACCATCTCATTGTATTTTAAGGTAGGGGGAATATGCTTTCAAAGACTTTTGCAAAGTCTCATTATCATTATTTCATTTTACTAGTAGAAAATGGTAGCATCCACCATGCTCCCCAGACTTTTCTCTCTACTATACCCCAACTTTCCTGATCCTCAACTCCCTCCACATTTGCTTCCTATGACTTATCTTTCCTGGCATGAAAGATATATGGAGAAAGGGAGGGCAAAGAGAGGTGACAGGAGAAAAAGAGAGAGGAGGAAGAAGGGGAAGGGAATGGAAAAGAGAGAGAGAAAGACAGAGAGAGAGAGAGAGAGACAGAGAGAGAGAGAGAGAGAGAGAGAGAGAGAGAGAGAGAG